>NC_091284.1:650051301-650359301 GCF_032444005.1 Ranitomeya imitator | reverse complement strand
GTCAATTTGGCCATGTAAGGGCTTATTTTTTGCGGGACGAGTTGTACTTTTGAACGACCTCATTGGTTTTAGCATGTCGTGTACTAGAAAACGGGAAAAAAATTCCAAGTGCGGTGAAATTGCAAAAAAAGTGCAATCCCACACTTGTTTTTTGTTTGGCTTTTTTGCTAGGTTCACTAAATGCTAAAACTGACCTGCCATTATGATTCTCCAGGTCAGTACGAGTTCATAGACACCTAACATGACTTGGTTATTTTTTATCTAAGTGGTGAAAAAAAATTCCAAACTTTGCTAAAAAAAAAAAATAAAAAAAAAATTGCGCCATATTCCGATACTCGTAGCGTCTCCATTTTTCGTGATCTGGGGTCGGTTGAGGGCTTATTTTTTGCGTGCCGAGATGACGTTTTCAATGATAGCATGTTGGTGCAGATACGTTCTTTTGATCGCCCGTTATTGCATTTTAATGCAATGTCGCGGCGACCTAAAAAACGTAATTCTGGCGTTTCGAATTTTTTTCTCGCTACGCCGTTTAGCGATCAGGTTAATGCTTTTTTTTAATTGATAGATCGGGCGATTCTGAGCGCGGCGATACCAAATATGTGTGGTTTGATTTTTTTTTTTTAATTGATTTATTTTGATTGGGGCGAAAGGGGGGTGATTTAAACTTTAATATTTTTTTTATTTTTTTCACATTTTTTTAAACTTTTTTTTTTAACTTTTGCCATGCTTCAATAGCCTCCATGGGAGGCTAGAAGCAGGCACAACTCGATCGCCACTGCTACATAGCAGCGATCTGCTGATCGCTGCTATGTAGCAGAAATGGAGGTGTGCTGTGAGCGCCGACCACAGGGTGGCGCTCACAGCCACCGGTGATCAGTAACCATAGAGGTCTCTAGGACCTCTATGGTTACCATCCTGACGCATCGCCGACTCCCGATCATGTGACGGGGGTCGGCGATGACGTCATTTCCGGCCGCCGTCTGCGTTTGACAGCGGCATTTAACTAGTTAATGGGTGCGGGCAGATCGCGATTCTGCCCGCGCCTATTACGGGCACATGTCAGCTGTTCAAAACAGCTGACATGTCCCGGCTTTGATGCGGGCTCACCGCGTAGCCCTGCATCAAAGCAGGGGATCTGACCTCGGACGTACTATCCCGTCCGAGGTCAGAAAGGGGTTAAGGTTACTGCCCCAGACACAAAATATGGTTTATCTGGCAGCTAAAGGTACCGTCACACTCAGCAACTTTGCAACGAGAACGACAACAATCTGTGACGTTGCAGCGTCCTGAATAGCGATCTCGTTGTGTTTGACACGCAGCAGCGATCTGGATCCCGCTGTGCCATCGCTGGTCGGAGCTAGAAGTCCAGAACTTTATTTGGTCGTCAGGTCGGCATGTATCGTCATGTTTGACATCAAAAGCAATGATGCCAGCAACGTTTTACATGGAGCGAGAACGATAAGTGAGTCGCTGTTACGTCACTGGATCGCTCCTGCATCATTCTGGAGTTGCTGTATTTGACGTCTCTACAGCGACCTAAACAGCGACGCTCCAGCGATCTAGTTTAGGTCGGCTCGTTGCAGCGTCGCTGAGTGTGACGGTACCTTAACTCTCCCTTTTCTATTTACAGGAGCACTTGCTCTGCTGAAAGACAGGCCTGCTGCCAGAGTCCTCTGTTGGACCTGGCTTATCTTGCCAAGAACAAGAGAATAGCTATCTCTGACATTGTTGGGGACCTTCGGGAGGCTCCATTGTACACTAGGCCTCCTTCACACATTAGTGTCTTCGGCATGTGTGTTGACAGTTTTCACATGTACCAAGAGACCGACACAGACCGATTCAAATGGATGGGTCTGCAAACATGTCGGTGTGCTAAAGACGCTGACCTGTCATAAAACGTCCCGCACATGTGTAACACAGAAGACATCTGTGTGTCATCAGTGTGACACGTACTGGCGCCTGGGAAAAAGGGTTACAGTTTGCGCTGTTCAAGGCGCTTGGTGCTGAAGATCGGATAGTTGTCGCCTGGTCTCCTTGAGATCATCGCAACTAGGCGACAATGATGGGAATTGTATTTAGCACCCACAGTGTACATCGTGTGTAAAATAAAATAAATAAATAAAAAATGATGTGGGCTTCCTGTAATTGTTATAACCAGCAGAGGGAAAGCCCACGGCTGGGGGCAGATGTTAATCCCCTCATGACATGTGCCGTACATGAACAGCGCATCAGCGGACATGTGAACATAACAGCTGCAGGTGGAATCGCGATCCTCCCGCTGCTGCTAACCTGTTAAATGCTGCTGTCAATCTGTGACAGCAGCATTTAGCATGATGCGCTGGAAGTGCGTCACTAATCTCGCCCATCGGCGCTTGTGTCACATGATGATGGGTTTGCATCAGAACCCGGGTTCTGCAGTAGACCCTTGTGGTTATCATTTCCGCATTGCTATGAGCGCCGCCCAGTGATCGGCGTTCTTAGCAAGTGAGCATTTTTGCTACCGCTACAGCCCGGCCCTATGTAGCATAAGCGATCAGATGATTGCAGCTTCTATGAAGACTATTGAAGCAAGAAGAAAATGTTTAAAATATCTATCTATCTATCTATCTATCTATCTATCTATCTATCTATCTATCTATCTATATATATCACCCCCCCCCCCCCCATTTGCCCAATTCAGAAAAAAAAAATACACATTTGGTATCACCGCATTCAGAATCGCCCTATCAATATATAAAAAGAACTAATCCGGTCGGTAAACAGCGGAGCGAGAAAAGAATCAAAATGCCAGAATTATGTTTTTTGGCCTCCGCAACAATTTATTAAAATGCAATACCGGGAGATCAAAACATTGTTTCTACAGAAAAACGGTAGCAATAAAAACGTCAGCTTTGTGTGCAAAAAATAAGCTCTCACCCAGCCCCAGAGTCTGAAAAATAAAGATGCTACGAGTCTTGAAAAATTGCGCAATATTTTTCTTTTCCATCGCCTAAATAAAAGTGAACCTAATACATGTTTGGTATCTACAAGCCCGTAATGACCTGGATAATCACAATGGCAGGTCAGTTTTAGCATTTGATTTGGTGAACATGGTAACACCCTCCCCCCCCAAAAAAAAATAAATAAAAATAAATAAAAAAAAAAAAAATGAAAAAAGTTATGGCTCTGGGAATTAGGGGAGCAAAAAAACAAACACGGAAAATGGCCTGGGGGGAAGAGGTTAATAATCTGGGAAAGAGGACGAAATCCAAAAATGTTCCCAGCCTAATAATAGCTCACAGCTGTTTGCCTAGCCTTTATTGGTTAGTTTACGGGGACCCCAGAAAAAAAATTACTGTACGTAGGGTCCTTTTATAAATTCTAATCAGCAAAGGCTAATCAGACAACTGAGGGCTGACATTAATAGCCTGGGAAGGGGCCATGGATCCTCTGTTGTTACCGCTCTTCACTGAAGCTGCGTCCCAAACTCAGCTGTGTGTGTCTTAGGCTACTTTCACACTAGCGTTTTTTTCAATATGTCGCAATGCGTCGTTTAGGGGAAAAAACGCATCCTGCAAAGTTGTCCGCAGGATGCGTTTTTGCCCCATAGACTAACATTGGCGACGCATTGACACACGTCGCAACCGTCGTGCGACGGTTGCGCCGTGTTGTGGCGGACCGCCGGGAGCAAAAAAAACCGTACATGTAACATTTTTTGCTGCCGACGGACCGCTTTTTCCGACCGCGCATGCATGGCTGGAACTCCGCCCCCTCCTCCCCGCACCTCACAATTGGGCAGCGGATGCGCTGGAAAAAATACATCCACTGCCTCCGTTGTGCGGCGCATTCACTGCTAGCGTCGGAACCTCGGCCCGACGCTAGTGTGAAAGTAGCCTTACTCTTAGATTCACGACAGAGCAGTCACCAAATGCCAGTGCACAGCCATGTATTTCAGATGTCGTCGGACAGGTGAGGAATATTTATTATTTTATTTCTTCCAGTATTAAATGGAGGGGGAAAAAAAGAGGGTGGGGAGTGTTTGTCAAATAAGAGTCTGTGTCTCTTTCAATTATTCGTGGTGTGTATTCTTTACAATATGACTATGGGGTTAGTAATGGGGCGTCATATAGATTCTGACATTGACCCCAACCCTCTTATCCCACTGCACCATGGTAAGTGGGAAGAGCGAGGCTAAGTGCCAAATTTGGTGCATCTTGTGGATGTGGCATTTCCGGGGTGGCTCAGGGCTAATGGTAATCTGGCCCCTTCTCAGATTATTAATATGTGACTGGTTTTCTATGGGGCAGCAGAAGTCAGCAGCCAATACACACCAGTTGGTTCTGTGTCTTGTGATGTTGTGAGGTAAAGTCGCAGCATGTATCACTTTTGTTCATAAGTCAAGGCCAGGGAATTGCGAAATTTTATAACAAGAAGTTCATCCAAGGAGCTGCTGACTCTGCATCTTTTGGATTAACTCTTTATTAAAAAAAATAAAAATAAATAATCATCCATGTCTATAACGTAGTGCATTAAAAAAAAATAAAAAAAAATCTGTATTTTATGTACATGTTACGTCCTTTACACGTACAGCATATGGACACATTAGTCTGTGTCTCTTCACATGTCCCTGTTTGTTCTTCTAATAAATGGGTATAACCGAATACGGACTTATGTTCATAACAGCCAGAGAAGAGAACCATATAATGTTAAACAATATTCCAAATTTTATTACAATACTTTTAAAATACAAAAGAAGGCACAAAAAAGCAAAGTAGCCTGGTGTCCTGAAAAGTAATATGGTTTTATCCTTTGCACAATGCACTAGTCACTTTCTTTATTACGTGAATAACTGTGTGCAATCATCTGCTCTTTCTAAATATTAAACATCATGTTTCTAAAGTCACTGGTCACTTACCTCACTGCACTCACTCTTTGTATCCTTCTCGCTTTTCTTTTTTTAGGTTTTTTATTAAAATAATTCATCCCTTAATATAGACTTTCACAGCCCCACTTGCAGTATAGCACTTTTTGCTTCATAGGTTCCTACGAAACCTTCACTATATTGTAGTTATTGGTAGCACGGTCACTTTAAGGTGAATGTTTGTCATCTAGTACTCTTATTTCCCTCTTAGTTTATTATATTTATTTTTTACCCCATTTATAAATCTTTATTACCATGTTTTATTTGCACTGTTTTTATTATTGCATCATTATTTAAAAATTGTAATAACTGCACGTGAAGTAGTTCTACTTAACTTTATTATAGTGACAAGGCAATTTAGTCATATTTAATAATCTAGGTATGTGCACTTGTCTACTTTTTTATAATGATACATCTTTATACATTAAGATTTTGGATGCACAACATAGGGATTACTGTTTTCCCACATGATGCACTATACTTGGACACACCATAGTCTTTTATTTACTTTATTCCTATACCCATCCTTCTATCAGACATCCATCGTAAGCATGATTTCCTCTTCTGAGACCCTCACTTCTAGTCCATCTCTCTCCTGCACATTGTCACTTTGCAAACACCGTTACTATTGCAATCCGTAATGTGCACATGCGCGGCTCACCACTGCCCCAGACAATTCTGGGGGCGCTCTGATCTGGATTCACGTGCGGTCCAGCGTGCGTTCCAGCGAATGCGTCCTGGAAGTATATTTTCACCAGGGGGTGATGGGCGCTTCATGCGCCACTTACTACGGACAACAAGCCTGACACCGCCCACACTTCTAAGCCCCTTTCTTGTCATCTATTGGCTGCACCTTATTTAAAAGGACCCCCTCTCCTCACCCAGACATGTCCCCCGGAAGAAGCTCTGGGCGAAACGCGCGTCTGGGTGGAGAGGGGAATCCTTGCCTGTCTGTACTCCCTATTTTGTGGTCCTGAGGTCATTTTATTAGGGTATGTGTCCACTGTCCGGATTCACGGCGCTTTGGACGGAGCGCCAAACCCGCTCCGCCCAAAGCGCCGCCCCCTTCTGTACGCTCGGTGATTCCGGATGTGTTCATTGCACACATCTGGAATCGCCGCACCCCATACATAGGGCCCTGTGATTTACCTTGCAGCGACGGAGCGTCGCCGTGAGATAAACAGACATGCTGCTTTCTAAAAAGACGTGCCGCATGTCCGTAAATGCAAGGCCGCCGGATGCGTGTTCGCTCGCATAGTGGAGACGGGATCATAAAATCCCCTCCACTATGCTGTAACATCTGGACGCTGCGGGTTGAACACTGGATGTAATCCGGCCCATGGACACATACCCTGTTTGTCTGCATGCAATATATCAACCCATACATCGCTAGAAACATATCTTTAGCACTCTCCAAAAGCTACATTCAGGCTATGGTCATTATACATCTATATAGCTTATTTGCACTATATACCTTTTATTTCCTCGACCACTTCACTTCCCACATCACAGAAGGGTCTTTATCTATTGCAGCCTCCATATTATTGTGGTATACATTAGCCCTTGGAGGATTACTTACCCTCTCTACCCCTGCTGATGTCATGGATATTCATATAAACTCTAGGTGAACACACAACTTGACTTAAACAATATAGGGAGATGTGACTGCTCTACCCAGCCACCGGCAATACACTGACAGGAGGTAATCGCTCCCGCAGTGTATCACTGAGTTGCCATGAGAGAGGTCACCGAAGTTCATCAACTGATCAGCTCCGGTGCTTTCACTTACAACACCGCTGCATGAGAACTTTCTCACTGTGGCTTTACACTGCAGGAGTGATTACCTTCTGTCAGTGTATCGCCGGCCATCAGACATCAGTGACTGCTCTGTCATCAGGATCGTCGTGGGACATTATGGATTATCATCTTTATGGACATGTGAGGAATATTGTGATTTATTTTATTCTCGTTGCGGGAGACGACGGCATCAGTGGATTAGGCGTTTGGTAAGTATGGTTTAATTAAGATTCATTAAAGGAGTCTGTGTCATTATTTCAAATAAAGGACTTTATTCTGGGGTGTCTGTTTTGATACAATATCACTATGGGTTACCAATAGATAGGTGTCTTATAGACGCCTCTCCATTACTAACCTGTGGGCTTGATGTCACCTGACAATACAAAGGTGACATCAGCCCCACAAATATGAACTACACTTGCCACCGCTACAGGGCAAGTGGGAGAGCGAGGCTAAGCTCCAGATTTGGTGCATCTTATATATGCACCTTTTCTGGGGTGGCTGAGAGCTGATGTTTTTAGTCTGGGAGGGGGCCAATATCGTTGGCCCCTTAGCCGCAACTGACTGCCTAGCCTTTGCTGGTTAGATTTTATAGCGGAACCCTGTGTCCATTTTTTTTTTCTAGAATCCCCCTGTAAACTAGCCAGTAAAGGCTAAGCAAACAGCTGTGAGCTGATATTAATAGTCAGGGAACCTTTATGGCTATTGGCTCCTTCCCAAAATATTAACATCAGCATTAGCTTTCCCTCTGCTGGTAATGAAAATTACATGGTAGTCGACACAATAATTTTTTTTTTTTTTAATTTAAATAACAGTTGCTATTTGGTTGCAGCCTACTATATGTATTATTATTTATTTACATAGCACCATTAATTCTATGGTGCTGTACATGAGAAAGGGCTTACATACCGAATTGTAGATATCGTTTATAGTAAACAAATTTACCATGACAGACTGGTACAGAGGGGAGAGGACTCTGTCTTTCTGGACTTACATTCTACGGGCTAATGGGGAAGAGACAGAAGGTTGGGGGTGTAGCAGCTCTGGTGGTGGTGAGGCGGCAGAATGGTTATTGCAGGCTGTAGGCTTTCCTGAAGAGATGGGTTTTCAGGTTCCGTCTGAAGAATCCGAGGGTGGTGGATAATTGGATGTGTTGAGGCATGGAAAACCAGAGGATGTGGGATATTTGGGAGAAATCTTGGAGGCGGTTGTGTGAGGAACGAATAAGTGTGAAGGAGAGTAAGAGGTCTTGGGAGGATCGATTATTACATGAGGGAAGATATTGGGAGATTAGTTCAGAGATATATGGAGGGGGACAGGTTGTGGATGGCTTTGTAGGTCAGTATTAGTTTGAACTGGATTCGTTGGGCAATTGGGAGCCAGTGGAGGGATTTGCAGAGGGGAGAAACAGGGGAGTAGTGAGGAGAGAGGTGAATTAGCCGGACAGCAGAGTTGAGGACAGACTGGAGTGGTGCAAGAGAGTTAGCAGGGAGGCCACAGAGGAGGGTGTTGCAGTAATCGAGGCAGGAGATGATGAGGGCATGCACAAGAGTTTTAGTAGATTGAGGGCTGAGGAAGGGACAGATTCTGGCAATATGTTTGAGTTGGAGGTGGCAAGAGTTTGGATGTGCAGTTTGAAGGACAGGGCAGAGTCAAGCGTTACTCCGAGACAGCGGATTTCAGGTGCGGGAAAGCGCATTATGTCGTTTACCATAATAAATCGGGTAGGGGAGATGCGCGAGATGGAGGAAAGATGATGAGTTCGGTTTTGTCTACATTGAGTTTTAGGAAGCAAGAGTTGAAGAAGGAGGATATGGCTGATAGACACTCCGGGATTCTGGACAGCAGGGAGGTGACATCTGGGCCAGAGAGTTAGATCTGAATGTTATCAGCGTACAGGTGGTACTGGAATCCATGGGACTTTGAGTTGTCCTAGGCCAAGGGTATAGATGAAAAAAAGTATGGCCCCAGGACAGAGCCTTGAGGGACACCAACAGAGAGAGGGCGGGATGAAGAGGTTGTGTGGGAGTGGGAAACGCTAAATATGCAGTCGGAAAGGTATTAGGCAATCCAGTACAGGGCAAGGTCTTTGATGCCAATGGAAGAGAGAATCTGTAGTAGTAGGCAGTGGTCGACTGTGTCGAAGGCAGAGGACAGGTCAACAAGTAGGATGGAGTATGTAGGTTCCTTCTGTTAAGGCTCCTACATAGGCTGGTGACAATGTGTGTTTGTGTTTACTTATCGGCTTAGTAATGAGGGTGTCGGGTTGACACCTTTTCATTACTAAAGGTACCTTCACACTGAACAACTTTCCAACGAGAACGACAGCGATCCGTGACGTTGCAGCGTCCTGGATAGCGATCTCGTTGTGTTTGACACGCAGCAGCGAACAGGATCCTGCTGTGACATCGCTGGTCATCGCTGAAAGTCCAGAACTTTATTTGGTCGTTAGGTCGGCGTGATTCCTCCTGTTTGACAGCAAAAGCAACGATGCCTGCAATGCTTTTTTCATGGAGCAACGACCAGCGAGAACGATAAGTACGTCACTAGATCACTCCTGCATCGTTCTGCTGTTGCCGTGTTTGACGTCTCCTAGCGATCTAAACAGCGACGCTGCAGCGATCTATATCGCTGTCTATATCGCTGCAGCGTTGCTAAATGTGACGGTACCTTAAGGCTAGGTGTCATTGACAGCTGCTGACACCAAGCCCTTATCCCATTACCCAGATGCCACTGCATCCAAATGAAAAAGGTGGTGTTGAACTAAAAGTACAGTACAAATTTTTTTTCTTAAAAAATCGTTATTTCGCTCAAAGCCTACATTGCTGTACAAAAACACATGCGAAAAAAACGCTTACAAAAATGCGTGTTTTTCCTGCCAAGAGATGCAGAAACCTTGCAGAAATTTTTGCAATCAAATACTACATATCCTAAGTGCACTACCGTATTTTCCGGCATATAAGACAAATTGGCATATAAGACGACCCCCCCCCCAACTTTTCCAGTTAAAATATAAAATCATCTTAACAGTCGGGGGTCTTGTTATATGCCATGTGTCGTGTTATAGGGGCCGGTGGCCAATGTGCCTTTGGGGGGGGGGGGGGGGGGGGAGTGGTCCCGATGACGAATAGGGGGCGTCTCACAGGAAAGTGTGAGTGGAGTATTGGAGTATCCCCCATTACCTCATTGTAGCTGCAGCGTGGGTGCTGTGCTGTGGGGCGGTGTGTCTTCGTGCAATGTCGGGGCTCCTCCGGCATTTCCCAATTCCTCAAAGCTCGGGACGAGGTCTGAATCTGAGCATGCGCCGACCCCAGCGGCCATTTTCCCGGAGGCCACCGGATCGCAGCAGTGGAGCTGCCGGGGCCTCCAGGCTTTGAGGAATTGGGAAATGCCGGAGGAGTCCCGACGTTGCACGAAGATACGCCGCCCCACAGCACAGCACCCACGCGGCACAAAGAGGAGCAGCCGCCGCTCCCAGCACAGAGACCCCACGCTGCAGCTAAAATGAGGTAGTAGGGGGATACTCCACTCACTCTTTCCTGTGAGACGCCCCCTCTTCGTCATCGGGACCACAACCCCCCGCCCCCCACCCACCCACCATATACACCCACCCACCCGGTGTATAAGACGACCCCCAACTTTTTAAGAAGATTTTCAGGGGTTAAAAAGTCGTCTTATATGCTGGTAAATAAAATGGCCTATATTTCAAATACTGTATAGTGAATTTAATAAAAAAAATAAAAAAAGGGACAAAAGTAATACTCTGGATCAGTGGAAATATAATAGCAAAAATTGATTGATAGGTCCTCTTTAAAACTGTTTAATCCTATCATCACTTATTAATTGGCCATATTCATCCATGTATATAGCCTACAACCAAGGGCCAGTAGGTAAACTCTGAAAATGAACAACTACAGAAGAGAGTTGTCATTTGTAAGTTATAGTAAGATGGCTGATTATGCATTATGAGAGATTTGCATCTGAAGTCTGGTTAAACCTCCTTGTGCAGCTGTGGTCTTATGCTATTTCCTTGCACAATCAATTACCGTACTTTCAAACTTTAGGCCTTTTAGTCTTGGTGTTGAAACATCGGTTTCCTTGTAAGATTAAGGGTATGTTCGCATGCTGCGTTTTTGCCACGTTTTTGCTTGCGTATTTCAAGGGTAATCCTTTTTTCCGAGGGAATTTGAACTGTCAGTTTGTTTTTTTTTTGTTTTTTAAATCTTCATTCAGCATGTAAATTCTTTTATCGCTTTTGCAAAGCTTTTCTTCTTTCAAGTGATTTAGAGAGAGAAAACTGCATAAAAAAAAATAGGCAAACAGATTTTACGCTGCATTTTTCCTGCCATTTTTCTGGTTTTTGGTGACACAAAATCTGCTGCAAATGTGCACATACCTTTAGCTGTCTTTTCCATCTTGCCCAGACCGACATGACAACTTCTCCAGCTAGGACTCTACTGCACAAATTACAACTAAGGCTTCTTTCACACTAGCGTCGGGCTCGGCCCGTCGCAGTGCGTCGGGCCGAGGTTACCGACGCTAGCGTTGTAAGCGCCGCAGAACGGGTGCAGCGGATGCAGATTTTCATCGCATCCGCTGCCCCATTGTGAGGTGCGGGGAGGTGTTCTGGCCGCGCATGCATGGTCGGAAAAAGTGGTCCGTCGGCAGCAAAAAACGTTACATGTAGCGGTTTTTTTGTGCCAACGGTCTGCCAAAGCACGACGCATCCGTCGCACGACGGATGCGACGTGTGGCAATCCGTCGCAATGCGTCGTCAATACAAGTCTATGGGGAAAAAACGCATCCTGCAAGCACTTTTGCAGGATGCGTTTTTTCTGCAAAACGACGCATTGTGACGGATTGCAGTTAACGCTAGTGTGAAAGTAGCCTAAGACATAGCGTATATGGCTTTTCACATTTCAGGCACCGTCCCCGTTTATCCACAACCTGCACAAACTCCTTATCCTGCTGATACCCTAATGCTGAGCTGCTGCTGCCCTATGTGTACTGCACTTCCCCATATTCCTCCAAACGGTATAATGCACTCCCCATAGTCCTCTGTCCAGTTTATTGCCCTGCTCAAAGTCATCCATGCATTATTCTGGCCACCACCACTACCACAATGTTCTCACTGTTTAAAAAAATAAATAAATAAAAAAAATTCATCTATCTGATGCCAATACATGCCAGGCATCGGGCCCCCTGCTTAACACTAGAAGTCCCTGGAATTTCAAGATCCCCCCTGAAGTCCTGAGAGAGGGTCAAATGACCCTCAGTCCATAGTGACACCTTAATTAGCATCCTTTCATTTGTAAATGTGCTCTTGCCTGAGGAATCTGCAGGGGGTATTATCTAAGATAAGTGTGTAAACAGAATAATGCAAGCTATTCCTGAGTGTGGGGGTTGCTGCTCACAAGAAAAACCTATTTTGGTTTCTCCCTGAGTGTGGGGGATAAACCTATTTTGTTCACAGGAAAGAAAATGGAGAGAAGGCACACCATTGAAGAGACATTGGAACTGATTCTGAGCAACACAAACCCTTCATACTCAGATGGAGAAGACATAGTCCTTCAACCGGCACATGTGGGGTCTGTGCTGACACATGCCGTAGGCACGGGCATACGGGACACATGTTCCCCTATGGCCCCATTCCGCACGAACTGTGTCTCTGTGTGGAGCACATGCGTGTCCGTCTGATCCACACAGAGACATGTCCGTTGTTTTGCGGAAGCACGGACCGCTTTTTGCCGAAAACGTCCATGCACACAGATGTCATCCGTGTGACTTCCGTGTGCACGGACAACAGAGGAAAGTGAAAAGCCTAAAAATAAAGAATTTCATATTCACCTCAGTCCAGCGCTGACAGTTCCTCACTTCCGGTGCCGCTCATTAGGCTATGAATATTCACTTCACTGAGCCCAAGAGTGAACCGGAAGTGAAAGAAGAAGAGGCGCTGGAGGGAGGTGAGTATGTGGTGACAGCAGACAGCGCTATCTGTGGACATCACCCACGGTGCACGGGGGCCAAAAGGGATCCTGTTCTGCTTGTTTCAAAAACGGACGGAACAGGATGCCAAATAAGGCAGTGTGAGTTACCTATTTTATTTCCTGACTATCTTTTTTATTTTGAACCAAAACAAAATGCTCATTTGAAATTATTTATCTTGCAGATGAGGAGACTCCTCCTCTACCAAAAAAGAGAGCTCGGTTGGCGAGTGAGCCGACAGAGACCGCAAAAGATGGCACAGTGTGGCATGAAGTACAAGTGGGGAAACATCTCCATTTGACCCCAATAGAACCGTACCCTACAGATGGAGAGCCAAGTGCTAAGGCCAGACGAAGTGTCCAGAGTCACCTTCTGAGCTTCCTCTGTTTTATCAGTCTTGACATGCTTCGTAGCATTGAAGAATGGACTACTCAACATGCACATCACACGGAGCAGGTGGATTGGTTCATGGGTCTCCCGGAACTAATGGCATTTATTTCAGTCATTATCTTGCGGGGGGGGACCAAGATTCCATCACTACGTGACAGCTGGTCAGCAAACCTGGGAAACCCAAGGATCATTGCCACTATGACCCGAAACCGCAGAACTGTAACCACGGACAATTTCTTTACATCATTGTCACTTGCACAACGACTGCTTAGCCGGGAAACCACTATCCTCGGCACAGTCAACAAGAGTCGCCGGGAAATTCCTCAATCCGCTAGACAGATGGACCGCACTGAATTCACCACTCAGGTGTTTTCAACCACTGGTGCCACACTTGACAGTGTATGCACCCAAACGAAAGAAGGCCGTCTACATTCTCAGCAGCATGCACAGCGTGGTTGAGACTGAGGATACCAACAAAAGGAAGCCAAACACGGTCACACAATACAACAACACAAAGTGCGGTGTGGATGTAATGGACCAAATGGTGCGGGAGTACAGCATGCGTGCAGGAACACAGAGATGGCCAGTCGCCGTGTTCTACAACATGATTGACATGGCAGCACTCTATGCTCATGTACTTTATCAGGCATGCACTGGGGTGCGGGAGAGACGGGTGGACTTCCTGGTTGAGCTTGCAAAAGCGTTAGGTGGCCGTCATGTGACTGAAAAGAAGGCACGCAAGGAGAAACTCCTTTGGCAACTTCCTTCCACACCCAGCCCTGGCAAAAGGGTGAAGTGTCAGGTAAACCATCGATGCACGAACAATTGTGCAACTGAGAGATGTGTTGACTGCTACAAATACACGTGTGGCAAATGTACCAGGGACATACCCAGGCAGTGCCAGGTATGTTCCGACATGTTCAGACAGACTGCTGAGTGAGTGCTGAAATGCTAGTCACACAAGGACATGCCACTCACACACACACAGCCCCCCACTGCAGCCTATGGAAAATATGTGTGGAATTGTTTTATTCCTTGTATTTTTTTTAACATTTTTATAACAAAAATAAAAAGCATCCTTTGATGCGTGCTCCTTTATTCCCCTACCCCCATGTATTTGTCTTTACCCTTTCCCCCCTCCCCTCTTCCCACTCCTCCACCAACATCCCTCCCTGTTGTATAATTTGATTATATTGTTTTCTTGTTCACTGTTTTATCACATTTGTTTGGCCATGCCGCGTATACACTGCTCATCTTGAAAATGTGACTATTTGTTTGATGTTGGTGTGAAATAACCCTTTAGTGAAAAAAAAACTTATTGGTTTTTAAAAAAAAATTAAAAGCATCAAAACAAATAACAGTTGTTCTTTTGTATATTTTTCACACTAAAATTTCAGTCCTCTTGTGGGAATTTTTTTCGCGCCAAATTTGCACAAGAATGAACATGCTGCGATTTTTTTTTTTTTTTTTCGTTAGTGTGATTGAGGCCTAAAGGTACAGTTACAAGTTACGATCTCGTTGATGATATCGTTTGAAAACGTCACATGATCACGTCGTTCATGCAATGTCGTTTTCACTTCGTTGCGTGTAACGTGAAGATATCGGACGAACACATCGTTGGATCGCGGATCGCAGATTTGAGGTCAGGATCTCAAATCTGACGATCCTCGTCCAATTATGTGTCAGAAGATGTGCAGCATCGTTCAGTGTAACGCTGAGATGAACGATTTTGGTGTAAATTCTCCTATTCCTGCCATTGTGAAAAATCGTTCTGCAAACGTTTGCAATGAGGCTAACGCCGAGCCAAAATTTACATCGTTAACAAGATAGTTGCATGTGACGCCTCTTGGACGATGTGAAACTGATTACACGAACGATGTGATCACGTGACATTTCTAACTATATCGTCGACGAGATCGTAACATGTAACGGTACCTTTGACCGCTGTGGATCCGCAGCAGTTTCCCCTGAGTTTACAGTACAATGTAAACTTATGGGAAACAAAAAACGCTGTGCACATGCTGCGGAAAAATCCGCGCGGAAACGCTGCGGATTACATTCCGCAGCATGTCACTTCTTTCCTGCGGATTTTCACCTGCTCCAATAGGAAACTGCAGAAGAAACCACAGTAAAAAACGCGATAAATCCGCAGTAAAACCGCAACGGGTTTTCACTGCGGATTTTGGAATTCCGCTGCGGAAAAATCCGCAGTGGAATCCGCAAAGTGTGCACATAGCCTTAGACACAAATGCTTCTGGTCATTACTCACAGCTGTACCTTGCTCTAAAATTTCTAATTCTCTATTTAAAATACAGGTCCTTCTCAAAAAATTAGCATATAGTGTTAAATTTCATTATTTACCATAATGTAATGATTACAATTAAACTTTCATATATTATAGATTCATTATCCACCAACTGAAATTTGTCAGGTCTTTTATTGTTTTAATACTGATGATTTTGGCATACAACTCCTGATAACCCAAAAAACCTGTCTCAATAAATTAGCATATTTCACCCATCCAATCAAATAAAAGTGTTTTTTAATAACAAACAAAAAAACCATCAAATAATGTTCAGTTATGCACTCAATACTTGGTCGGGAATCCTTTGGCAGAAATGACTGCTTCAATGCGGCGTGGCATGGAGGCAATCAGCCTGTGACACTGCTGAGATGTTATGGAGGCCCAGGATGCTTCAATAGCGGCCTTAAGCTCATCCAGAGTGTTGGGTCTTGCGTCTCTCAACTTTCTCTTCACAATATCCCACAGATTCTCTATGGGGTTCAGGTCAGGAGAGTTGGCAGGCCAATTGAGCACAGTAATACCATGGTCAGTAAACCATTTACCAGTGGTTTTGGCACTGTGAGCAGGTGCCAGGTCGTGCTGAAAAATGAAATCTTCATCTCCATAAAGCATTTCAGCCGATGGAAGCATGAAGTGCTCCAAAATCTCCTGATAGCTAGCTGCATTGACCCTGCCCTTGATGAAACACAGTGGACCAACACCAGCAGCTGACATGGCACCCCACACCATCACTGACTGTGGGTACTTGACACTGGACTTCAGGCATTTTGGCATTTCATTCTCCCCAGTCTTCCTCCAGACTCTGGCACCTTGATTTCCGAATGACATGCAAAATTTGCTTTCATCAGAAAAAAGTACAGCCTCTGCCGCTGTTTATGGTTCAAAAGTGGCTTTACCTGGGGAATGCGGCACCTGTAGCCCATTTCCTGCACACGCCTGTGCACGGTGGCTCTGGATGTTTCCACACCAGACTCAGTCCACTGCTTCCTCAGGTTCCCCAAGGTCTGGAATCTGTCCTTCTCCACAATCTTCCTCAGGGTCCGGTCTCCTCTTCTCGTTGTACAGCGTTTTCTGCCACATTGTTTCCTTCCAACAGACTTACCATTGAGGTGCCTTGATACAGCACTCTGGGAACAGCCTATTTGTTGAGAAATTTCTTTCTGGGTCTTAAGGCCCCTTCACATTAAGCGACGCTGCAGCGATACCGACAACGATCCGGATCGCTGCAGCGTCGCTGTTTGGTCGCTGGAGAGCTGTCACACAGACCGCTCTCCAGCGACCAACGATGCCGGTAACCAGGGTAAACATCGGGTAACTAAGCGCAGGGCCGCGCTTAGTAACCCGATGTTTACCCTGGTTACCATCCTAAAAGTAAAAAAAAACAAACAGTACATACTTACCTACCGCTGTCTGTCCTCCAGCGCTGCGCTCTGCTTCTCTGCTCTCCTCCTGTACTGTCTGGGAGCCGGAAAGCAGAGCGGTGACGTCACCGCTCTGCTTTCCGGCTCACAGCCAGTACAGGAGGAGTGCAGAGCGCAGCGCTGGAGGACAGATGGCTGTAGGTAAGTATGTACTGTTTGTTTTTTTTTACTTTTAGCATGGTAACCAGGGTAAACATCGGGTTACTAAGCGCGGCCCTGCGCTTAGTTACCCGATGTTTACCCTGGTTACCAGTGAAGACATCGCTGGATCGGTGTCACACACGCCGATCCAGCGATGTCAGCAGGAGTCCAGCGACGAAATAAAGTTCTGGACTTTCTTCAGCGACCAACGATCTCCCAGCAGGGGCCTGATCGTTGGTCGCTGTCACACATAACGATTTCATTAACGATATCGTTGCTACGTCACAAATAGCAACGATATCGTTAACAATATCGTTATGTGTGAAGGTACCTTTACCCTCTTGCTTGAGGGTGTCAATGATGGCCTTCTTGACATCTGTCAGGTCGTTAGTCTTACCCATGATGGGGGTTTTGAGTAATGAACCAGGCAGGGAGTTTTTAAAAGCCTCAGGTATCTTTTGCATGTGTTTAGAGTTAATTAGTTGATTCAGAAGATTAGGGTAATAGGTCGTTTAGAGAACCTTTTCTTGATATGCTAATTTATTGAGACAGGTTTTTTGGGTTATCAGGAGTTGTATGCCAAAATCATCAGTATTAAAACAATAAAAGACCTGACAAATTTCAGTTGGTGGATAATGAATCTATAATATATGAAAGTTTAATTGTAATCATTACATTATGGTAAATAATGAAATTTAACACTATATGCTAATTTTTTGAGAAGGACCTGTATATAAAAAATGATTAATTGTTTCAGCGCTTTTTTGCACAAATAATACTAAACTAAATACAATATGTATAGTCTTTATATTATCAAATACAATAAACTGAACAGAACTAAAGGCCCCTTCACATTTAGCGACGCTGCAGAGATACCGACAACGATCCGGATCGCTGCAGCGTCGCTGGAGAGCTGTCACACAGACAGCTCTCCAGCGACCAACGATGTCGGTAACCAGGGTAAACATCGGGTTACTAAGCGCAGGGCCGCGCTTAGTAACCCGATGTTTACCCTGGTTACCATCCTAAAAGTAAAAAAAACAAACAGTACATACTTACCTACCGCTGTCTGTCCTCCAGCGCTGTGCTCTGCACTCCTCCTGTACTGTCTGTGTGAGCACAGCGGCCGGAAAGCAGAGCGGTGACGTCACCGCTCTGCTTTCCGGCTGACCGACGCTCACAGCCAGTACAGGAGGAGTGCAGAGCACAGCGCTGGAGGACAGACAGCGGTAGGTAAGTATGTAGTGTTTGCTTTTTTTACTTTTAGGATGGTAACCAGGGTAAACATCGGGTTACTAAGCGCGGCCCTGCGCTTAGTTACCCGATGTTTACCCTGGTTACCAGTGAAGACATCGCTGGATCGGTGTCACACACGCCGATCCAGCGATGTCAGCAGGGAGTCCAGTGACGAAATAAAGTTCTGGACTTTCTTCAGCGACCAACGATCTCCCAGCAGGGGCCTGATCGTTGGTCGCTGTCACACATAACGATTTTATTAACGATATCGTTGCTACGTCACAAAAAGCAACGATATCGTTAACAATATCGTTATGTGTGAAGGTACCTTAACTTGAAACTTGAAACTACATGGGAAAACTGGATGGAAAACAGCAAAAAACCTCCTGTGGTGCAACAGTAATGACCTTAACCCCTTCCCGACCTGTGACACAGCGTATGCGTCATGAAAGTCGGTGCCAATCCGACCTGTGACGCATATGCTGTGTCACAGAAAGATCGCGTCCCTGCAGATCGGGTGAAAGGGTTAACTCCCATTTCACCCGATCTGCAGGGACAGGGGGAGTGGTAGTTTAGCCCAGGGGGGGTGGCTTCACCCCCTCGTGGCTACGATCGCTCTGATTGGCTGTTGAAAGTGAAACTGCCAATCAGAGCGATTTGTAATATTTCACCTAAAAAAATGGTGAAATATTACAATCCAGCCATGGCCGATGCTGCAATATCATCGGCCATGGCTGGAAATACTAATGTGCCCCCACCCCACCCCTCCGATCGCCCCCCCAGCCCCCCGATCTGTGGCCCGCTCCCCTCCGTCCTGTGCTCCGCTCCCCCGTCCTCCTGTCCGCTCCCCCGTGCTCCAATCACACCCCCCCGTGCTCCAATCAAACCCCCCCGCACTCCGATCCCCCCCCGTGCTCCGAACCACCCCCCCTGCACACCGATCCCCCCCCCTGCACACCGATCCACCCGCCCGCACACCGATCACTCTCCCCCATGCTCCGATCCCTCCCCCCCCGTGCTCCGACGCCCCCCCGTGCCCTGATCTCCCCCCCCTGTGCCCTGATCTCCCCCCCTTATACTTACCGATCCTGGCGGGGTCCGTCAGTCTTCTTCCCCGAGCGCCGCCATGTTCCAAAATGGCGGGCGCATGCGCAGTGCGCCCGCCGAATCTGCCGGCCGGCAGATTCGTTCCAATGTGAATTTTGATCACTGTGATATAATCTATCACAGTGGTCAAAATAAAAAAACAGTAAATGACCCCCCCCATTTGTCCCCCATAGATAGGGACAATAATAAAATAAAGAATTTTTTTTTTTTTTCACTAAGGTTGGAGTTAGAACTAGGGTTAGGGTTAGGGTTAGGGGTAGGGTTAGGGGTAGGGTTAGGGTTAGGGTTAGGGTTAGGGGTAGGGTTAGGGGTAGGGGTAGGGGTAGGGTTAGGGGTAGGGGTAGGGTTAGGGGTAGGGTTAGGGTTAGGGTTAGGGTTTCGGTATGTGCACACGTATTCTGGTCCTCTGCGGATTTTTCTGCAGCGGATTTGATAAATCCGCAGTGCTAAACCGCTGCGGATTTATGGCAGATTTACCGCGGTTTTTCTGCGCATTTCACTGCGGTTTTACAACTGCGATTTTCTATTGGAGCAGTTGTAAAACCGCTGTGGAATCCGCAGAAAGAAGTGACATGCTGCGGAATGTAAACCGCTGCGTTTCCGTGCAGTTTTTCCGCAGCATGTGTACAGCGATTTTTGTTTCCCATAGGTTTACATTGAAATGTAAACTCATGGGAAACTGCTGCGGATCCGCAGCGTTTTCCAAAGCGTGTGCACATACCTTTAGAATTAGGCTATGTGCACACGGTGCGGATTTGGCTGCGGATCCGCAGCGGATTGGCCGCTGCGGATCCGCAGCAGTGTTCCATCAGGTTTACAGTACCATGTAAACCTATGGAAAACCAAATCCGCTGTGCCCATGGTGCGGAAAATACCGCACGGAAACGCTGCGTTGTATTTTCCGCAGCATGTCAATTCTTTGTGCGGATTCCGCAGCGTTTTACACCTATTCCTCAATAGGAATCCGCAGGTGAAATCCGCAGGTAAAACGCAGTGCCTTTTACCCGCGGATTTTTCAAAAATGGTGCGGAAAAATCTCACACGAATCCGCAACGTGGGTACATAGCCTTAGGGTTAGGGTTGGGTTGGAATTAGGGTTGTGGTTAGGGTTAGGGGTGTGTTGGGGTTAGGGTTGTGGTTAGGGGTGTGTTGCGGTTAGGGTTGTGGTTAGGGTTACGGCTACAGTTGGGATAAGGGTTAGGGGTGTGTTGGCGTAAGAATTGAGGGGTTTCCACTGTTTAGGCACATCAGGGGGTCTCCAAACGCAACATGGCGCCACCATTGATTCCAGCCAATCTTTTATTCAAAAAGTCAAATGGTGCTCCTTCCCTTCCGAGCCCCGACGTGTGCCCAAACAGTGGTTTACCCCCACATATGGGGTATCAGTGTACTCAGGACAAACTGGGCAACAATTACTGGGGTCCAATTTCTCCTGTTACCCTTGAGAAAATAAAAAATTGCTTGCTAAAACATCATTTTTGAGGAAAGTAAAATGATTTTTTATTTTCACGGCTCTGCGTTGTAAACGTCTGTGAAGCACTTGGGGGTTCAAAGTGCTCACCACATATCTAGATAAGTTCCTTGGGGGGTCTAGTTTCCAAAATGGGGTCACTTGTGGGGGGTTTCTACTGTTTAGGCACACCAGGGGCTCTGCAAACGCAACGTGACGCCCGCAGACCATTCCATCAAAGTCTGCATTTCAAAAGTCACTACTTCCCTTCTGAGCCCCGACGTGTGCCCAAACAGTGGTTTACCCCCACATATGGGGTATCAGCGTACTCAGGAGAAACTGGACAACAACTTTTGGGGTCCAATTTCTCCTGTAACCCTTGGGAAAATAAAAAATTCTGGGCTAAAAAATTATTTTTGAGGAAAGAAAACGTATTTATTATTTTCACTGCTCTGTGTTATAAACTTCTGTGAAGCACTTGGGGGTTCAAAGTGCTCACCTCACATCTAGATAAGTTCCTTTCGGGGTCTAGTTTCTAAAATGGGGTCACTTGTGGGGGGTTTCTACTGTTTAGCCACATCAGGGGCTCTGCAAACGCAACGTAACGCCCGCAGAGCATTCCATCAAAGTCTGCATTTCAAAATGTCACTACTTGACTTTCGAGCCCCGACATGTGCCCAAACTGTGGTTTACCCCCACATATGGGGTATCAGCGTACTCAGGAGAAACTGTACAACAACTTTTGGGGTCAAATTTCTCCTGTTACCCTTGGGAAAATAATAAATTGCAGGCTAAAAGATCATTTTAGAGAAAATAAAATTTTTATTTTATTTTCATGGCTCTGCGTTATAAACTTCTGTGAAGCACTTGGAAGTTCAAAGTCCTCACCACACATCTAGATTAGTTCCTTTGGGGGTCTAGTTTCCAAAATGGGGTCATATGTGGGGGATCTCCAATGTTTAGGCACACAGGGGCTCTCCAAACGTGACATGGTGTCCGCTAATGATTGGAGCTAATTTTCCATTTAAAAAGCCAATTGGCGTGCCTTCCCTTCCGAGCCCTGCCGTGCGCCCAAACAGTGGTTTACCCCCACATATGGGGTATCAGCGTACTCAGGACAAACTGGACAACAACATTTGCGGTCCAATTTCTCCTATTACCCTTGGCAAAATAGGAAATTCCAGGCTAAAAATCATTTTTGAGGAAAGAAAAATTATTTTTTATTTTCATGGCTCTGCATTATAAACTTCTGTGAAGCACCTGGGGGTTTAAAGTGCTCAATATGCATCTAGATAAGTTCCTTGGGGGGTCTAGTTTCCAAAATGGGGTCACTTGTGGGGGAGCTCCAATGCATAGGCACACAGGGGCTCTCTAAACGCGACATGGTGTCCGCTAACAATTGGAGCTAATTTTCCATTCAAAAAGTCAAATGGCGCGCCTTCCCTTCCGAGCCCTGCCGTGTGCCCAAACAGTGGTTTACCCCCACATATGAGGTATCGGCGTACTCTGGAGAAATTGCCCAACAAATTTTAGGATTCATTTTATCCTATTGCCCATGTGAAAATGAAAAACTGAGGCGAAAAGAATTTTTTTGTGAAAAAAAAAAGTACTTTTTCATTTTTACAGATCAATTTGTGAAGCACCTGAGGGTTTAAAGTGCTCAATATGCATCTAGATAAGTTCCTTGGGGGGTCTAGTTTCCAAAATGGGGTCATTTGTGGGGGAGCTCCAATGTTTAGGCACACGGGGGCTCTCCAAACACGACATGGTGTCCGCTAACGATGGAGATAATTTTTCATTCAAAGAGTCAAATGGCGCTCCTTCCCTTCCGAACCTTACCATGTGCCCAAACAGTGGTTTACCTCCACATGTGAGGTATCGGTGTACTCATGAGAAATTGCCCAACAAATTTTAGGATCCATTTTATCCTGTTGCCCATGTGAAAATGAAAAAAATTGAGGCTAAAAGAATTTTTTTGTGAAAAAAAAGTACTTTTTCATTTTTACGGATCAATTTGTGAAGCCCCCGGGGGTTCAAAGTTCTCACTATGCATCTAGATAAGTTCCTTGGGGCGTCTAGTTTCCAAAATGGGGTCACGTGTGGGGGAGCTCCAATTTTTAGGCACACGGGGGCTCTCCAAACGTGACATGGTGTCCGCTAAAGAGTGGAGCCAATTTTTCATTCAAAAAGTCAAATGGCGCTCCTTCCCTTCCAAGCCCTGCCGTGCGCCCAAACATTGGTTTACCCCCACATATGAGGTATCAGCGTACTCAGGACAAATTGGACAACAACTTTCGTGGTTCAGTTTCTCCTTGTACCATTGGGAAAATAAAAAAAATGTTGCTAAAAGATAATTTTTGTGACTAAAAAGTTAAATGTTCATTTTTTCCTTCCATGTTGCTTCTGCTGCTGTGAAGCACCTGAAGGGTTAAAAAACTTCTGGAATGTGGGTTTGAGTACCTTGAGGGGTGCATTTTTTAGAATGGTGTCACTTTTGGGTATTTTCATCCATATAGACCCCTCAAACTGACTTCAAATGTGAGGTGGTCCCTAAAAAAAATGGTTTTGTAAATTTCGTTGTAAAAATGAGAAATCGCTGGTCAAATTTTAACTCTTATAACTTCCTAGCAAAAAAAAATGTTGTTTCCAAAATTGTGCTGGTGTAAAGTAGACGTGTGGGAAATGTTATTTATTAACTATTTTGTGTCACATAACTCTCTGGTTTAACAGAATAAAAATTCAAAATGTGAAAATTGCGAAATTTTCAAAATTTTCGCCAAATTTCCGTTTTTATCACAAATAAACGCAGAATTTATTGACCTAAATTTACCACTAACATGAAGCCCAATATGTCACGAAAAAACAATCTCAGAACCGCTAGGATCCGTTGAAGCGTTCCTGAGTTATTACCTCATAAAGGGACACTGGTCAGAATTGCAAAAAACGGCCAGGTCATTAAGGTCAAAATAGGCTGGGTCATGAAGGGGTTAATTACAGAACAAAAGACAGTGAATAGAGATAAGATAAGCTATAGATAAAATCCTTTAGATCAATTGACCCTTCTCTGGGTTTCAAAGGTAGAAATGTCAAATGACCTGTCTCTGGGACTTCTAGTGTTAAGGCGCTCATAGCAGCTGCGTGGCTTGCGGGAGTGCTGGAAGATCTTGTCTCCCTGCTCGGTCACAGAATTTAACCCTCCGTCACATACAACTGATCTGACAGGCGCTTCTCTTTTACTTTCAATTCTCCTTCCTCACCAGATTGTGAGGAAACCCCCTCCCTCCAGGTAGTCTCCTGTCTCTTGAAGGTCTGTGAAACCTGATATCACAGTTGGATTTCAGAGCTTCAGGGGAGAGGATATAGCTGCACAGATCTCTCAGGCTCATTGTATGTGAATACGTCACATTCAGTAAGGTTGGTATTTTATGTTTTTATTCATCACAATAGTTTATTTAGCTTCTTTTATGAATGTATAGCACAAAATGTGAGGGTATTTCATAGAAATAAGGGAGATTTTATAAAAGAAAGTGTGCTGCTCAGGCATATACAGTAGTTCCCTAACATATTCCTTCTCTTGCTTCAGATTATCTGCTGAAATGGAGAGGAAAATGTACAATTTATCCAAACAACTTGATGTTGAGGAAGTAACAAACATGCTGTTAGATGATAGAGACCTCACACTGAATGAGGATTTAGGAGAGGAAAGTGAGATTGATTCTCATGATGAGGTGGAAGAATGTGTCCTGGATTCTGAAACAGAGCAAGATGGTGACAGTGGTGAGGATGAAGAAGTTGGATCATATTATATTGGAAAAGATAAAAATACTAAATGGAACAAGAAGCCATTCCAGAAAAAACGTAGGGAACCTTTAAACATTATTACTCACCTTCCTGCAGTAATAGGAACTGCACGTAATGCAAAAACTGCAGTTGAATGCTGGAACAGTATATTTACAGATGACATTCTGGACTCTATTGTCACATATACCAACCAATATATAGACATTATAAAGGACAAGTACATCTGCAACAGAACCATCAAGCCCACAGATGAAATAGAACTGCGTGCTTTTTTTGGATTACTGTACCTTGCAGGAGCTTATAGGGCAAATAGACAAAGTTTGGAGGAACTTTGGGGTAAAGATGGGGATGGAGTTGAAAAATTTAGCCTTATGTCCATAAACAGATTCAAGGTTCTAATTCGTTGCCTTCGGTTTGACGACAGAACTACCCGAACCGAACGCAAAACACATGACCGACTTGCTCCAATTTGTGATATATTTCAAAGATTTGTTGTAAACTGTAAACAAAGTTATTACCCTGGAGAGAATCTCACTATTGACGAAATGCTCCCTGGTTTTCGTGGTAGATGTGCCTTTCCTCAATATATTCCATCAAAGCCAAACAAATATGGAATAAAAATTTATGCCCTTGTTGATGGCTGTAAGACCTACACTTACAACCTGGAAGTTTATGCAGGAAAACAACCAGAAGGTCCTTACTGTGTGAGCAACAAACCCATTGATGTTGTAAAAAGACTGGCTGAACCCTTATTTGGATCGGGTCGCAATATTACAGCTGACAATTGGTTTACAAGTTGTGATCTGATTGATTATCTGAGAATTCAGAAGCTGTCATATGTGGGAACTGTAAGAAAAAACAAAAGGGAATTGCCGCCACAGTTTGTAAGTGTGAAAGAGAGACAACAGTACAGCAGTATGTTTGCATTCCATAATGGAAAGGCTTTAGTTTCCTATGTACCACATGCCAAAAAAATCGTACTTCTTCTATCAACACTTCATGATGATGCTGCCATCGATCCTGGGACTGGGGCAGAAAAAACCCCGGAGATAATTACATTTTACAATGCCACCAAAGGGGGTGTGGATACAGCAGATCAGATGTGCTCCACTTTCAACGTCAGCAGAAACATCAAACGCTGGCCAATGGTCATATTTTTTGCTATGTTGAATTTGGGTGGTATAAATTCACAAGTAATTTATCTTGAAAACAAGCTTGAACCACTCTGTAGACGATTGTATCTGAAAAAATTGGCCCATGAACTAGTACTTGAAGAGCTACGCAGGAGAAGCGTGAAAACAATCGGTATCCCCTCTCGCCTTCAAGTTCAGCTCAAAAGGTTCCGCCCAGAAGATGATGGTGAAAAGTCACCATCTGCACCACCTCACAAAAGGAGATGCACCACCTGCCAAACGGAAAGCGGAACCAGAAGGCTTTCAAATTATGAATGTCTCAAATGTCATAAAGCAATTTGCCTGACACATGCAAAAATGGTGTGTAATTCTTGCTATTTGCTCTGCAAGTGTGACTTTTCTGGGGAAACCTCAGCATCTACTTGTGATTGAATATGTTTTTAATAGTACTTAACCCCTTCATGACCCAGCCTATTTTGACCTTAAAGACCTTGCCGTTTTTTGCAATTCTGACCAGTGTCCCTTTATGAGGTAATAACTCAGGAACGCTTCAACGGATCCTAGCGGTTCTGAGATTGTTTTTTCGTGACATATTGGGCTTCATGTTAGTGGTAAATTTAGGTCAATAAATTCTGCGTTTATTTGTGATAAAAACGGAAATTTGGCGAAAATTTTGAAAATTTCGCAATTTTCACATTTTGAATTTTTATTCTGTTAAGCCAGAGAGATATGTGACACAAAATAGTTAATAAATAACATTTCCCACATGTTTACTTTACATCAGCACAATTTTGGAAACAAAATTTTTTTTTGTTAGGAAGTTATAAGGGTTAAAATTTGACCAGCGATTTCTCATTTTTTACAACGAAATTTACAAAACCATTTTTTTAGGGACCACCTCACATTTGAAGTCAGTTTGAGGGGTCTATATGGCTGAAAATACCCAAAAGTGACACCATTCTAAAAACTGCACCCCTCAAGGTACTCAAAACCACATTCAAGAAGTTTATTAACCCTTCAGGTGCTTCACAGCAGCAGAAGCAACATGGAAGGAAAAAATGAACATTTAACTTTTTAGTCACAAAAATTATCTTTTAGCAACAATTTTTTTATTTTCCTAATGGTAAAAGGAGAAACTGAACCACGAATATTGTTGTCCAATTTGTCCTGAGTACGCTGATACCTCATATGTGGGGGTAAACCACTGTTTGGGCGCACGGCAGGGCTTGGAAGGGAAGGAGCGCCATTTGACTTTTTGAATCAAAAATTGGCTCCACTCTTTAGCGGACACCATGTCACGTTTGGATAGCTCCTGTGTGCCTAAACATTGGCGCTCCCCCACAAGTGACCCCATTTTGGAAACTAGACCCCCCAAGGAACTTATTTAGATGCCTAGTGAGCACTTTAAACCCTCAGGTGCTTCACAAATTGATCTGTAAAAATGAAAAAGTACTTTTTTTTCACAAAAAAATTCTTTTCGCCTCAATTTTTTCATTTTCACATGGGCAGTAGGATAAAATGGATCCTAAAATGTGTTGGGCAATTTCTCCCGAGTACGCCGATACCTCATATGTGGGGGGAAACTCGGCAGGGCTCGGAAGGGAAGGCGCGCCATTTGACTTTTTGAATGGAAAATTCGCTCCAATTGTTAGCGGACACCATGTCGCGTTTGGAGAGCCCCTGTGTGCCTAAACATTGGAGCTACCCCACAAGTGACCCCATTTTGGAAACTAGACCCCCCAAGGAACTTATCTAGATGCATATTGAGCACTTTCAACCCCCAGGTGCTTCACAGAAGTTTATAACGCAGAGCCATGAAAATAAAAAATATTTTTTCTTTCCTCAAAAATGATTTTTTAGCCTGGAATTTCCTATTTTGCCAAGGATAATAGGAGACATTGGACCCCAAATATTGTTGTCCAGTTTGTCCTGAGTACGCTGATACCCCATATGTGGGGGTAAACCACTGTTTGGGCGCACGGCAGGGCTCAGAAGGGATGGCACGCCATTTGGCTTTTTAAATGGAAAATTAGCTCCAATCATTAGCGGACACCATGTGACGTTTGGAGAGCCCCTGTGTGCCTAAACATTGGAGATCCCCCCAGAAATGACCCCATTTTGGAAAATAGACCCCCAAAGGAACTAATCTAGATGTGTGGTGAGGACTTTGAACCCCCAAGTGCTTCACAGAAGTTTATAACGCAGAGCCATGAAAATAAAAATAAAAAATTATTTTCTCAAAAATGATCTTTTAGCCCAGAATTTTTTAATTTTCCCAAGGGTAACAGGAGAAATTTGACCCCAATATTTGTTGTCCAGTTTCTCCTGAGTACGGTGATACCCCATATGTGGGGGTAAACTACTGTTTGGGCACATGCCGGGGCTCGGAAGTGAAGTAGTGACGTTTTGAAATGCAGACTTTGATGGAATGCTCTGCGGACGTCACGTTGCGTTTGCAGAGCCCCTGATGTGCCTAAACAGTAGAAACCCCCCACAAGTGACCCCATTTTGGAAACTAGACCCCGAAAGGAACTTATCTAGATGTGTGGTGAGCACTTTGAACCCCCAAGTGCTTCATAGAAGTTTATAATGCAGAGCCGTGAAAATAATAAATACGTTTTCTTTCCTCAAAAATAATTATTTAGCCCAGAATTTATTATTTTCCCAAGGGTTACAGGAGAAATTGGACCCCAAAAGTTGTTGTCCAGTTTCTCCTGAGTACGCTGATACCCCATGTGTGGGGGTAAACCACTGTTTGGGCACACGTCGGGGCTCAGAAGGGAAGTAGTGACTTTTGAAATGCAGACTTTGATGGAATGGTCTGCGGGCGTCACATTGCGTTCGCAGAGCCCCTGGTGTGCCTAAACAGTAGAAACCCCCCACAAGTGACCCCATTTTAGAAACTAGACCCCACCAAGGAACTTATCTAGATATGTGGTGAGCACTTTGAACCCCCAAGTGCTTCACAGACGTTTACAACGCAGAGCCGTGAAAATAAAAAATCATTTTTCTTTCCTCAAAAATTATGTTTTAGCAAGCATTTTTTTAGATTCACAAGGGTAACAGGAGAAATTGGACCCCAGTAATTGTTGCGCAGTTTATCCTGAGTATGCTGGTACCCCATATGTGGGGGTAAACCACTGTTTGGGCACACGTCAGGGCTCGGAAGTGAGGGAGCACCATTTGACTTTTTGAATACGAGATTGGCTGGAATCAATGGTGGTGCCATGTTGCGTTTGGAGACCCCTGATGTGCCTAAACAGTGGTAACCCCTCAATTCTAACCCCAACACACGCCTAACCCTAATCCCAACTGTAGCCATAACTTTAATCACAACCCTAACCGCAACACACCCCTAACCACAACCCTAACCCCAACACACCCCTAACCCTAACCACAACCCTAATTCCAACCCAACCCTAAGGCTATGTGCCCACGTTGCGGATTCGTGTGAGATATTTCCGCACCATTTTTTAAAAATCCGCGGGTAAAAGGCACTGCGTTTTACCTGCGGATTTTCCGCGGATTTCCAGTGTTTTTTGTGCGGATTTCACCTGCGGATTCCTATTGAGGAACAGGTGTAAAACGCTGCGGAATCCGCACAAAGAATTGACATGCTGCGGAAAATACAATGCAGCGTTCCCGTGCGGTATTTTCCGCACCATGGGCACAGCGGATTTGGTTTTTCATATGTTTACATGGTACTGTAATCCTGATGGAACTCTGCTGCGAATCCGCAGCGGCCAATCCGCAGCCAAATCCGCACCGTGTGCACATAGCCTAATTCTAAAGGTATGTGCACACGCTGCGGAAAACGCTACGGATCCGCAGCAGTTTCCCATGAGTTTACAGTTCAATGTAAACCTATGGGAAACAAAAATCGCTGTACACATGCTGCAGAAAAACTGCACGGAAACACAGCGGTTTACATTCCGCAGCATTTCACTTCTTTCTGCGGATTCCGCAGCGGTTTTACAACTGCTCCAATAGAAAATCGCAATTGTAAAACCGCAGTGAAATGCGCAGAAGAAAACGCGGTAAATCCGCAGCGGTTTAGCACTGCGGATTTATCAAATCCGCAGCGGAAAAATCCGCAGAGGACCAGAATACGTGTGCACATACCGAAACCCTACCCCTAACCCTACCCCTACCCCTACCCCTAACCCTACCCCTAACCCTAACCCTAGCCCTAACCCTAGCCCTAACCCTAGCCCTACCCCTAACCCTAGCCCTACCCCTAACCCTAGCCCTACCCCTAACCCTAACCCTATTCTAACATTAGTGGAAAAAAAATAATTTCTTTATTTTTTTATTGTCCCTACCTATGGGGGTGACAAAGGGGGGGGGGGTCATTTATTATTTTTTTATTTTGATCACTGAGATATAATCTCTCAGTGATCAAAATGCACTGTGGAACGAATCTGCCGGCCGGCAGATTCGGCGGGCGCACTGCGCATGCGCCCGCCATTTTGGAAGATGGCGGCGCCCAGGGAGAAGACGGACGGGACCCCGGCAGGATCGGTAAGTATGATGGGGTGGGGGGGGAATCGGAGCGCGGCAGGAGTGGAACGGAGCACGGGGGGCGTGGAACGGAGCACGGGGGGGGGGGGGGGGATGTGGATCGGAGTGCAGTGGGGGTGAATGGAGCACGGGGGGGGGGGGGGGTGATTGGAGCACGGGGGGAGCGGACAAGAGCACGGGGGGGGAGCGGAGCACTGGACGGAGGGGAGCCGGAGCAGTGTACCGGCCAGATCGGGGGACTGGCGGGGCGATCGGTGGGGTGGGGTGGGGGCACACTAGTATTTCCAGCCATGGCCGATGATATTTCAGCATCGGCCATGGCTGGATTGTAATATTTCCCCAGTTATAATAGGTGAAATATTACAAATCGCTCTGATTGGCAGTTTCACTTTCAACAGCCAATCAGAGCGATCGTAGCCACGAGGGGGTGAAGCCACCCCCCTGGGCTAAACTACCACTCCCCCTGTCCCTGCAGATCGGGTGAAATGGGAGTTAACCCTTTCACCCGATCTGCAGGGACGCGATCTTTCCATGACGCCACATAGGCGTCATGGGTCGGATTGGCACCGACTTTCATGACGCCTACGTGGCGTCATGGGTCGGGAAGGGGTTAAGGTACCTTAAAATTAAGTTTGTGTTCAAAAATTTTCTTTGTACATTTTTTTGAGAGAGTCGAACTGGGGACTATTTGGCGGGAGTTTTGAAAAGTTTGTATTTCATAGTTATTAGTTTTATGTTAAGTAAATGTTTTTTTTTGCAACTGATTATGTGTAGTCTCTTTTATTACATCCCTATGAAGGTCACTGATCACTTTTAGAGCACTGAAATTGCAAACATTAAATATTATAGGTATTTTTCCAGCAGGCGCCTGACAGGCACATTGTATGTGAACTCGTTAGTCCGAATATTGTATGTGACGGAGGGTTAAGTAGCGTAGCTTTGTGTGAGACCTGGAGCGCCCGCACTCTTACCCCCTCTCCCCCATCCGCTCCACCCTTCCCTGGCAGGTACGCTACTGCCCATTTCCAGAACATTTTTTTTTTTTTTTTAAAGTAAATGCCTGGTGCATGATGCAATTTTCACCCAGCACTTCAAGAGTGCCTTTGTTTAATGCCTTGTAAACAATACAAAAAAAATCATGCTTGTGGCTCAAAGTTTGAACCTAGCTGAGTCTGAAATGTACAATATCCACTCAAAATAAAGACTTTAGCCCTCGTTTAGACCATCCCTTTGTATGACCCCTCCTGCTCTGATTTGGCTATTCTCCTGGTATTCTGACCTCGGAACGTTACCCGGCAATGCTTTGTCTCTTCTGTTGTTTGACATACCCGCCTGGCTTCTGACCTTAGACTCCTTGACTATCCTGACTCACGGCTTGGCCAAGAGAAGTGACTAGTAGTGATGCGCGAATATACTTGTGCTCGGGTATCCTCGAGTTTTTTTAAGCGCTCGGAGATTTAGTTTTTATTGCCGCAGCTGAATGTTTTACATCTGTTAGCCAGCATAAGTACACGTGGGGATTCCCTAGCAACCAGGCAACCCCCACATGTACTTATGCTGGCTAACAGATGTAAAACGTTCAGCTGCGGCAATAAAAACTAAATTTCCGAGCACTAAAAAATACTCGGAGGACACCCGAGCGTGCTCGGGAAATCTCGAGTAACGAGTATATTCGCTCATCACTAGTGACTAGCATCACATTAATGCTTCTGTTTAGATGCACCTTTAATCACTTATTCACCGTAACTGAATGGACAAAAAGTATCCCATCTAAATGCCAATAAATGTTTGAGTCACAGAGCTGAATAATGTTCTGCAACTGCTTATCACTGTACCCCTGTAGTAGAACCAGTAGCGTAGCTACCCGGCGGGGTGCAGAAGTGACGGTCGCTCAGGGCCTCGCGCCCTGAGGGGGCCCACCTGGAGCTACGCTACTGTTAACTGTATCGGCCAATAGTTAAATCCTGTGGCAGAGTAGGGAGAATCTATCTCTCTGCTCTGACGCCCGCCTGCTATGGGGCCCATGAGCAGACGGGGGGCCCTGGTACCAGCAGTGGGCTACCCGCTTGTCATCGCAAGGTTAGCTGTATCGGCATTTAGCCGATACAGCTTATCGCATTGATGGGAGAAGGAGTGCTATGCTCCTTCTCCCATCATCCCCCTGTCAGCGTCTGAAGTCGCCGACACTGACAGCGGGCGCGATGACGTCACTAAGCGGCGCCCGCTGTGAGGAGATGAACGGGAGCAGCACAGGAACCAGGAAGAAGAGGTGAGTATTTTTTATGGGGGCTGCCTTATACTACAGGGTCTGCCTATGAGGGGTGTGTGTGTGCTGCCTTATACTACAGGGTCTGCCTATGAGGGTGCTGCCTTATACTACCGGGTCTTCCTATGGGGGTGCTGCTTTATACTACAGGGTCTTCCTATGGGGGTGCTGCTTTATACTACACAGTCTGCCTATGGGGGCTGCCTTGTGCTCTAGAGTCTGCCTATGGGGGCTGCCTTGTGCTCTAGAGTCTGCCTATGGGGGCTGCCTTGTGCTCTAGAGTCTGCCTATGGGGGCTGCCTTGTGCTCTAAGAGTCTGCCTATGGGGGCTGCCTTATACTGTATGGAGATTACAGTGAAGGGGCCATCGTATCGTGTTGGAGGCTACTAAGGGGTCAGTATACTGTGTGGGTGGTACTATACAGTGAGGGTCATTATGCTGTGTATAGAGGAGTGTACAGGGGGCAGACTCGGGACATTTTTAAATGTAAAGTGGGCACTTAATTTATATAGGGGAACTCAGGTTACTGTGACTATTAAAGGGGCACACAGGGCATTATTACTTTCTATGGGGCAAAATGTGGGCACAGTTTTCTAGGGCACTTGCACCCGGCATTACTATATTATAGAGGGTTGCTTTAAAATTTAGAAGACACAGAGAACCACACAGCAGGTTGCAGTAATAGGGACACATACGGCAGCAGCGGCTCAGTATTAGGGTACTAGTAGGATGAGGAGTTTGTGCAGGTTGGGAATAGATGGTGTTGGCTGAAAATGAGGTGTGAAACGTGTCTTTGTTTTATTCTCTGCAGACGAGTACTGGCTGGAAGAAGTTGTCATGTTGGTCTGGGCCAGATGAAAAATGAACAATCGTCATCAGAAAGAACGTCAGCGGTAAGACATTATCTGTAACTCTGCTGTGATCTCTTATATGTTCTGTAGGACTGGTATCTACCACTGACCATATGGCGGTAACATCCATGTTTGTCTTTATATAGAGATTATCTTCAGTAACAGCGCGGTCATCTGCTGAGGTTCTCCTATTGGGGTGCGTCACCCTTTTGTATTCAAGGTTACCTGGTTAAGGGCCCACTCAGAAGTTTTGCCCAACCTACCCCCCCTCCCCCCCGGAACCAAAACCCTAGTTACGCCTCTTGAGTAGAACTTGTAAAAAACCCAGAGTTCCCCCTCCCTTAAATGTGATAATCTGAGACCAATATTCTATTACCGGTAAGTGGGGTGATAACATGAAAAATAGTGCTTGTATGACCCCCCGTTGTGGCTTCCCTTTATTGTAGTCCATGCCGAGCTTCTCAAGTAACCCATGGAACCCCTTTAACATCATTGCCCAAAGCTTTCAGATGCAACTGTCAGCTATAAGTATTTTAGTTAATTTTACAATCAATTACCAAGTATATTTTTCAAACTGACCTCACTATTTATTTCCATGTCTCTCAGCTGGCTGCTCATCTCTTCAATGAACTCCTGCTTGTCTATAATTTTTTTGAATTTACTTCATGGCTCAGACCTCCAGTTAACCATACATCTGCTGTAAGCCTAAAACTCTTCTTTGTTATTATGGTTCTGTTCACGCTACTACACTGTTTCAACAGTGTGTAATCTTTTTTTGCCAGTTAGTATCTTGTTTCTATTCATCAGTATTGCCTGTGATAACCATCAGTCTGTTGATTGCATACAACTCTGCCATTAGCGATTTGATTGCTGCATGTCCTGGACTGACTATATTACATCTACAGTTCTTATGTACTATTATGCACACTCTTGGTGCTGTGTCTTTTGGTGTTTCCTGTGCAGATTATTTGTGTGTCTTTACAACTTTTTAAGTCCTGTCCTCACTGATCCACTTGCAGCCCTACCCGCTGTGCCCGTTGCCTTTGGTCCTTGTTGCTCACACTTAAGGTACCGTCACACTAGACGATATCGCTAGCGATCCGTGACGTTGCAGCGTCCTGGTTAGCGATATCGTCCAGTGTGACAGGCAGCAGCGATCAGGCCCCTGCTGTGCTGTCGCTGGTCGGGGAAGAAAGTCCAGAACTTTGTTTCGTCGCTGGACTCCCCGCAGACATCGCTGAATCGGTGTGTGTGACACCGATTCAGCGATGTCTTCGCTGGTAACCAGGGTAAACATCGGGTAACTAAGCGCAGGGCCGCGCTTAGTAACCCGATGTTTACCCTGGTTACCATCGTTAAAGTAAAAAAAACAAACACTACATACTTACCTTCTGCTGTCTGTCCTCGGCGCTCTGCTTCTCTGCTCTGGCTGTGAGCACAGCGGCCGGAAAGCAGAGCGGTGACGTCACCGCTCTGCTTTCCGGCTGCCCGGCGCTCATAGCCAGACCAGAGAAGCAGAGCGCCGAGGGCAGACAGCGGTAGGTAAGTATGAAGCGTTTGTTATTTTTACTTTAACGATGGTAACCAGGGTAAACATCGGGTTACTAAGCGCGGCCCTGCGCTTAGTTACCCGATGTTTACCCTGGTTACCGGGGACCTCGGGATCGTTGGTCGCTGGAGAGCTGTCTGTGTGACAGCTCTCCAGCGACCAAACAGCGACGCTGCAGCGATCCGGATCGTTGTCGGTATCGCTGCAGCGTCACTTAGTGTGACGGTACCTTAAGTTACTGCTTGGAGCACTCCCCTCACCAGGTGAGCACATAACAGCATCACATTTAAAAAAATCTTACCATTCAAAAGATACTAAGATCTGAGCTCTGGTCCTTATTTTACAAGTGCAACAATCTTATAATTCTGGGTGAGTGGCATCAGAGTGTCTAAGGGGTGTTGTCCTTTATGGAGAGTGCCATGTCGGCGATGGCACAAGAGTTCAAGTCCTCTTAACTCTCTGAATAGGCTATTTGTAAATTTTAATTCCCAGAGGATAATTACATTGCCTTCAAGTCTACTGACATGGCACTCTTACAAGGGGAAATGTTATCTCTTAAAACGCCACATGGATGAAAATATATATATTTATATACGGTATATATATTCTATATCTACTATATAATTGTCTAAGGGTCACTTCCGTCTTTCTGTCTGTCCTTCTGTCTGTCCTTTTTTCTGTCACGGATATTCATTAGTTGCGGCCTCTGTCTGTCATGGAATCCAAGTCGCTGATTGGTCTCGCCAGCTGCCTGTCATGGCTGCTGCAACCAATCAGCGACGGCCACAGTCCGATTAGTCCCTCCCTACTGCCCTGCAGTCAGTGCCCGGCGCCCGCTCCATACTCCCCGCAGTCACCGCTCACACATGGTTAATGCCAGCGGTAACGGACCGCGTTATACCACGGGTAACTCACTCTGTTATCGCCGCTATTAACCATGTGTGACCAAGTTTTTACTATTGATGCTGCCTATGCAGCGTCAATAGTAAAAGGATCTAATGTTAAAAATAATTAAAAAAAAAATAAAAAATCATTATATACTCACCTTCCGCCGCCTTTCCTGCTCCTCACGACGCTCCGGTAACCGCTCAATGCAAGCGGCAGGTTCCGGTGGCAAGGATGGTATGCGAGAAGAACCTGCCATGATGTCACGGTCATGTGACTGCGACATCATCACGGGTCCTGCGCTACCAACCCTGAGACCAGAAGCTGCCGAGTGCACCGCACACAGGCGACATGACTACAAGGGCTCCCTCGGAAGGTGAGTATATGTTTATTTTTTATTTTTTAACCTGTGACATACGTGGCTGGGCAATATACTACGTGGCTCTGTGCTGTATACTACGTGACTGGGCAATATACTACGTGACTGGGCAATATACTACGTGGCTGGGCAATATACTACGTGGCTGGGCAATATACTACGTGGCTGGGCAATATACTACGTGGCTGGGCAATATACTACGTGGCTGGGCAATATACTACGTGGCTGGGCAATATACTACGTGGCTGGGCAATATACTACGTGGCTGGGCAATATACTACGTGGCTGGGCAATATACTACGTGGGCTGGGCAATATACTACGTGGGCTGGGCAATATACTATGTGGACATGCGTATATCACTCACTCACTCACTTTTCTCTCTCTCACACACACACTCACACACACTCACACACACACACTCACACACACACTCACACACACACTCTCACACACTCTCACACACACACACTCTCACACACACTCTCACACACACTCTCACACACACTCACACACACTCTCACACTCACTCTCTCTCACACTCACTCTCTCTCACACTCACTCTCTCGCGCGCTCTCTCTCGCGCGCTCTCTCGCGCGCTCTCTCTCACGCGCTCTCTCATGCGCTCTCTCTCACGCGCTCTCTCTCACGCGCTCTCTCTCACGCGCTCTCACACACACACACACTTTTTTTTCTTGTCGTGTGCTTGTGAATGAAGCCCTAAGTTAAGTTGATCTGTGATAGTGATGCACTTACTGGCCATAGATCTTCTGACCTGATCTTGACAGCCTCATAAATGCATCATGGACCGTGACACGTGGATGTGTGAATGTGGCCTTACGGAACATTCTGCCACGCTACATGGATGTCAGATTGCTGATCCGACCTATACTAGCTTCATTCGTTATTTCTCAGATTACACCCTGCATATACATTTGTGCACCATATATACAGCAGTGACCACTGTGAGGTATTGGGGCGCTGCGTGATATGTGTTGCCTCCAGTCTCCTGCTTCTGGATATCAATGGATGCAGGAGTGAAAATAGGACAGCTGCCTCATTTGTTTGTCTGGGTGGGGAACCCAAGTTCTGTTTATCTGTAGAATGAGCAGTTACACTTTTGTGCAACTTCTCCTTTTGCGCTTTCTATGGAACTGCTTTTCCATTTATCAGTGACAATGAGATCTGCTGAATCCTGGCCATGTGATCTGTGAGTTACCTTGTACAATGAATGTCCCCAGTCTAGTGATACAATGATAAAGAGATTGTCACACGTATTCACAGACAGTATACACAGCCATGGCCAAATGTTTTGAGACTGACACACATTTTGGTTTTCACAAAGTTTGCTGTGTGTATAGAGCTTTTAGGTCTATATTTATATTGTTACTGAACTACAATTATCAGCACTTCAAAACTTTTAAGGTACCGTCACACTAAGCGACGCTGCAGCGATACCGACAACGATCCGGATCGCTGCAGCGTCGCTGGAGAGCTGTCACACAGACAGCTCTCCAGCGACCAACTATGCCGGTAACCAGGGTAAACATCGTGTTACTAAGCGCAGGGCCGCGCTTAGTAATCCGATGTTTACCCTGGTTACCAGCGTAAAAGTAAAAAAAAAAAAAAAAACACTACATACTTACATTCTGCTGTCTGTCCCTCGGCGCTCTGCTTCTCTGCCCTGTGTAAGCACAGCGGCCGGAAAGCACAGCGGTGATGTCACCGCTCTGCTTTCCGGCCGCTGTGCTTACACAGGGCAGAGAAGCAGAGCGCCGAGGGACAGACACCGGAATGTAAGTATGTAGTGTTTGTTTTTGTTTTTTTACTTTTACGCTGGTAACCAGGGTAAACATCGGGTTACTAAGCGCAGCCCTGCGCTTAGTAACCCGATGTTTACCCTGGTTACCAGCAAAGACATCGCTGAATCGGCGTCACACACGCCGATTCAGCGATGTCAGCAGGAAGTCCAGCGACGAAATAAAGGGTACCGTCACACAGTGCCATTTTGATTGCTACGACGGTACGATTCGTGACGTTCCAGCGATATCCATACGATATCGCTGTGTCTGACACGCAGCAGCGATCAGGGACCCTGCTGAGAATCGTACGTCGTAGCAGATCGTTTGGAATATTCTTTCGTCGCTGGATCTCCCGCTGTCATCGCTGGATCGGTGTGTGTGACACCGATCCAGCGATGCGTTCGCTTGTAACCAGGGTAAACATCGGGTTACTAAGCGCAGGGCTGCGCTTAGTAACCCGATGTTTACCCTGGTTACCAGCGTAAATGTAAAAAAAAAACCGTACATACTTACATTCCGGTGTCCGTCAGGTCCCTTGCCGTCTGCTTCCCGCACTGACTGACTGCCGGCCGTAAAGTGAAAGCAGAGCACAGCGGTGACGTCACCGCTGTGCTGTGCTTTCACTTTACGGCCGGCAGTCAGTGAGTGCGGGAAGCAGATGGCAAGGGACAGACACCGGAATGTAAGTATGTACTGTTTGTTTTTTTTACGCTGGTAACCAGGGTAAACATCGGGTTACTAAGCGCGGTCCTGCGCTTAGTAACCCGATGTTTACCCTGGTTACCCGGGGACCTCGGCATCGTTGGTCGCTGGAGAGAGCTGTCTGTGTGACAGCTTTCCAGCGACCACACAACGACTTACCTACGATCACGGCCAGGTCGTATCGCTGGTCGTGATCGTTGGTAAATCGTATAGTGTAACGGTACCCAAAGTGCTGGACTTTCTGTAGCGACCAACGACATCACAGCAGGATTCTGATCGCTGCTGTGTGTCAAACTGAACGATATCGCTAGCCAGGACGCTGCAACGTCACGGATCGCTAGCGATATCGTTTAGTGTGACGGTACCTTTATTGCTGGTTGACCATAGTTGGGCCCAGTCCTGCTCGACCCTTATTCATATTGAGGTCATTTTGGACACATGGTAAGGTTTTAATACTAGAGGTTAGAACTGTCCTGATTGTGTGCACCTTATGCTGGTGGGATGACTTATTTGATCAAAAATGGTGTTTACGATTTATTTAGGGGCATGTATTATCAGCCAAGGTTTCACTGATCTCCCTGCAGAGGTGTGTGCCCCAGGAAAAAAACAAAAAAAAAAACTAACTCCCCCTTGGGTAGTCAACCTCTTACATGGGAAGAAGTACGTGCCCCAGTGGGGGAACAAAACCCAAAGTCTCTCTTTGGCATTTCCATACATAGGAACTACTAGAACTTAACAGAGTTGTCCACTACTTTGACTATCCATTCTTAATTGGTATTTTCCCCGTATAAAATAAAAACGGCATCTATTCCCTCCGGTGCTGGTGGCATTCTCATGACGTCGGCGCCTGGTCTCCCTTGTCTCTTGTGTTGTCAGATGAGCCCTAAACTCAATCAGCAGCCACTTCATTCTCACTTGTAACGTACCTGACATTTGGAGGCAGCAGCTCTCACCACTTCATTCCAAGGAACTGACCATGTGGTGGCCTCTGAGAGTGCAGGGCTCATGTGACCTAACACGTGGAGACGAGGCATCGGCATCACCCAAACGGTGCTGCCACCAGACTGGAGTATAGGCTGTTTTTATTTGATATGTGGAGTATAGCGATGGAGAAGGGATAATGTAAATGGTGGACACTCCCTTTTAAGCTGTGATTGTTGACTTTACAAGTAAAAAAGCCCTTATACATGGGCCAGTAGTAGGCCAAACACGCATTTGTGGAATCATCGCTTCGCTTACAAAGGCCTTAAAACCATGTTTGATGTGAATATAGCTTTACTACAGTGGAGCCCCTATCGGGCCGGGTGCCCATGATCCGTAAGTAGCAGCGCATTGGACGAAGCACATGTTCGCTGCAGACTATTGAACACAGGTGAATCCGCATGTAGTCACTGAACTATACGGATTTACTGCATACAATACATTCTGTTGGTGACATTTCTCTTGTGAAGACGCTAGACTGGAAAGACCCACTGCATGTCTGTCTCCGCAGGTGATCCACAGACGTCTGTGCATGCATAATGGGCACGGGCTTTCTAGAAATCCCATCCTCTACGCTGTAACATCTGGACGCAGCAAAATTTGACGCAGCATAAATACACCGCTGTTACAGAACCCCAGCACCAAGAATATGTTATGCAGTATATATTATGTATAAAAGGTTCCATGTGAAATGCATCAGTCCACAGGCTGCGCCCCTGGGCAGAGAGGACACGATATTGCCCTTCTGTCCTCCCCCACCTTAGTAATTCCCACAGTAAATATCAGCAGGCTCCAGCCCCCTGCAGCTATTGTACCAGTGTAACGGGGTCTCCTGTGCTGTAGTACCTCTTTCAGCACCCCCCGTGTTTCAGGAGGTCCACTCTGCTTTTGCTGGATTCTGAATGAAGGACGCTGGCAGGAATTCCTTGATTACGTGAGAGCATATAAAAGCTGACTGCTACTCCACGTATTTCCAGTCTAAAAGAACACACTTTATTCACAGCACACAGAATATATAACACAGATACACAGGGCAGGCCAATAGAAAAAGCAAGCCAGACATACATTACAATTGCCGCAGGGGGCCGGAGCCTGCTGATATTTACTGTGGGAATTACAAAGGTGGGGGAGGACAGAAGGGGGATATCGTGTCCTCTGCCCAGGGGCGCAGCCTGTGGACTGATGCATTTCACATGGAACCTATTATACATAATATATACTGCATAACATATTCTTGGTGCTGGGGTTCTGTAACAACCGCGTCAAACCCGGATCGTGGGCACATATTTTTGGAGATGTTCTGTGTCGATCCTCAGCACTGATGACTATGAGCATGAATAGATATTTTGCGTGGCCTACTTTAGAGGGAGGGAGTGAGCACCTGTCAGACACTCCTTTACTTGCGAAACAAAGGAACATGCAGTTTAACATCGAACTTGGCTTATTCTTGTTTCCTTCAATAGACGTTGACGGGGCAGTGGCCTCTAGAGATGTTACATGTCAGCAGTCTTTGCCCTTTGGCAATTAGTGATACAAAGGAATTGTAGTAAAATCTGCTCTACTAGAACCTGTTTTAGTTCTGCTGTAGTTTTAGAAATATCAAGAATAAAGTGATAGAAACATACAGGTATTTTCTAAGGACTTATTTAGACGTCTGTTTTTCACATGCTTTTGTATTCTTGGTTTTCCCGGAACACGTACCCATTAGGCTATGTAAGGTCTTAGCCACACACGAGATGTATTTGAGTCCATCATGATGACTAGGTTCACATTGCGTTAAGAACATACCGTTTAAAGGATCCGTTAAACGCATGTACAGAAATGAGCCAAATTTGTTGAAAATTTGGCTTCACATTAACGCTTGCGTTAACGCACGTGACTGCGTTTGTCATTCTGATGTCCGTTCGTGAAGCATCCGTTTGTCTGCGTTCAGGCACTGTCAATAAAGTTGTTCTCTTTTTTTTCTTCTCCTTTTGTCAGCGTCGGGTGTGGGTGCATACACATTCTCCATTTTGCAAGCATTGAGTGAACTTCTGCTAGCAAGATATTTGTGTCTGAGCTCATTAGATTTCGCTTGATGCAGTTGCGAAAACGTATTTCCCAAAGGAGATATTGGATCCATGAAGTGAATTTATTACGGAATACATATGGTGCCTTTCAATGTGTTAGAGAGTCTCATGTTTCCTGTCACATGACCACATGGACTACCCTCATTAACGCAATTCAAACGTATGGTTTCATTTGGAAATTTTGCATGATTTGCATCTGGCTGCGTTTGCAATAGCCTTCAATGGCAGAATTGACGCTTCCGTTATTCTTGCGTTAGCTTGACTGGACCTGAAAACGCTGCAAGCCGCGTTCGAAGGTCCGTCATAAAAAATGTGGCAAACGCATGCCAATTTTGACATGCGTCACGATGCGTCACACAATGCAAGTCTATGGGTGCGTTACAATGTCCGTTACATTGAGTTTTCACTACTTAAAAACGTGTCCATTAGACGGACTCCCCTAGCGCAATGTGAACCTAGCCTAAGGGCCTGTTCATTTGTCCCTATTACAGAGATGAATATGCGGCTCCACCTCCCATAGGGGTGGAGCTGCATATTCATCACTGTAATGGGCGGCACCACTTGACCACTCATACAGGAGAAGCTGCGGCGAGGACAGGTAGCAGCGCCAGCGAGGGAGCCGGGTAAGTATTTCATTAACAGCGGGGGGGGGGACGCACAGGGGGTGGGAGGGGGTTGGGGACAGGAATTTTTTTTTTAAACACAAAAAAAAATAGTTTTCATATCTTCTCTCCAGCGAACGATGCTGGAGAGCAGAAATGATTAGCGGCTTCAGCACCACGCGGTGGGGACAGTGCTTACAGTAGCGCTGTCGCCTGCACGGCACACGGACTGCACACGGACAACATCCGTGTGCGGTACGTGTTTTACATGGACCCATTGACTTTAATGGGTCCGTGTAATACGTGCGCTCCCACGAACACTGACATGTCTCCGTGTTTTCCAAACGGACACACGGTCCGTGAAAACACGCTGACATGTGCAGAGACACATTGATTTTAATGTGTCTACGTGAGTCAGTGTCTCCGGTACGTGAGGAAACTGTCACCTCACGTACCGGAGCCACTGACGTGTGAAACCGGCCTAAAGGGGTTGTCTGGTCAAAATCGATATTTCTGCAGTCACTCTCTGTGCCTCCTGAATTATGAACCCCCTAGCAAGGATTCGCGGTTTGAGTTGGGATCAGAGGGTATGTGGGAGTTATACCTTCTCCTAGCCAGTGGACACAGCCTCACTTCATACACTTGTATGGAGCAAGGCCATGCATCACTAGCGGGGGTGCAGCCTCTCTCAATACAAGTGTATGGAGCAAGACCAAGCCCACTAGACGGACTTTGGCCTGGAGTATGTATAACTCACACATACCCTTCTGTCCTGCTTCAGAAACCGGTGAACCCCTAGAGTGCATGTACTGGGGGATTCATAAGTCTGCAGTCACGCACAGTGACTGCAGACTTATCGATATGGACTGGACAACCCCTTTAATTATCAAATCGGAATGCTTAACCTGACTTCTAAATAACATTAAATGCCTAATGTTGCAATGGCAGCTTGGTTGAATTATTAATTGCTGCCTTGCAAAGCCTCCATGTGCACATGTTTCATCTGATGTCAGTTCTACTGTCTGCTCTTGGAAGATAACACGCTAGCCACCGTGCACCGCCTCATCTGTACAAGTAGTGAGCGTGTAGACACGTTTTTGTACGGGACATTGCTAAGGCTACGTTCACATTTGTGTTGTGCGGTGCTGCGTCGGCGGCACAACGCAAACAAGAACGCATGCAAAACGCATTGTTTTGTGACGCATGCGTCCTTTTTTGGCATGATTTTGGACGCAAAAAAATGCAACTTGCTGCGTCCTCTGCGCCCTGACGCTTGCGCCAAAAATGACGCATGCGTCACAAAACGCAAGACAACGCATGTCCATGCGCCCCCATGTTAAATATAGGGGCGCATGACGCATGCGTCGCTGAACCTGTGCCCGACGCAATGCAAATGTGAACGTAGCCTAATAGAGCAAGCACTGATCAGCATGAATGCCTCAATACCTGAAGAACTAGTCCATCTCTCTGGAACAATCGCAATGTGTCATTCAGGTGCAGCTTCCCATACCAAGGTTTATTTTCGCAATAAGCAGTGCTGTCAAAAATGAGGCAATGTTCAGAAGTTTAGGATTCCACGTCTAAATCCTGAGAGAATCCGCTAACAATCTGCAGCTATAAGTGAATGGTACATTACAAAGCATGTAATGTCACCTAAAAGTTTACTGAGCCATTTGGGGAATCACCTTGAAAAGGACAAAAATGTCTCTTCAAAGTAGTTCACTAAAAAAAGAGGGGTATTACCCAGTGAAGACAATCCTGCCCATATGCCATTCATGCAATCCCCTCCGTAATATCATACTAATCGCTTCTAAAGTTCTTTATTCCTGAAAATTATTACGTGGAAGAATAACAGTATTTAAGTATAAGTTGAGCAAAAAGGTTCACAGGTGCAGTTGGTAGTCCATGGCCACCGGTGCAACGCTCTGCCATCGTCCGCACAGCCATTCCTGATCAATAAGCCCAACAACACGTTACCATTGCAGCGTGACGTTGTGCTGGGAATGTGGCAGGTAGGAAAAGGTTCACGGAGCTCAGTCTGCGGCCACAAGACCAGTCAACATGATAATTCAATCAGGGTCTTGCATATCTATTTTTTTTTTCCATTTGTTCCTAGTCTATTCACTTATAGCCAGCAGACAAAGACGTAATCAAATGACAAATGAGCATTTTGCCTTTTCATCAGTCAGTTGTTGTACACTGTGCAATGATCTGGAATACATTTTTGCATGAAGAGCTTTATAGTTTACTAAAAGGGTTTTCCAGGATCACTGTATTGATGACCTGTCCTTGGATAAGAGATCCATAATAGATGGGTGCTGGTCCACACTCTGGCACTTCCAACGATTATCTGTTTTTGCCTCTGGTGGTACCAAGATGTATAAGCATTAAAGGGGTTGTCCACTACTCGGACAACCCTTCATAAACACTATTCACCAGTTTAAAATAATGGAAACAAAACACCAAAAAACCTTCTTTGTCTCCCACGCCATTTCTGTCAGCACTGGTTCTCCTATGACATTGTTATGCCGTATAAGCACTGCAGCCAATCGGTGGCGGCTTTGGTGACTGCTCATAGGCTGCAGTGCTCCTATGACAAAACAAGGTCATGCAAGACCTAGAATGGCACTGGTGCAGGAGGGGAGTAAGAGTTGATTTGATTTTTTTATTTGTCTTTTATGTGTCACTATTGCATAGAAGAGTTGTCCAGGAGTGGACAATGCCTTTTAAGTGGAAATTTTGACCCCCTAGTACCTGAGAATCATGGAAGGTGTTTAAAAATCAATTAGAATGGGGAAAATAAGTATTTGATACTTTGTCAATTTTGCAAGTTTTACACCTACAAAGATTTGAGAGGTCTATAATTTTTATCGTAGGTACACTTCACCTGTGAGAGACAGAATCTAAAAAACCCCCCAGAAAATCACATTGTATGATTTTTTTTAAATGATTAGATTGCATTTTATTGTATGAAATACGTATTTGATCACCATCCAACCAGCAAGAATTCTCTCACAGATCTGTTAAGATACCGTCACACTTAGCGACGCTGCAGCGATACCGACAACGATCCGGATCGCTGCAGCGTCGCTGTTTGGTCGCTGGAGAGCTGTCACACAGACCGCTCTCCAGCGACCAACGATGCCGGTGACCAGGGTAAACATCGGGTAACTAAGCGCAGGGCCGCGCTTAGTAACCCGATGTTTACCCTGGTTACCATCCTAAAAGTAAAAAAAACAAACACTACATACTTACCTACAGCCGTCTGTCCTCCAGCGCTGTGCTCTGCACTCCTCCTGCACTGTCTGTGTGAGCACAGCGGCCGGAAAGCAGAGCGGTGACGTCACCGCTGTGCTTTCCGGCTGACCGACGCTCACAGCCAGTACAGGAGGAGTGCAGAGCACAGCGCTGGAGGACAGACGGCTGTAGGTAAGTATGTAGTGTTTGTTTTTTTTACTTTTAGGATGGTAACCAGGGTAAACATCGGGTTACTAAGCGCGGCCCTGCGCTTAGTTACCCGATGTTTACCCTGGTTACCAGTGAAGACATCGCTGAATCGGTGTCACACGCCGATTCAGCGATGTCTGCGTGGAGTCCAGCGACCAAATAAAGTTCTGGACTTTCTTCCCCGACCAGCGACAGCACAGCAGGGGCCTGATCGCTGCTGCCTGTCACACTGGACGATATCGCTAGCGAGGACGCTGCAACGTCACGGATCGCTAGCGATATCGTCTAGTGTGACGGTACCTTTAGTTTTTTTTTTAAAGAAGCCCTGCTATACTCTGCACTCATTACCTGTATTAATTGCACTTGTTTGAACTCGTTACCTGTATAACAGACCCCTGTCCACACAATCCGTTGTACTCCAAACCCTCCACAATGGCCAAGACCAAAGAGCTTTCTTATGATACCAGGGACAAAATTGTAGACCTGCACAGAGCTGGGATGGGCTACAAGACAGTAGGGCAAACAGGTTGGTGAGAAGGCAACAACTGTTGGAACAATTATTAAATTGTCATTCTTCCTCGGTCTGGGGCTCCATGCAATTTCTTGCCTCGTGGGGTGAGGATTCCTCTGAGAAAGGTCAGTAATCAGCCCAGAACTACACAGGAGGACCTGGTCAATGACCTGAGGAGAGCCGGGACCACAGTCTCAAACATTACTGTTAGTAGCACATTGCGCTATGGATTAAAATACTGCAGGGCACGCAAGGTCCCCCTACTCATGCCAGTACATGTCCAGTCCCGTTTGAAGTTTGCCAGTGACCATCTGGATGATCCAGGGGAAGAATTGGAGAAGGTCATGTGATTTAGATGATACCAAAACGATCAACGATGAGTACAATCCCAAGAACTGTCCGAACCGTGAAGGATGGTGGGGGTAACATCATACTTTGGGGGTGCTTTTCGGCAAAGGGGACAAGACGACTGCACCGTATTAAAGCATGGATGGTTGGTGTCAGGTATCGTGAGATACAATCAGCCCTCAGTATGAGCATTGAAGATGGGTCGTGGATGGGTCTTCCAGCATGACAATGATCCGAAGCACACATCAAGGGCAACTAAGAAGTGGCTCCGTAGGAAGCATTTCAAGGTCCTGAAGTAGCCTAGCCAGTCTCCAGACCTGAACCTAATAGACATACCAAACAGCAAGAATTCTGTCTCTCACAGACATGTTAGTTTTTCTTTAAGAAGTACTCTGCACTCATTACCTGTATTAATTTTACCTGAACTCGTTACCTGTGTAAGGATTGGCTGTGTAAGAAGCATTTTGAGGTCCTGGAGTGGCCCAGGGAGTCTCCAAACCTGAACCCAACAGAAAATCTTTGGAGGAAGCTGAAACTCCATGTTGCCTAGGGACATCCTCAAACCTGAAATATCTGGAGAAGATCTGTATGGAGGAGGGGGCCAAAATCCCTGCTGCAGTGTGTGCAAACTTGGTCAAGAACTACAGGAAACATCAGACCTTTGTAATTTGCAGACAAGGGTTTCTGTACCAATTATTAATTCTGTTTTTCTATTGTATCAAATACTTATTTCATGCAATAAAATACAATTACCGTATATACTCGAGTATAAGCCGACCCGAGTATAAGCCGACCCCCCTAATTTTGCCACAAAAAACTGGGAAAACCTATTGACTCGAGTATAAGCCTAGGGTGGAAATGCAGCATTTACCGGTGAATTTCAAAAACAAAAATAGATCATTATTTCCCCATAGCTGTGCCATATAGTGCTCTGCACTGTTCATATTGCCCCATAGCTGTGCCATACTGTGCTCTGCAGCGTTCATGTCTCCCATAGCTCTGCCCCATATAGTGCTCTGCACCGTTCATGTCTCCCATAGCTCTGCCCCATATAGTGCTCTGCAGCGTTCATGTCTCCCATAGCTCTGCCCCATTCTGTGCTCTGCAGCGTTCATGTCTCCCATAGCTCTGCCCCATACTGTGCTCTGCACCGTTCATGTCTCCCATAGCTCTGCCCCATATAGTGCTCTGCAGCGTTCATGTCTCCCATAGCTCTGCCCCATTCTGTGCTCTGCAGCGTTCATGTCTCCCATAGCTCTGCCCCATATAGTGCTCTGCACCGTTCATGTCTCCCATAGCTCTGCCCCATATAGTGCTCTGCAGCGTTCATGTCTCCCATAGCTCTGCACCGTTCATGTCTCCCATAGCTCTGCCCCATATAGTGCTCTGCAGCGTTCATGTCTCCCATAGCTCTGCCCCATTCTGTGCTCTGCAGCGTTCATGTCTCCATAGCTCTGCCCCATACTGTGCTCTGCACCGTTCATGTCTCCCATAGCTCTGCCCCATACTGTGCTCTGCACCGTTCATGTCTCCCATAGCTCTGCCCCATATAGTGCTCTGCAGCGTTCATGTCTCCCATAGCTGTGCCCCATACTGTGCTCTGCAGCGTTCATATCTCCCCATAGAGCTCCACATAAATCTGTGCCATGGCCGCTGCTGCTGCAATAAAAAAAAAACACACATACTCACCTCTCTTGATTGCAGCTCCCAGCGTCCGGTCCCGGCGTCTCTCCGCTCTGACTGATCAGGCAGAGGGCGCCGCGCACACTATATGCGTCATCGCGCCCTCTGACCTGAACAGTCAGAGCGCAGACGCCGGGAAGATGGAGCGGCGGCTGGAACGTGGACAGGTGAATATAACATACTCACCTTGTCCTGGCGATCCTCGCGCTGTCCCCTCCTGTCACAGCTGGTCTTCGGTGCCGCAGATTCTTCCTCTATCAGCGGTCACCGTTACCGCTGATTAGAGAAATGAATAGGCGGCTCCGCCCCTATGGGAGGTGGAGCCGCCTATTCATATCTCTAATGAGCGGTCCCACGTGACCGCTGAAGAGGGGAAGAAGCTGCAGCACAGAAGCCCGTGGGACGGCAGGGACAGCGCGAGGATCGCTGGGACTAGGTAAGTATTCCTCAGCGCCCTCTCCCCCTCACCCGCCAACCACATCGCTACCGTGACTCGAGTATAAGCCGAGAGGGGCACTTTCAGCCCAAAAATTTGGGCTGAAAATCTCAGCTTATACTCGAGTATATACGGTATGTAAAAATCATGCAATGTGATTTTCTGTTTTGTTTTTTTTTTTTTTTATTTTTAGATCCTGTCTCACAGGTGAAGTGTACCTATGATAAACATTACAGACCTCTCCATTCTTTGTAGGTGGAAAAAATTGCAAAATCGGCAGTGTATCAAATACTTTAACCCCCCACTGTATATACAACTGACTCCGATACTTCCATTATCAAATGTCCCACAATGTCCTGCTGTTGGGAATTATCCTTGGACCCTGCAGTTCCATATCTGGTTTTGGTAACTTCCTGTGTCCGCACTTGCCTAGTAAAGTGTATGAAGGGGGCTGAGTAACAGGTGCACCCTTCTCTATGAATCGGCCTTGAGAAAGAAGGTAACTAAGCGAGCAAGTCAGCCAGCCACCTTTATCCACATCACTGGTCATCTCTGACAGAGGAAGCCTTCTCCTGTCCGAAACGAAACATTGTAAAGCGTATTTGGTTAGACTAAACATAATGAAATTCTAACCAGATAGAAGGAGACCGCAACGAATCCTTGACAGGTGCAGGTCCCACCTCTGTGAACATGAATACCACCAAGGCAGGAAACCTAATGTGACCTTGTGGAGGCTAAGATACCTGTGTGGCCAAACAGTTTAGCGCACCTACACATCTCCCATGTTTTCCATCTGTCACTGCTCTTCTCTGGCTCTTTAAATTCAGAGATGTCAATAAAAATAGAGGGGTGTGAGTGTGACAGTTGCTGGGAAAGATGCACCTAAATGTTTGGCCACCCAAGGGTGCTCCGAGCGTTTCTACTTGGCTTGAAGAGTCATTCTGTGCTGACAGTCCCGTTAAAGTATATCAAATGTTAAGCATTAAAAAAAGAAACCATAGTGATGATAATATAACTGGTTTTCTCATCCGCTCACATTCAGCAGGCATTTTCCTGTTGGTAGATGTAGTAAGTGCTTATCTGCAGATTTCCTGTGCAGCCCTATTGACACGGCTGTGTGGTCTCATACATTCCATGTCGCCTCCCAAGTACCTGGCCCTCCTTATTGCGCTGCCTCATGCACTTTGCTCTGTTCTTGGGTAAGGTGGGGCAGGGCGTTCCTCTTCCCAGCCTGCCCTGTGTGTGTTTTGTCTTACCTGCACATTTGCATGTTTGACCTAGCAGGATAATTGGGCCCCAAGCACCATGGGCGTTCCCTCCTTCACTAACACACAGTTTCATGTATGACTCAGAAGGCTGAGGCAAAGATACCACTTCCCTAATCTGCCGTGGCCATTTTAACTAGCTTTTAAAACCTTTTTCTGATTTCAGACTTGTGGAACCTATACATGCAGGATCCTCGGGGAGCTGGTGACGAGGTAGGTGCTGTGCCTTTGGTTTCATCTTCTCAATGCCAGATCTGACAGGTAAACACATATTTTCCATCAAGGCGATAGTGAACATCAGATCTCTGGCTACAAAGCCATAACCAGTCCGAATCCTCAGGCGTATATATCTACCTCCCCATATGAAAAGTAACATTAGGTCACCTTAGTCTTACTTATCTTCATGGGTGGTGTATAAGGAGATCCACACGTGTGACGACTGTCATACCTAGTGAACTGGGTTGGGGTATTACACGCCGCTGACACCCTAAGTATTCGCTTAATATTTGAACCATAATATTAGATTTATATGATCATGCTAGTGTTTATACATTACCCATCATCCTGGTCATAGGGTCTTCTAAATAGAGCAGGAATCCAATTGTTCTTAAGCCCCCCATACATATCAGATGGCTGCCGACACCTATCATGGTCGCCTCTTCCATACACAAGCACTTGTTTGGCCCAGCATTCTGTACTCTATAGATAATGTGCACACATTGAGTACGGTACTTGCAGCAGATGTTTCTACACCAAAACCTAGAGTGTTGGAAGAGAAAAGCATTGTGTACAATCCGCGCATTTTCTATACGTTTTTACGTTTGTTTTTGATGCGTCGTTCTTCCATTAATTTCAATGGATGAAATAGTCTGGAAGTTTTGACATGCTGCAGATTTGGAAATCTCTTGGTTAAAATCTGCAAGGAAAAAATAAACAGCGTGTCCATGAGATTTCAGAAATCTGTCACTGCAGTGTTTACCGTTGAAAAATGCGTGGAAATAAGGCAGCAAAAACAATTTGAACAAGCCCTATGAGAGAAGAATTGCCAGACATGTCTGCTGGCTTATCTCACGTAGGCGAAGATGATCGGCAGTCCATAATCTGACATGCACAATCCATGTCTCCCACTTGGCGAACACTCCCATACATATTGGACTGTTGGCCAAACTTGTCCATACTGGCGGCTATGGCTAGCATTAGTCTAATACATAAGAGACTATTTTAGTTGTGTGCTTTATCCACCTAAGCATTATATAGTTCTATGTCCTCCTGCAGATGGATCTTATTTTTCACTGTGATATAGAGAAATCGATGGTAAGCATATTGGAAAGTGTTTAGTTTCTGCTCCACTTGGAGAGGGTTATTTTGGCAAAGTCCTAGTGTATTAAGCTGTTCAGGAGACCCACAAAGCAGTCAGCACTCGGATCGTGAAACATTTATGTGTGAAATTGGATACTGTGCATTTTAATACTTATATTTGAAATTGTTTCGTTAAATTATTTATTTTTTGATGGATCAGTTTTTTAGACCACCATAACGGACACAGACTTGGGCTTCTTTCACACGTCCGTGTCTCCAGTATGTGTGGGCACAGTTTTCACACATAGTGGAGACACTGACGCACGTAGACCCATTCAAATGAATGGATCTGTGCATCTATCTATCTTTTTTTTTTTTTTTTTTCCTCGGACTGTGTCCGAATGACCCACACGTAGACATGTCCTTTTTTCTGCAGCTGCACGGATCACACGAACCCATTCAAGAAAATAAGTCAGTGTAAACATGTACCGCACATGGATGCCGTCCGTGTGATGCATCAGTATCACACGGGGGGCTGCCGGGGAAGAAGCGCTATAGTAAGCGCTGTTCCCCAGTGGCTGGTGCTGAAGCTGGCTCTTATCATTCTTCCCTGCTCTATCGGCGATCAGCACCAGCAGAAGAGAATGATGTCCGAACGATGACAGCAGGTGGGGGCTTTTGGCACTGTTACCCCCATCATCCGACACCTGCTGTCGCTAATAAGTCAGGAGCAGATGATCAGGGTATTCCACAGATGCCGCCTGTGATCTAACTAACTAAATGAATGAAAAACCCGACGTGGGTTCCCCCCTATTTTCTTGAACCAACCAGACAAAGCTCACTGCTGGGGGCTGCAACCCTCAGCTGTCAGCTTCTGCAAGGTTGGTTATCAAGATTGGAAGGGTGCTCATGCTGTTTTTTTTAATTATTTAAATAAAAAAAGGCGTGTGGTCCCCCTAATTTTTGACAACCAGCCTTGTTAAAGCTCACAGATGGGGGCTGGTATTTTCAGGCTAGTAAGGGGCCATTGATATAGGGCCCCCAGCCTAAAAATGGCATCCCGCAGCTGCACAGATAAGGCGCATCTATTAGATACGCCTTTTCTGGCGCTTTGCCCGGCTCTTCCCACTTGCCATGTAGGGGTGGCAAGTGGGGTTCATATTTGTGGAGTTGATGTCACCTCTTTAATGACAGGTGATATCAAGCCCACGGTTTAGTAATGGAGAGACATCTATAAGATACCTATCCATTACTAATCCTATAGTTATTTGTTAAAGAAAGACACAGCCAGAATAAAATCCTTTATTTGAAAAAATTACAGACTCCTTTAATATTCTAAATTAAACCATACTTACTACAACACCTAATTCCCTGATGCCCTCTATCTCCTGTAATAAAAATAAAATAATAAACCAACAATATACCATACCTGTCCGTCGTTGTGTCCCAAGCTGTAATCCATGTCTGGGGCTAAATGATTTTCAACCTGGACGGTGCCAAGATGTGACCTTCCCGGCTGAGAACCACTGGTGAATGAGCTGCTGAGATCGCGGTATCATTCACCAGCGGTGACATCATCGAGGCCAGGCTGAACTGCGGTGACCTCAGGACCGTGGGAAAATGCTGGTGATGTCACCACTGGTGAATGATACTGCGCTCTCAGCATCTCATTCACCAGTGGTTTTCAGCCGGGACGGTTGCATCTTGGCTTCAGCACCAGCCACCGGGAGCAGCGCTTACTGTAGCTCTTCTTCCCCGGCGGCCGTCCATGTGGTACTGATGCGGCACACGGTTGCCACACGTGTGCCGCATGTAGTACACACACGGACATGGATATCTGCGGTACCAGTTTTTCTGGTACTGGAAATATCAGGAAGTGTGAAACCGGCCTTAGGCATGTTCCCGAACTGAAAGTGTTAATGATTTATAGTATAGATATTATAGTATAGGTTTTGATATATTATTGAGGACAATATGGAGAATTTTCACTTCATATCTACGTTATGCTTACAGAATAAGTGAATTCTTTTAAACCTGGACTATCTATTAGCAGATGTGTCATGAGATTTCACAATACAAAGTATCTGCCTTATGGCGTTTTTGCCTTTTGGATCAGCACATTAGGTTAAAGGTTGGACGTAATGGACATGTGTTTTTTTTTTTAAACCCTTATTACTATGAAACTGAAGTACGGTAGTAGTATGACTTTATTTTAGACCTGATGCGGTTAGTGTGTTTCCTTTGAAAATCCAGGGCAGAATTCCTGTATATATTTGATATTAAAACTGAGCACGTTTTAAGTCCAATTTTAGCTCCAGGTAGATTCTAAAATTTCCAGTGTAATATAAAGGATATACAACCATTATGATGTGAATTTTCATAGCAAGTACACCAGCCTCATCAGATATGAGATCTATTTAATAATGTATGCAGTTTGTATTGATAAATCTGGAAGATCAGCTCTATAACTTTGTTAAAAGGACCATACATATTGGACAAAAGTCTACTGAATTTTTTATGTCTGTGGGGGCCTTGTGACTTTATGAAGGCAAATGTTTTTTGGGAGAAGTAATGGGCATCTTTCAACATGCTATAGTTCCTGTGAATTATAAGTTCGTGTCAAAATGTTCTAGGGCTATGTGTGCACACAGTTTTTTGGAGCAGAAACTGAGTAGAAACTCTTCAAATCCTCCTAAAAATTGTAGAGTTTCTGCTCCAAAAAGACTTTGTGTACAGTGACTTATGTGATCCTCCCACTACCTGCCTGACTCAATGCTTCAGCTGATCAGTAGACCTGACAACATGGCCGCTGGACCAGGATCCTGCAAAGGTTTTTATCCTCTGTAATGATCGGCAGTGTGGACATGTCATTATTATGATCTAATATGGAAGAATTAGAGTATCTGATGCTTCTGCTTTCAGGTACTTTCCTTATTGTGAATCTGTACTTTCACACCAGAGCGGGTGAATAGATAGGTGTGGTAATACCTAGTAAATGGCATATTGGCGAGGCATCATTTACAGGTGCTTCTCACAAAATTAGAATATCATCAAAAAGTTAATTTTAATTCAGCTCTTTAATACAAAAGTGAAACTCATTTATTATATAGAGTCATTACAAACAGAGTGATGCATTTCAAATGTTTATATCTGTTAATGTTGATAATTACGGCTTACAGCCAATGAAAACACAAAAATTATTATCTCAGTAAATTAGAATAATTAACAAACACCTGCAAAGGCTTCCTAAGCATTTAAAAAGGTCTCTTAAGGTACCATCACACTAAGCGACGCTGCATCGATACCGACAACGATGTCGATCGCTGCAGCGTCGCTGTTTGGTCGCTGGAGAGCTGTCACACAGACAGCTCTCCAGCAACCAACGATCCCGAGGTCCCCGGTAACCAGGGTAAACATCGGGTTACTAAGCGCAGGGCCGCTCTTAGTAACCCGATGTTTACCCTGGTTACCAGCGTAAACGTTAAAAAACAAACACTACATACTTAGCTTCAGCTGTCTGTCCTCCGGCGCTGTGCTTTCCTCTGCACTGTCAGCGCTGGTCAGCCGGGAAGCAGAGCGGTGACGTCACCGCTCTGCTTTCCGGCTGGCTGGCGCTGACACAGGATGCAGGAGGAGTGCAGAGAAGCAGAGTGCCGGGGACAGACAGCTGAAAGTAAGTATGTACGGTTTGTTTTTTTAACGTTTACGCTGGTAACCAGGGTAAACATCGGGTTACTAAGCGCGGCCCTGCGCTTAGTAACCCGATGTTTACCCTGGTTACCAGTGAAGACATCGCTGGATCGGTGTCACACACGCCGATCCAGCGATGTCAGCGGGAAGTCCAGCGACGAAATAAAGTTCTGAACTTTCCTCAGCGACCAACGATCTCCCAGCAGGGGCCTGATCGTTGGTCGCTGTCACACATAACGATTTCTTTAACAATATCGTTGCTACGTCACAAAAAGCAACGATATCGTTAACGATATCGTTATGGGTGACGGCACCTTTAGTCTGTTTCAGTAGGCTCCACAGTCATGGGAAAGACTGCTGATTTGACAGATGTCCAGAAGGCAGTCATTGACACAGTTCACAAGCAGGGTAAGCCACAAAAGGTCATTGCTAAAGAAGATGGCTGTTCAGAGTGCTGTGTCCTAGCATATTAATGGAAAGTTTAGTTTAACCCCTTTACCCCCAAGGGTGGTTTGCACGTCAATGACCAGGCCAATTTTTACAATTCTGACCACTGTCCCTTTATGAGGTTATAACTCCGAAACGCTTCAACGGATCTTAGCGATTCTGAGATTGTTTTCTTGTAACATATTGTACTTCATGATAGTGCTAAAATTTCTTCATATAACTTGCGTTTATTTGTGAAAAAAATGGAAATTTGGCGAAAATTTTGAAAATTTCACAATTTTCCAACTTTGAATTTTTATTCTGTTAAACCAGAGAGTTATGTGACACAATATAGTTAATAAATAACATTTCCCACATGTCTACTTTACATCAGCACAATTTTTGAAACAAACTTTTTTTTTTTCAAGGAAGTTATAAGGGTTAAAATTTGACCAGCAATTTCTCATTTTTACAACCAAATTTACAAAACCATTTTTTTTAGGGACCACCTCACATTTGAAGTCATTTTGAGGGGTCTATATGGCAGAAAATACCCAAAAGCGACACCATTCTAAAAACTGCACCCCTCAAGGTGCTCAAAACCACATTCAAGAAGTTTATTAACCCTTCAGGTGATTCACAGCAGCAGAAGCAACATGGAAGGAAAAAATTAACATTTTACTTTTTAGTCACAAAAATGATCTTTCAGCAATAATCTTTTTAATTTCCCAAGGGTAAAAAGAGAAAATGGACCTCAAAAGTTGTTGTCCAATTTATCCTGAGTACGCTGATACCCCACATGTGAGGGGGAACCACTTTTTGGGCGCATGGCAGGGCTCAGAAGGAAAGGAGCGCCGTTTGACTTTTTCAAGCTAAATTTGGCTGGAATTGAGATCGGACGCCATGTCGCGTTTGGCGACCCCCTGATGTGCCTAAACAGTGGAAACCCCCCACAAATGACCCCATTTTGGAAACTAGACCTCCTAAGGAACTTATCTAGATGTGTCATGAGCACTTTTATCCCCCAAGTGCTTCACGAAAGTTTATAACGCCCGGGCGTGAAAAAAAAAATTCCTATTTTTTCCACAAACATGATCGTTTAGTCCCCAATTTTTTATTTTCTCAAGGGTAAAAGGAGAAATTGGACCCCAAAAGTTGTTGTCCAATTTGTCCTGAGTACGCTGATACCCCATATGTGGGGGGGGGGGACCACTGTTTGGGCGCATGGCAGGGCTCAGAAGGAAAGGAGCGCCGTTTGACTTTTTCAAGCTAACTTTGGCTGGAATTGAGTTCGGACGCCATGTCGCGTTTGGCGACCCCCTGATGTGCCTAAACAGTGGAAACCCCCCACAAGTGACCCCATTTTGGAAACTAGACCCCCTAAGGAACTTATCTAGTTGTGTGGTGAGAATTTTGAACCCCCACGTGCTTCACTAAAGTTTATAATGCCCAGGCGTGAAAATAAAAAATCCTATTTTTTTCCCACAAAAATGATATTTTAGTCCCCAATTTTTAATTTTCCCATGGGTACCAGGAGAAATTGGACCCCAAAAGTTGTTGTCCAATTTGTCCTGAGTACGCTGATACCCCATATGTGGGGAGGAACTACTGTTTGGGCACACGTTGGGGCTCGAAAGGGAAGTAGTGACGTTTTGGAATGCAGACTTTGATGGAATGTTCTGCTGGCATCATGTTCCATTTGCAGAGCCCCTGATGTGACTAAACAGTAGAAACCCCCCACAAGTGACCCCATTTTGGAAACTGTACCCCCTAAGGAACTTATCTAGGTGTTTGGTGAGAATTTTGAACCCCCACGTGCTTCACTAAAGTTTATAATGCCCAGGCGTGAAAATAAAAAATCCTATTTTTTTCCCACAAAAATGATATTTTAGTCCCCAATTTTTAATTTTCCCAAAGGTAACAGGAGAAATTGGACATCAAAAGTTGTTATCCAAATTGTCCTGATTACGCTGGTACGCCATATGTGGGAAAAAACTGTTTAGGCACACGTTGGGGCTCGAAAGGGAAGTTGTGACGTTTTGGAATGCAGAAATGGTCTGCGGTCGTCATGTTCCGTTTGCAGAGCCCCTGATGTGCCTAAACAGTAAAAAAAAAACACAAGTGACATCATTTTGGAACCTAGACCCCCCCCCCCCCCCCAAGGAACTTATCTAGATGTGCCCCCTTTTTGGAACTAATGTACGCTTTCTTGTAAAGTAAATTAGTAGTGCATGGAGGTGTGGTACAATCTGAAGCAATCCTTCATACACAGGCCAGGTTTTTCGGGGCAGGTGTCGCACTGATAAATGGTGTCCTTGCGTATTCCCCTTTTGTAACACACTCGGCACCTTTTTTGCGGCTTACCTTTTCTGCCGGTTGGCGGGACCACCCCCGGAAAATGCTGGCCTGGTACGATACGAGCACCTTCAGTTCCGGAAGTACTGGGGCCCTCTCCTTCCGGAGTACCAAATATCAGGGCCTTAACCACTACCTCCTGGAACTGAAGGTACGACGTATCGGTGTGGCGTGCACATCGTAACAGCAGGAAAGCGTTGAGCATTGCCATTTGTACGATGTGGACGGCCAACTTTTTGTACCACACCTTGGCCTTTCTCAAAGCACTGTATGGTTGGAGGAGTTGATCAGAGAGATCAACCCCCCCCATGCTTTTGTTGTAGCCCAGTACACAGTCCGGTTTGCAGACCTGTGTAGAGGTACCCCGTACAGTGCTGAGGGCTCTGCCATCACCATGTATGGTGGTCAAGAGAAGGACATCCCTCTTGTCCTTGTACTTGACCACCAGCAGGTGGTCGCTACATTGGGCCTTGCTCTCACCTTTTCTGAGCATCTGCCGAAGTAGCGTCTTTGGGAGGCCTCTCTGATTTTTGCGCACAGTACCGCAGGCTGCGGTACCTCGCGCAGAGAGGGATTTGTAGAGTGGGATGCTGGTATAAAAGTTATCAGTATAGAGGTGATAACCTTTATCCAGCAGTGGGTGCACCAAATCCCACACGATCTTCCCACTCACTCCCAGGACAGGAGGACACTCAGGGGGTTCAATCCTGCTGTCCTTCCCTTCATACACTCTAAACCTGTGGATGTACCCTGAGGCACTCTCACACAGCTTGTAGAGTTTGATTCCGTACCTGGCCCTTTTGTTGGGCAGGTATTGACGGAATCCGAGCCGCCCCTTAAAATGGACCAAGGACTCATCCACGCAGATGTCCCTTTTGGGCACGTACACTTCAGAAAACTTTTTGTTGAAGTGTTCGATGACCGGCCGAACTTTGAACAGACGGTCAAAGTTGGGGTCATCTCGTGCGGGACACTGTGCATTATCGGAATAATGCAGGAATTTATGGATGGCCTCAAAACGTCTCCAAACCATGGCCATTCGGAATACTGGAGTGTTATATAAAACATCTACACTCCAATATTGCCGCATTTCTGGCTTCTTCACGATCCCCATGTGGAGGACCAGGCCCCAAAACTGCATCATTTCAACTGCGTCTACAGGAGACCAGTTGGAAAATGATGTACCGGGGTTTTTCTCCAAAAATTGACGAGCATACAAATTAGTTTGCTCCACCATGAGGTTAATAAAATCCTCAGAGAAAAAGACTTTGAAAAAGTCTGTTTCTGTGAGGCCCGTGGTGTCAAACTTGATTCCTGATTCTGCCACAAAATCAGGAATCAGTGGCTCGTAATTTTCGGGGGGCGAGGTCCATGTGGGTTCCGCAGTGGGGAGCGCTGGTTCAGGAGTGGTGGGGGCTGCCTCATCTTCTGTCCTGGGGCGTCTGCGTGGTGGTTCCGCAGGACCCGAGGAGGAAGAGGAGGAGGAGGAAGAAGAGGATGAAGAATCAGAAAAGTAAAGAAAAGTGGGATCCTCTCCCTCGCTATCAGTGTCGGAGGCAAGGAAAGCATATGCCTCCTCCAATGAATAGCGCTGTTGGGACGAACGGGACGAGCGGGACATTTTTGTGTGAATATGGTGATTGGGTGCACTTTATTGATAACTGTATGTGTATGTGTGGGGGGATAGTGATTTGTGCAAACTTATCTGAAAAGAAAATGCTAAAAGGAGAAGAAAAACCTGTAAAAAAAATAAAAAAAGGCAGGCACAAACTCTGATAAGAGAACTGCGTCACTTATCAAAGTTTGGCGGCTGCGGAATGTGTGTACGGAGTTGGCGCAACGGGGGTGAGGGAAAAAAAGCGAGCGCGAGCGTTGATCGGTGAACTGCGTCACCAATCAACGTTCGGCGGCTGTTAAATGGGCGCACGGAAGGAGGTGCAAAGGGGGGTAAAAAGAGGGGGAAGGGAGATGGGGGTGGAAGTGGGGATTGGGCAGGGATCAGTGATCAAAACGTACGGTTGTAGTCAGGTGGCGCAAAAGGGGGGTGAAAAAAAAAAAAGGAAAACGGCAGGCACAAACTCTGATAAGTGAACTGCGTCACTTATCAAACTTTGGCGGCTGCGGAATGTGTGTACGGAGTTGGCGCAACGGGGGCGAGGGGAAAAAAAGCGAGCGTTGATCGGTGAACTGCGTCACCAATCAACGCTCGGCGGCTACTAAATGTGCGCACGGAGACGGCACAAATGGGGGTGGAGGGGGTAAAAAGAGGGGGAAGGGGGGATTGGGGTGGATGAACGGGGATTGGGGTGGATGAACGAGGATTGGGCACGGATGAACGGGGATTGGGCACGGATGAACGGGGATTGGGCAGGGATCAGGGATAAAACTTACGTTTAGTTGTCTTCTTTCTTTAGCAGGGATTGTGGTGCTACAGGCTGCTGTGGCACCACAATACCCAGCAGCACAGAAGGTAGATCCAGCAGAGAGATCAAGCCAGGAGATCCAGCAGTATGACCGCTCTGTAGGAATCCTCAGCTAGAATGAGGACCCTGCAGAGCGGTCATACACAGGTCAGGCAGGTGACACAGACAGGTCACAGAGCGGTCATGCTGCTGCTGTGACCTGTCATTGGTGGGATCGACCATAACATCGATCCCACCAATCAGAGCTTTCCTGGTGACCTGGCTGTGACCTGCCTAGGATCGGATCTGTTCGCGCCATCCTAGGCAGGTCACAGCCAGGTCACCTGCAGGGCACATAGCGGTCCCAGCGTGATCGCCGCTGCGCCCTGTGATTGGCGCGATCGACGATGACATCGATCGCGCCAATCGGCTCCTGCAGGCCCTGCTGGGCCTGCACTGTGTCCTATCCTATCCGATCCGAGGATCGGTGCTATTAGAGCACCGATCCACGCAGGTTCCGGCAGGGCACAGCGCGGTAATACCGCGCGGTGCCCTGCGATTGGCGCGATCGGCGATCGCGCCAATCCGGGGTGTTCTTGCCGGTGCCTGGCGTTGCCAGGCACCGGACCTAGGATCGAGTACATCGGTACTCGATCCTAGCCTGTGACCTCATTGTTTCAGCCGCTCCGATTGGCTGAAACAATGAGAATGGCTGTGATTGGCTGTTCAGAATTGAACAGCCAATCACAGCGATCGAGAGGGCGGGTGGGCGGCGACAATGCCCTGGATGCCGAGGCCATCTCCCCCCAAGTGAGATGGCGTCGGAATTTTAATGCGATCACCTTAAGTCGCGGTATCGCATTAAAGGGCAGGACGTACTATCCCGTCAAGGGTCAGATAGGCCCAGGGCACCTCGACGGGATAGTACGTCCAAGGTCACAGAGGGGTTAAGGAAAAAGTGTGGTAGAAAAAAAGGTGCACAGGCAATTGGGATAATTGCAGCCTTGAAAAAATTGCTAAGAAAGGCCATTCACAAATTTGGGGGAGATACACAAAAGAGTGGACTGCTGCTGGAGTCATTGCTTCAAGAGCCACCACACACAGACGTATCCAGGACCTGGGCTACAAGCAGGGCCACACTGGGACTAAAATTCAGCCCTGGCATTTGAAGTTACACAGGCCCACTTGTCACATGGTGACTCTATAATATCTTTGTACACTTGTAGGTTACAAGAAGTGGGAGGAGTGTAACACGACTATATAACATATAATCACAGCTGTATCCAGCATTACAGCTCAGTCCTATTTATTGCTTTTAGTTGCAGTACCAAGAAAAGCCACTACTTTACCTCTTTACCTACATAACTGGATCTCGTAGATAATGAAGGGATTGAGACGACCAAAGGCTATGGAACCTCATTCTGATGCTCCATAAACTTTGCCTACAGCCACTTTTGGTTCTGCTGCGCAGCATGAGACCCGGTGACTCTGAAGAGCGGTGACATCAGTAACGCCACCGCTCTTCAGATATTCCGGGTCTTGCGCTGGGCTCGGCAACTGTGAAAAGCGGTATTGTTACTACCGTCACCGCTCTTCAGGGTCGCTGGGTCTTGCCAGGTCTGGGCTAGTAGTGGGGGTGTCTGATAGACACTTCTCCATTACTTACACCAGGGATTGATAGCAGCTGACATTACGCAGCTGACATCAACCCCAAAAATCATTACACATACCAGAATTAAATGCTTTGGCGGCTGGGAAAAGCAGTAGTTAGCGCTATTCCCAGGCGCCGGGTGCTAACTACTACTGTCATCATCCTTGCCTGGTCTCCCTGTGAAGCATTTCTGCTGTATTTACATGCGCTAATCTCAGGCTGCGAAACGAGTGTGATCGACAATAGTGAAGCTGTTCGCTTGTTTCCCGGCCTCTTTACACCAACTGAGAAAGAATGAAGGGACAGAACAATCACAATTAGATCAATCTGTCCCCATACAGTATCATGTTATCAGCAGCACATCTACAGTTTACACCGGCGATGTGCTGCTGAGAACAAGGATTTCTGTTCCCACATAAACAATCCAATCACTCGATGAATAGGCAGCATTTTGCTTGTTTAGTATAATACACCCCATAGTCCTCCATATATTATAATGTGAACCTCAGTCCTCCATATAGTATAATACACTCCTCAGTCCTCCATATAGTATAATACACTCCTCAGTCCTCCATATAGTATAATACACTCCTCATAGTCTTCCATATATTAAAATACACTGCTCAGTCCTCCATATAGTATAATACACTCCTCATAGTGCTTCATATAGTATAATGCACCAACATAGTCATCCATGTAGTACAATTCACTTTCCATGGTATAATGCACCCCATAGTTCTTCATATAGTATAATGTATTCCCCATAGTCCTCGATACAGTATAATGCAGCCCACATATAATATAATGCAGCCACCCCACAGAATATATTGTAGCCCCGAGTATAATGTAACCCCCCAGAGAATATAATGCAGCCCCCTCATATAGTATAATGGAGCCCCTGCATATATAATATATGGTAGCCCCCTCATAGAGCATAATGCAGCCCCCCATATAATATAATGTAGCCCCTCCATAGAATACAACGCAGCCCTCCTCCTATAGTATAATGTAGCCCCCGCATAGAATATGATGCAATCACCCCTCTTAGAATATAATAAATGTAATACATAGAATACATTTAATATAGAATATAATACAACCTACCTCCCCAAAGAATATAATGTAGCCCAATAAGAGTATGATGCAATCCTCCCTCATAGAATGTAATACAGCCCCCCCATAGAATGTAATACAGCCCCCCCATAGAATGTAATACAGCCCCCATAGAATGTAATACAGCCCCCCATAGAATGTAATACAGCCCCCCATACAATGTAATACAGCCCCCCATAGAATGTAATACAGCCCCCCCATAGAATGTAATACAGCCTCCCCATAGAATATAATAGTCCCCCACAGAATGTAATACAGCCCCCCCCCCATAGAATGTAATGTAGCGCCCCCACAATCCAGTTATCACTCACTGATATATATATATATATATATATATATATATATATATATATATATATATATATATATATATATATATATATTATCCATACAATCCTCACCTCTCCTCGTGCCCCATGCTCCTCCCGGCTCCGATCTCAGCGGCCGCATTCCACCCGGCACACAGCAGGTACGCGATGATATGACGTAATTGCGCACCCGCAGTGTCAGAGGCAGAGTGGGGAATGATGGGAGAGGGGGCGTCAGCAGACACTCTCTCCTCCATCATTGCATTCAACTGTACCGGCGTCATCGGCCGCTGACATCGGCACAGCGTGCACAGATTGAGCGGCCCACTACTGGCACCGGCCCTTGTGGCATTTGCCAGAAGTGCCCCGATGGCCAGTCCGGCCCTGGCTACAAGTGCCGCATTCCTTGTGTCAAGCCGTTGATGACCAATAGACAACCCAAGAAGCGTCTTACCTGGGCCAAGGAGAAAAAGAACTGGACTGTTGCTCAGTGGTCCAAGGTGTTTTCAGATGAAAGTAAATTTTGCATTTCAGTCTGGAGGAAGAGTGGAGAGGCCACAATCCAAGCTGCTTGAGGTCTAGTGTGAAGTTTCCACAATCAGTGATGGTTTGGGGAGCCATGTCATCTGCTGGTATAGGTACACTGTGTGTTATCAAGACCAAAGTCAGCGCACCCTTCTACCAGGGAATTTTAGAGCACTTCATTCTTCCCTCTGCCGATATGCTTTTTGGAGACGGAAATTCCAGGACTTGGCACCTGTCCACACTGCCAAAAGTATCAATACCGGGTTTAAAAACAACAGTATCCCTGTGCTTGATTGGCCAGCAAACTCGCCTGACCTTAACCCCATAGAGAATCTATGGAGTATTGTCAAGAGGAAGATGAGAGATACCAGACCCAAAAATGCAGACAAGCTGAAGGCTGCTATCAAAGCAACCTGGGCTTCCATAACACCTCAGGATCGCCACAGGCTGATCGTCTCCATGCCACGCCGCATTGATGCAGTAATGGATGCAAAAGGATCCCAGACCAAGCCAACATTTCTGATTTTGAAATCATTTTTCAAGCTGGTGTTATAAAGTACTCTAATTTACTGAGATAATGACTTTTGCATTTTCATTGGCTGTAAGCCATAATCATCAACATTAACAGAAATAAATACTTGAAATAGATCCCTCTGTTTATAATGACCCTATATAATGAGTTTTGCCTCACCACCACCAGAGCTGCCGCACCCCCGACCTTCTGTCTCTTCCCTACTATCCCATAGAATGTAATCCCACAAGGACAGGGTCCTCTCCCCTCTGTACCAGTCTGTCATTGTAAATTTGTTTACTGTAAACGATATCTATAACTCTGTATGTAACCCCATTTCACATGTACAGCACCATGGAATTAATGGTGCTATATAAATAAATAATAATAGTTTCTCTTTTTGTATTGAAGAACTAAAATAAATTAACTTTTTTTTTATATTCTAATTTTGTGAGAAGCACCTGTATATTAGTGTTTTAAGCCGAGACGTGCAGTGACAGAATGTTAGTGCTGCCTTTTAAAGATAACCGGACAGAAGCCTTTTACTCTCCAAACCAGCTTATTTAAGGATATGTTCACACAGATTTTTAAATGTTTGCTGAGGAGCAGATTTTGCATAAAAAATAAGTTTAATAACGACTTCAGATACTTTATTTTGAATATGTTTAAAATTGACTTCTATAGGTAAACATTAATGCAGTGCACATGGTGTGGTGAACAAGTAAAAACAAAAGCACCCCATGGACTGAAATTGCATCAAAAAGCTATTCAAACTTTTTTTTATGCTTTTTTTTTTTTTGGACATGAACTTTCAGCCACACAAACCCATTTTGAAAACTTGGTGTGAAGATACACACGTACTGTAAGCCATTTACCTTTTCGCAGTTGGGAAGTGGAGAGCATAGGGATAGACTTTGGCCATGCCCAATCCCACCCAACCTGTTAGGGTATTTGCCCATGATCATTAATCGCTGCAGGTTGGACGCTGCTTATTTATTCAGCATCAAACCCGCAGCAGCCAGATGTTACAGCATAGTGTATGGGATTTCAAGAAAGCCCGTGCCCACTATGCGTGTACAGATGCCTGGGAAACACCCATGGAGACGGACATGCAGCGCATCTTTCCAGACCACAGCATGTCTAGTTCTCTTGTGGAGACTGTAGTCTCTGCAAGAGAAATTACATGAATAGAAAAGTATTGGACGTGATGAATCCGCACGGTTCAGTGAAGACATGCAGATTCTACTGCGTTCAATAGATGGCAGCGCTTAGGACGCAGCAGCGAGCATATGTTGCTTCCAAAGCGCTGCTCGTTATGATCGTGGGCACCCGACCTAAATTTGATGATGCGGAGGACACAGGAAGAGCAAAGTAAGCTGCTGACTGGTTTAGGTTGGGTACATCCGCCATGTTCTGTTTCACTGGCAGTAGGATCTTCAGCGCTATAGGCAAGTGTGAAGTCCACAGCATCATCCAAAACACACATTGATTCATGGATTTGAGACTTGCAGTGTCTCTCAATTTACATTGTGGACTTTCTCTGCTGCATTTAAGTGAGTTTTCTTGAAATGTTATTCACATTGTTGTTACTGTGGTGTGCAGCAAATTGTCAGCCGGCAAATCAGCGTTGGAAAATCTGCTCTGTATTCACCTCACTGGGAACAGTCTCGAAGAATTTGGGTGGGAGTCACTAAAAGTTGTGGATTAAGGGTGGATGTGAAAACTGCATGTTTAAATGTAAAGGAAAGATGTGAAGGGTCTGTTTACATGGTCCGACCAGTGTCCTGATACAACCACCGATCAGCAAACTTTTATCAGCAGCCATTTAAATCTTATTTAGACAGGCAGAACAAAGAAAATAATGCGCGCTGAGCGATCTAGGCTGGATCGCTTATTGCACATAGGTTGTCATGATTCTCGACAGCGCGACTCCTGTTTACCCAGGACAATGCAACACCGAGAACAATGAGTATTTTTGTGTTGCATAAAAGATAATTTCTCCCGATGAAGATCTGTTTTGCTCATTCATTGTGTGATCAGCGCCTGATAATACGGCAGGATAATCATGTAAAGAGCATTTTTTTTTTTTTTCCAAATAATCTTTATTGGATTTTAACAATTAACTGGGCAGGAATGGAAGGGGGAAAAGCGGGGATGCGGGGAGAGGGAAAAGGGGGGGTGGAGGGAGGCTGGAAGGAGGGGGGGGAGAACATGGGAAGAAAAAGGGGAGAGAAGACACTTGAAGTAAGCGACAACAGGTAACCATATTTGTCAAATGATAAAACAGCATTTGGAAGGTGAATAATTATAATTATAATACATTTGCTCATGAAAGAGGGGTGGACTCACTGAACAATCTTGAATTACAGACACGTTAAACCAAAGTCCGGTACGCTTTGTGCTAATTTCAACTGGAAATTGTTACGGGAAAACTTCTTCCCAACGAGCCCATTTTTTTGAGCATTTTTTGAGGCTGTCGTTATTTAGGGCGAATTTTTGCTCGTATGCTCTATGAAGGTCAATACGGTCTTTGATCTCTTGGAATGATGGAGGATTAGGCTTTTTCCAGTTGTATGCGATGGCATTTTTGGTGACCAAAAGGATATGAATGACCAACGCTTTGAGAGGAAAGTGTGTGTCGCTTAATCCCACAGAGAGCAATGCCATCTGAGGGGTCAGGATGAAATTTTTATTCAGAAGTACTCCAATCAAACCAGCGATTTTAGACCAAAGAGATCTAATTTTGGGACAGCTCCAGAAGATATGGAGCAGATTGCCCCTGTTTCCACACACTCTCCAACAATCTGGGGAGGTGTGACCCCCTATCATGGACAGTCTTGCTGGGGTTAGGTACCAGCGCGTGACTAGTTTGAAATAGGACTCTTGTAATGACATGGAGATGGAAGCTGAGTATGAGTGGACCAAAGCACTTTCCCATTCATCTGGGTCAATTATTGTCTGGAGGTCTTGCTCCCATTTCAGCATGGAAGGAGATTTCGCGAAGTCTGAGTCATGGTTGAACCAGCTATAGATATATCTGTAGCTCCAGAAAATATTGTGGTCGGGGTTACAAATCAGATTTATAGCCGCTTCAGAGAAACTGGGCTTTTTTGATACGAATTTCTGACACTGATCCTTGATGATCATGTACTCGCAAAACATAGCAGAGGGGACATTGTAAGTGTTTTTGAGAGAATTAAAGGGAACAAAATTTTCTCCGTCAAATATATGGGAAAGTTTTGTGATTTTGTAGTCGGACCATTTGGGATTGACCATTTTGTTATGCAACTCAAATATATAAGAGATGGCCAGATTTTTCAGAGACTCGAATTTTTCAGTTCTTCTTTTGGGCCTAGCAAATTTAGACCATGCATTACTTATTGCAATAAAAATTGGGTGGGATTTATTATTGGAATTTCTTATGTTCATAAGCTGGTTGAGGATCAATTCTCTAGGGGCTCTATTCAGGTTCAAAGATGATTCGATATCCAGCCAGGCTGGGGGTTCTGATTTAGACCACCAGGAGCAACTTTGTTTAATCAGGTTTGTATGGTAATGGGCCAGAATGTTGGGAAGGCCCATTCCCCCTGACGCTTTATTTCTGTAGAGAGTATTAATAGCTACTCTCGCTTTTTTCTTGTTCCATAGGAACTTGTTGATCAGAGTTTGGATGTTAGATAAATAAGAGGTTGAAATAGGAACGGGGATGGACCTAAATATATATAGGATTTTAGGGATTATGAATGTTTTTACTGATAGGTTATGTAAAGAGCATTTTTAACCACACTTGGTCACGATTATCTTGCAGTGTAAATGCAGTTTTCTGCCTGTTAACCTGAGATGTGCAGTGAAGAGGAAGCAGACTAGGGACTGCCGAGACCCTTCTGCTATCATACATTTTCTCAACAACTGTGTTTTAAGTGAAAAAAAAAATCCTTTAAACGGTGTATAATGATTGGCGATCTCCTTTTTTTCTTTGACCTAATGCAGCTTTCTATACAGGATCCTCAGTGTTTGGCCGTGTTCATGTTTTCTTTATTTGTTGCATCCCTTAATTGGCAAGTTCTGCTTATGTTGATACAATGTAGAGAAGTTCTTTCAATAGCTGACCACTTTCCAGATATTACCAGTAGTGTGTGACTGGGAAGACTGGTTATATCCAGTGACAGAACAGCGAGAAGGACCTATTCCTGCTCAGCACGGACGCTGGGCTCCCCCCCACATAGTATGTGTAGTACTTCTGCCACCCCACCCCCTCACAACACGCAAGCTCGCAGGGATAAACTGCAGTTGCCCCCATACATTCTCCTCCATGTTGTCTATTTAATGTATTAATCTAGTCTTACACAGTGAGAAAGCTGTGTTGCACAACCTGAAGGTTGTAGTGACTGATTGCGACATTGCACCTAATGCTTGTCAGTGAGGTCCCGGAGCAGCCTGTCGAGACTTGACCGTCATGAGCGCTCACAATGTTGCCTTGCCGGATCATTGTGCACTCGGTAGCACTGTACTCCATATAACAGACCTGTAGATCTGGTGTTGAAATCTGCTGTACATTCCAGGGGAAGTGAGAGGGGATGTTACCGGCTGGTTAGCTGCAGACCCCGCACTCATCAGCTGCTTTCACACCACGCTTTTGCCGTACAGTTGAAGCCACTTTGCTCCCAAAGCCAAGCAAGCCGTAAGCAATTTACTGTGGTGGAAAAACACTTCCCCAAACCCTTTCCTTCTAACATACTTCATATTTATTTTGTATTTATCTGCTCTTTTGTGTGTGAACAGGAACGTCTTTTTCATCTACAGGCTTTTTTATGATAATAGTTGTAAATTTTTAATTTTTTAAGAAAAGCCACTCTGCAGCTGGATCCATTACATGGCGGTGCAACAGGCTCCCAATCCCCGTGGTCTATAGCATGGTACGTCAGCTCTGACGAGGTGTTCATCATTTTGTCAGAAAACCACGCAAACAATGAGTTTTAGCCATCAAATCTGGCAGCCACATTAACAGGTTCAGAATGCACAGGTCAAGTCTTAAAGCTTTATCAAATGATGTAGGAATCTGCACAAAGTTGCAGCTGTATAAGTTGGAAATGGAAACGTCATGTCTATAAAGCATGGAGAAAAGTACGATGGTGTCAGTATAGAGTCTGCTGAAACTGAAAATGCAACACATTTAGTGACATAGCACTCCTCCTCTTCAGCGGAATTATTTATCTATGGTACACAGACAGCATTTTCTCCGACTTCTTTCCTGCACTTTGCTCAGTGCAGCACTTCTAAGCCGTGTCATTCTTCACACTATGCAGGTATGTCTGCGAACGCCCCGGTTTACTCTAGGTGATGTCACAGGATCCAAAGGGCATGGATTGGACTTTTTAGGGCTAGGACATGGCAAACAAGCTACTTGGGTGTGTTGCCTGTAGAAAATACTGGTAACGTATGAAGATTCTCCCCCATAACTGTAAATCCTATGCTGCTCTACAGAACTATACCCCAAGCCAGATATCTGTGGCCGGGGTCATTGTTCTGTGGAGCAGTAGATAGAATGCAATGTCCAGGGAAGATCTTCTGCAACTTTCTAATCCTATTAGAATTGTTTTATGTAATGCAAGAATTGTTAGCCTCCGGTTATGCCAATGCTACTTTGACTGCAGCCACTGCCTCTAGTAATGGTCTGTGTGGGCCTAAAGAATCTGCATTTTATGGACATTGGAAGTTCAGGCAAATGGTGCACATTTCCATTGCATTAAAATGGTTACAAATTTTGTGATTTCTACTTAAGAAGGGTACAGGCAATCATTAAGGTCCCATTCACACATCCATGTTTAAATACGTATAGTATGTGGTAAAGTGCTACGTGTGCCACCATTGTATGGTCCGTGTGTTTGTTCTTGCTATCAGTGTCACCAGTGTATGGTCCGTGTGTCTGTTCTTGCTATCGGTGTCACCAGTGTATGGTCCGTGTGTCTGTTCTTGCTATCGGTGTCACCAGTGTATGGTCCGTGTGTCTGTTCTTGCTATCGGCGTCACCAGTGTATGGTCCGTGTGTCTGTTCTTGCTATCGGCGTCACCAGTGTATGGTCCGTGTGTCTGTTCTTGCTATCAGTGTCACCAGTGTATGGTCCGTGTGTCTGTTCTTGCTATCGGTGTCACCAGTGTATGGTCCGTGTGTCTGTTCTTGCTATCGGTGTCACCAGTGTATGGTCCGTGTGTCTGTTCTTGCTATCGGTGTCACCAGTGTATGGTCCGTTTGTCTGTTCTTGGCATCAGCGTCACCAGTGTATGGTCCACGTGTCTGGTTTTACCATCAGCGTCACCAGTTCATGGTCTGTGTGTCTGTTCTTACCAGCAGTGTGCCCATTTTTACCATGACACTGTTATCAGTGTTTATAATACATGGATAAATACATAAATCACAAAGCTTCTATCTTTTGCAATGTAAAGTACTGACAGCACATGGATGTCGTCCATGTGCTGTACGTGTTTTTCACAGACGCATAGACTTGCATTGGCCCTTTTCATCCATGATTCCAGAAAAAAATGGACATGTGGTGTGAACAGCATCAGAGATTATAATGGGAATGTGTTGCATCTGGTTTTTTTTTTTCTCAAAATTTTGCGTTTCCTTGTGGGCAACTCACACCTCAAATCGCTGCATGCGGACACATCCGCATATAACGCATGTCCCTGCGTACCCAATGTTAAAGATAGGTACGCAGGGAAATGCTGGATGCGGCCGGCATTAGGCGGAGCTTCACGGAGGAAGCAAGGAGGACGTATGCTGCCATCCGCAGCGCACAGGAACGCAAGTCTGAAACCAGCCTTAAAAAGTAGACTGGTGAGCTACTGAGAAAATATCAGTTCTACAGTGGCAGGAAACCTGCTTGTACCAACAAGTTGCCCATCGATGTCGGCCACTTGATGATGGGCCACCGTATATGGGACTATGTTGAGTATTGTCAGAGAAAGCGAAAATCCATCATAATTCCTCTGTACAGTCCTTTTCTTTCAACAGGAAAAATAGTTGTCAGACTCCCGAGACTCTTGTATCCTAGAGATGATCAAAAAGATCGCAGGACCTTGGTCGAGCTGTCACCTCTTTTCCGTACCCAGCAAGCAGAGCTCTGTGAACCTCCTACCTGCCCTTATTGCCTGCGCCCCCTGAGCAGGGCCGGTGCGAAGCACGCATGTATGATTTCCTGCATGGGAGAGGGTTCACTGGGCTCTGTCCAGTCACTGTGGACTACCAAGATACTCTGACTTCTTTGATCATCTTTACAAGTATCTCATTGCTCCACCCTATTGAAATAACTCAGGTTTTGGTCACTTTTTTTTTTACAAAACTTTTTTTTTTTTTGTTGTTATCTTTACATCTACTGATAAAAACGTTAATTTCTTAGAAACACGATACCAGGTTTGCATTTCTGCCATATGCAGGTTAGAATGGTCATATTCCAGTAGTAGAAAGATATCCATCCGGCTTATATGTGTTCAGTAGAATTTATTATAGCAAAAATCCAAATGTTGTTGGATCAGCGGCGTATATACAGGCAAATAATCGGGCTATATGTGCATATTCCATTAATGACTCCGTTCATCATTTACATCCATAAGAATATAAAATTCAGTGTGGGAATAGATGAGGTGCTGATTGTTTTAGTAATATTCATCTTTTTTGCTGTGTTCTGGAACTTCTGCAGTTACTGTTTTAAACCCATGTGAATGATAAAAATATTAGTTTTACATGAAATCTAGGATAAAATCTGATATAGTTCACGCTCGGACACATGCTGATGTCTCACATGGACACCTTCAAAAAAGAGAGCAGGGTGCTGCTATTGTTAACAGATTTACCCGTCCATGACCCGCACACGAAGAATCACACTTTTCTCTTACCCCATGACGGCACTAACGAGAGAGAGAGAGGGATCCGCCCTCAGGGACAGGAAACCCACAGGTTAAAAAGGCGGGACCTCTCCTCCACCTCAGTTCGGTTTCCTGTCCCCGACGGGGATCCCACAACTCACCATCCAGGAGTCCAGGGACCATCAGGCCGAGTTCAGGCAGCGGGGGGCCCTGCCACGGTCTCAGGTGGATTCCTCCCTGAGGGCGCGATCCGGGGTCGGCGGGCCTCGTAGATGCGCGCAGAGGGGAGGCAGTGAAGAGGAAACCGGACGGAACTTTCAGAGTAATTATAAATTTAAAACAACTAAACAGATACCTGGTAATAGAAAAATTCAAAATGGAGACAATAAAATCATGTGTCAGATCCCTTATCCCGTCTTGTTTCATGACTGTTATAGACTTAAAGGACGCATACTATCATGTGCCAATCCATCCGGATTTCCGGAAATATCTCAGGGTTGCAGTAATGATACAAGGGGGGGGAATGGGAGTTAAATACAAGTATATTCAAACGCATAGTGGATCTTTGGGGGGCCCCGGATATAGATCTATTTGCAAACAATCAAAATCGGAAAACGGAGGCCTTCTGCTCGATAGATCCTCGGGGGAGTCCAGTGGCTATAGACGCGTTGTTAATTCCATGGAAATTCCATCTAGCTTATGTGTTTCCTCCGATAGCTCTAATTCCCTTAGTCTTGAAGAAAATCAGGGAAGACAGAGCCAAAGTGATACTGATAGCTCCGTTCTGGCCGAAAAGAGTATGGTTCCCATGGCTACGCCTAATGTCCATAGCGGATCCATGGGTACTCCCAGATATCCCAGACCTTCTGCATCAAGGGCCAGTGAATCACCCTCAAATAAAAAGTTTGCACATGACGGCCTGGCTTTTGAAAGGGAACTATTAACAAAAAGGGGTTTTCTTCAAATCTAATTTCTACCCTGCTGGCCAGTAGAAAACCTATAACTACCAGAGCCTACGGCAAAGTCTGGAAAAAGTTCCTCTCCACGTCAGGAGTTATCCTATCAAATCAGATGCCAATTCAGGAAATCTTAGAATTTCTTCAAAAAGGTTTAGAGAAAGGCCTAGCAACAAATACTCTGAAGGTTCAGATTGCAGCATTGGGTGCCCTTTACAACCAGGATTTGGCGGGGAATCACTGGGTAAAAAGATTTATTAGAGCATCTACTAGGTCCAGACCAGTTATACATCTCACCGCTCCTCCCTGGGACCTGAACTTAGTCCTTTCAGCACTAACTAAAGCGCCGTTCGAACCTTTATCTCAGGCTTCACTAAAAATAATATCTTGGAAAACCTGTTTATTGGTGGCCCTAACCTCAGCTCGCAGGATTAGTGATCTGCAGGCCTTATCAGCCTACCCACCTCTAAGGGTACCGTCACACAGTGGCATTTTGATCGTTACGACGGCACGATCCGTGACGCTCCAGCGTCGTAACAATATCGCTCCAGCGTCGTAGACTGCTGTCACACTTTGCAATGTACGACGCTGGAGCGATAATTTCATGACGTATGTGCGATGTAGAAGCCGTTGGTTACTATGCGCACATCGTATACGATATATATTACACCATGCGATCATGCCGCCACAGCGGGACACTAGACGACGAAAGAAAGTTTCAAACGATCTGCTACGACGTACGATTCTCAGCGGGGTCCCTGATCGCAGGAGCGTGTCAGACACTGCGATCTCGTAACTATATCGCTCGAACGTCACAAATCGTGCCGTCGTAGCGATCAAAATTGCACTGTGTGACGGTACCCTAACACAAATATTAGATGACAGAGTAATCCTCAAAACTGACCCTTCTTACCTTCCCAAAGTGGCGTCAAAATTCCACAGATCTCAAGAGATAGCGTTACCATCTTTTTGCCCCAATCCAAAAAACAAAAAAGAGGAGGCTCTACACACTCTAGATGTAAAGAGATGTCTAACACACTATCTATCAGCCACAAGGGAGTGTAGGAAAGGGAGGGCTCTGTTTGTCTGCTTTCAGGGACCAAATAAGGGTCACAAGGCATCGAAAGCCACGTTGGCGAGGTGGGTAAGAGATGCCATCAAGATGTCATATACCTCTTCCGGAGAACAAGCTCCGGACACAATTAAGGCTCATTCAACCAGGTCGGTGGCAACCTCTTGGGCTGAACGTGGTGGAGCATCAATAGATCAAATATGTAGAGCAGCCACTTGGTCTTCCCCCTCTACATTCTTCAAGCACTATCAGCTTAATCTATCTTCTCCCTCACTTAACTTTTGGTAGGAGAGTTCTTGAGGCAGTAGTCCCACCCTAAAATTTTTCATTCTTTGAAATTCTCTCGTTAGTGCCGTCATGGGGTAAGAGAATATCGTAGTTACTTACCGATAACGGTATTTCTCTGAACCCCTGACGGCACCTGTATATTCCCTCCCTTCACGTATGGGTGTCCACACTACTTATAAATTTAAGTCACGAGGTGTGCATAAAAAAAAAAAAAAAAAGTGTGTGTGTGTGTGTGTATATATATATATATATATATATATATATATATATATATATATATATATATATATATATATATATATATATATATATATATATATATATATATATATATATAGAGGAGCATATATAAGTTATACAGTTATATTTTGTTGTGTAAAAATGACCAATTAAGTTACAGCAGAAATTCCCTGCAAGGCTATGTAAACCAACTGAGGTGGAGGAGAGGTCCCGCCTTTTTAACCTGTGGGTTTCCTGTCCCTGAGGGCGGATCCCTCTCTCTCTCTCGTTAGTGCCGTCATGGGTTCAGAGAAATACCGTTATCGGTAAGTAACTACGATATTTATAGTCATGGTGTGAATTTTCATTCCAGACGTTGACATCAACTGTACCTTCCACCATCTTTACCTTCCACCATCTTTACACGGGCCGATAACTGACCGAATGGACATTCACAAGAATGCACAAATTCAATCATTGGCTCATGAAATCATGCCACCCATCAGCTGAGCTGCTGGTGGGCACTGAAAAATCTAAAATGGCTCAGATCCATATTTGTTCTGCTTACAACATGACTGGAATCATTCAGCCTTTCGTAATATAAAAGTGCTGACCGCTTCCTGTTACATGAAGAGACTTCCTGTAGGATTACGGCATTGTGCAATATTGGACGCTGATAAACTAGACCTACACATGATCTCTTGCAGTTCACATCTTCCTAGTAAACCTTTCTCCCATCATATCTCATGTAATAGCTCAGGAAATCCGCAAGAACAGACTACATTTTGTGAGAAGTAGCTTTAGCCGCTCGTTTGACATACAAGCTGGTCTAGGACAGGGTTGCTGGTCACATTTTTATGGATCCACACCTGGTTGCTGAAAATACTTGAGACTTTAGCACTCTCTGATAAGCCTGTCCTGGGGCTAATTTGAGAATAGGTCATTTTGTTTGATCAACAGGGGTTCTAACCGTCAGCACAGTGAACACGACATGGCTGTATATGACTGTATGGGGTTCCAACGGTTGGCACAGTGAGGGCTAAAACGACACGGCTGTATATGACTGTATGGGGTTCCAACGGTTGGCACAGTGAGGGCTAAAACGACACGGCTGTATATGACAGTATGGGGTTCCAACGATCAGCACAGTGAGGGCTAAAACGACACGGCTGTATATGATAGTATGGGGTTCCAACGATCAGCACAGTAATACCCTGAAAAGTCCCGAAAATAGTGGTCTGTAGCTCCTCCGTAGGCAGGGTGTTTCAGCGTTTTTTGCGCATGGCATCCTCCGTATGTAATCTGTATGTCATCCGTACTGCGTGTTTTTATCGCAGGCTTGCAAAACCGACATACGGATATACAAGGGATCCATGTGTAAAAAAAAATATATATATATATATAATCAGTAGACACATATATGTATATATATTAATATTTCATCCAGCGCGATATAGCAGAAAGCCGGTAATTCAATTACCGGCTTTTGCTTTCTCCTTCCTAAACCCGACATGATATCAGACCTGGTTTACATACAGTAAACCATCTCATATCCCCATTTTTTTTGCATATTCCACACTACTAATGTCAGTAGTGTGTCTATGCAAAATTTGGCTGTTCTAGCTAGTAAATTAACCCCTTAAGCCCCGAGGGTGGTTTGCACGTTAATGACCGGGCCAATTTTTACAATTCTGACCACTGTCCCTTTATGAGGTTATAACTCTGGAACGCTTCAACGGATCTTGGCGATTCTGACATTGTTTTCTCGTGACATATTGTACTTCATTTTAGTAGTAACATTTATTCGATATAACTTGCGTTTATTTGTGAAAAAAACGGAAATTTGGCGAAAATTTTGAAAATTTCGCAATTTTCCAACTTTAAATTTTTATGCCCTTAAATCACAGAGATATGTCACGCAAAATACTTAATAAGTAACATTTCCCACATGTCTCCTTTACATCAGCACAATTTTGGAACCAAAATTTTTTTTTGTTAGGGAGTTATAAGGGTTCAAAGTTGACCAGCAATTTCTCATTTTTACAACACCATTTTTTTTTAGGGACCACATCTCATTTGATGTCATTTTGAGGGGTCTATATGATAGAAAATACCCAAGTGTGACACCATTCTAAAAACTGCACCCCTCAAGGTGCTCAAAACCACATTCAAGAAGTTTATTAACCCTTCAGGGGTTTCACAGGAATTTTTGGAATGTTTAAATAAAAATGAATATTTAACTTTTTTTCACACAAAATTTATTTCAGCTCCAATTTGTTTTATTTTACCAAGGGTAACAGGATAAAATGGATGCCAAACATTGTTGTACAATCTGTACTGAGTACGCTGATACCCCATATGTGGGGGTAAACCACTGTTTGGGCGCATGGCAGAGCTCGGAAGGGAAGGAGCGCCATTTGACTTTTAAATGCAAAATTGACAGGAATTGAGATGGGACACCATGTTGCGTTTGGAGAGCCACTGATGTGCCTAAACATTGAAACCCCCCACAAGTGACACCATTTTGGAAAGTAGACACCCTAAGGAACTTATCTAGATGTGTGGTGACCACTTTGACCCACCAATTGCTTCACAGAAGTTTATAATGCAGAGCCGTAAAAATAAAAAATCATATTTTTTCACAAAAATGATCTTTTCGCCCCCAATTTTTTATTTTCCCAAGAGTAAGAGAAGAAATTGAACCTCAAAAATTGTTGGCCAATTTGTCCTGAGTACGCTGATACCCCGTATATGGGTGTAAACCATTGTTTGGGCGTATGGCAGAGCTCGGAAGGGAAGGAGCGCCATTTTACTTTTCAATGCAAAATTGACTGGAATTGAGATGGGATGCCATGTTGCGTTTGGAGAGCCCCTGATGTGCCTAAACATTGAAATCCCCACAAGTGACACCATTTTGGAAAGTAGACCCCTTAAGGAACTTATCTAGAGGTGTGGTGAGCACTTTGACCCAACAAGTGCTTCACAGAAGTTTATAATGCAGAGCCGTAAAAATAAAAAATCATATTTTTTCACAAAAATAATCTTTTCGCCACCAATTTTTTATTTTCCCAAGGGTAAGAGAAGAAATTAGACCACAAAAGTTGTTGTGCAATTTGTCCTGAGTGCGACGATACCCCATATGTGGGGGTAAACCACTGTTTGGGCGCATGGCAGAGCTCGGAAGGAAAGGAGCGCCATTTGACTTTTCAATGCAAAATTGACTGGAATTGAGATGGGACGCCATGTTGCGTTTGGAGAGCCCCTGATGTGCCTAAACATTGAAATCCCCACAAGTGACACCATTTTGGAAAGTAGACCCCTTAAGGAACTTATCTAGATGTGTGGTGAGCACTTTGACCCAACAAGTGCTTCACAGAAGTTTATAATGCAGAGCCGTAAAAATAAAAAATCATATTTTTTCACAAAAATGATCTTTTCGCCCCCAATTTTTTATTTTCCCAAGGGTAAGAGAAGAAATTAGACCACAAAAGTTGTTGTGCAATTTGTCCTGAGTGCGACGATACCCCATATGTGGGGGTAAACCACTTTTTGGGCGCATGGCAGAGCTCGGAAGGGAAGGAGCGCCATTTGACTTTTCAATGCAAAATTGACTGGAATTAAGATGGGACGCCATGTTGGTTTGGAGAGCCCCTGATGTGCCTAAACATTAAAAACCCCCACAAGTGACACCATTTTGGAAACTAGACCCTCTAAGGAACTTATCTAGATGTGTTTTGAGAGCTTTGAACCCCCAAGTGTTTCACTACAGTTTATAACGCAGAGCCGTTAAAATAAATTTATTTTTTTTTCGCAAAAATTTTTTAGCCCCCAGTTTTGTATTTTCACAAGGGTAACATAATAAATTGGACCCCAAAAGTTGTTGTCCAATTTGTCCTGAGTACGCTGATACCCCATATGTGGGGGGGAACCACTGTTTGGGCGCATGGCAGAGCTCGGAAGGGAAGGAGCGCCATTTGGAATGCAGACTTAGATGGATTGGTCTGCAGGAGTCACGTTGCATTTGCAGAGCCCCTGATGTACCCAAACAGTACAAACCCCCCACAAGTGACCCCATATTAGAAACTAGACCTCCCATGGAACTTATCTAGATGTGTTGTGAGAACTTTGAACCCCTAAGTGTTTCACTACAGTTTATAACGCAGACCCGTGAAAATAAAAATTCTTTTTTTTTTCAAAAAAATGATTTTTTAGCCCCCAGCTTTGTATTTTTACAAGGGTAACAGAATAAATTGGACCCCAAAAGTTGTTGTTCAATTTGTCCTGAGTACGCTGATACCCCATATGTGGGGGGGAACCACTGTTTGGGCTCATGGCAGAGCTCGGAAGGGAAGGAGCGCCATTTGGAATGCAGACTTAGATGGATTGGTCTGCAGGCGTCACGTTGCATTTGCAGAGCCCCTGATGTACCCAAACAGTAGAAACCACCCACAAGTGACCCCATATTGTAAACTAGACCTCCCATGGAACTTATCTAGATGTGTTGTGAAAACTTTGAACCCCCAAGTGTTTCACTACAGTTTACAACGCAGAGCCGTGAAAATAAAAATCCTTTTTTTTCCCACAAAAATGATTTTTAGCCCCCCAAATTTTTATTTTCCCAAGGATAACAAGAGAACTTGGACCCAAAAAGTTGTTGTCCAATTTGTCTCGAGTACGCTGATACCCCATATGTTGGGGTAAACCCCTGTTTGGGCGCACGGGAGAGCTCGGAAGTGAAGGAGCACTGTTTTACTTTTTCAATGCAGAATTGGCTGGAATTGAGATCGGACGCCATGTCGCGTTTGGAGAGCCCCTGATGTGTCTAAACAGTGGAAACCCCCCAATTATAAATGAAACCCTAATCCAAACGCACCACTAACCCTAATCCCAACTGTAACCCTAACCACACACCTAACCCAGACACACCCCTAATTCTAATCCCAACCCTAATCCCAACCGTAAATGTAATCCAAACCCTAACCCTAGCCCCAACCCTAGCCCTAACCCTAACCCTAACCGGAAAATGGAAATAAATACATTTTTTTAAATTTTATTATTTTTCCCTAAGGCTAGGTTCACATTGCGTTAGGGAAATCCGTTTAGCACTAGCGGATTGCGCTAACACAATGTCTTTTTAGGTGTCGTGTTTAGTGGTCGCGTTAACGTCCCCGCTCTGGAAGATCGGGGATCGGACCTCGGGCGCGCCGCGGACGCTGCAAGCAGCGTCTGAGGCGCGCCACAAAAGAATGGCACCTTGCTAGCGCGAGCCGAAAATGGCACGCTCTAGCGATGCGCTACACCTGAAAATCACATTGCTGTCAATGGTTGTGCTAACGGACCCGTTGCACGGCGTTAATTGTGACATTTTCGCCGTGCAACGCTGTCCGTTAGCGTTAACCCATTATTGCAATGTGAACCTAGCCTAACTAAGGGGGTGATGAAGGGGGGTTTGATTTACTTTTATAGCGAGTTTTTTAGCGGATTTTTATGATTGGCAGCCGTCACACACTAAAAGACGCTTTTTATAGCAAAAAAGTTTTTGCGTCTCCACATTTTGAGACCTATAATTTTTCCATATTTTGGTCCACAGAGTCATGTGAGGTCTTGTTTTTTGCGGGACGAGTTGACGTTTTTATCGGTTACATTTTCGGACACGTGACAGTTTTTGATCGCTTTTTATTCCGATTTTTTTGTGAGGCAGAATGACCAAAAACCAGCTATTCATGAATTTCTTTTGGGGGAGGCGTTTATACCGTTCCGCGTTTGGTAAAATTGATGAAGCAGTTTTATTCTTCGGGTCAGTACGATTACAGCGACACCTCATTTATATCATTTTTTTTATGTTTTGGCGCTTTTATACGATAAAAGCTATTTTATAGAAAAAATAATTATTTTGGCATCGCTTTATTCTCAGGACTATAACTTTTTTATTTTTTTGGTTATGATGCTATATGGCGGCTCGTTTTTTGCGGGACAAGATGACGTTTTCAGAGGTAACATGGTTATTTATATCCGTCTTTTTGATCGCGTGTTATTCCACTCTTTGTTCAGCGTTATGATAATATAGCGTTGTTTTTTGGCTCGTTTTTTTTTTTTTTTTCTTACGGTGTTCACTGAAGGGGTTAACTAGTGGGCCAGTTTTATAGGTCGGGTCGTTACGGACGCGGCGATACTAAATATGTGTACTTTATTGTTTTTTTGTTTTTTTTTTATGTAAAGAAATGTATTTATGGGAATAATATTTTTTTTTTTCTGCTTTATTTAGGAATTTTTTTTTTATTTTTTTTTTTACAAGTGTGGAAATTTTTTTTTTTACTTTTTCACTTTGTCCCAGGGGGGGACATCACAGATCACCGATCTGACAGTGTGCACAGCACTCTATCAGATCGGTGATCTGACATACAGCCGGGCAGGATTAGAGCTGCAGCTGCAGCCTGATCCTGACCCGGAAGTGCTCCCTGCAGGACCCGGATGCAGCCCGGCGGCCATTTTGGATCCGGGGACTGCAGGGAGAAGACGCTCGGTACACGGTGAGCACATCACCGTGTACCGATCGTCTCAGGGAAGCCCGCAGGGAGCCCCCTCCCTGCGCGATGCTTCCCTGCACCGCCGGCACACCGCGATCATCTTTGATCGCGGTGTGCCGGGGGTTAATGTGCCGGGAGCGGTCCGTGACCGCTCCTGGCACATAGTGCCGGATGTCAGCTGCGATAGGCAGCTGACACCCGGCCGCGATCGGCCGCGCTCCCCCCGTGAGCGCGGCCGATCGCATATGACGTACTATCCCGTCCATGGGAATTAAGTCCCAGGTCACCTGGACGGGATAGTACGTCATATGGGATTAAGGGGTTAAGGGGTTAAATAGCGGAAAAAATTGGCATGGGCTCCCGCACAATTTTCTCCGCCAGAGTAGTAAAGCCAGTGACTGAGGGCAGATATTAATAGCCTGGAGAGGGTCCACGGTTATTGCCCCCCCCCCCCCCGGCTAAAAACACCTGCCCCCAGCCACCCCAGAAAAGGCACATCTGGAAGATGCGCCTATTCTGGCACTTGGCCAGTCTCTTCCCATTCCCGTTTAGCGGCGGGATATGGGGTAATGAAGGGTTAAAAGAGTGGCCAAGTGCCAGAATAGGCGCATCTTCCAGATCTGCCTTTTCTGGGTGTGGCTGGGGGCAGGTGTTTTTAGCCGGGGGGGGGGGGGGGGGGGGGGGCAATAACCGTGGACCCTCTCCAGGCTATTAATATCTGCCCTCAGTCACTGGCTTTACCACTCTGGCGGAGAAAATTGTGCGGGAGCCCACGTCAATTTTTTCTGCCATTTAACCCCTTAATTTACTAGCTAGAACGGCCAAATTTTGCATAGACACACTACTGACATTAGTAGTGTGGAATATGCAAAAAAAAAATGGTGATATGAAATGGCTTACTGTATGTAAACCAGGTCTCATATCATGTCGGGTTTAGGAAGGAGAAAGCAAAAGCTTTAAAGATAGATGTAGATGTAGATATATATATATATATATATATATACATACATACACACACACACACACACACACACACACACACACACACACACACACACACACACATATGTGTATATATATATATATATATATATATATATATATATATATATATATATATATGTACAGTGGGGCAAAAAAGTATTTAGTCAGTCAGCAATAGTGCAAGTTCCACCACTTAAAAAGATGAGAGGCGTCTGTAATTTACATCATAGGTAGACCTCAACTATGGGAGACAAACTGAGAAAAAAAAATCCAGAAAATCACATTGTCTGTTTTTTTAACATTTTATTTGCATATTATGGTGGAAAATAAGTATTTGGTCAGAAACAAAATTTCATCTCAATACTTTGTAATATATCCTTTGTTGGCAATGACAGAGGTCAAACGTTTTCTGTAAGTCTTCACAAGGTTGCCACACACTGTTGTTGGTATGTTGGCCCATTCCTCCATGCAGATCTCCTCTAGAGCAGTGATGTTTTTGGCTTTTCGCTTGGCAACACGGACTTTCAACTCCCTCCAAAGGTTTTCTATAGGGTTGAGATCTGGAGACTGGCTAGGCCACTCCAGGACCTTGAAATGCTTCTTACGAAGCCACTCCTTCGTTGCCCTGGCGGTGTGCTTTGGATCATTGTCATGTTGAAAGACCCAGCCACGTTTCATCTTCAATGCCCTTGCTGATGGAAGGAGGTTTGCACTCAAAATCTCACGATACATGGCCCCATTCATTCTTTCATGTACCTGGATCAGTCGTCCCGGCCCCTTTGCAGAGAAACAGCCCCAAAGCATGATGTTTCCACCACCATGCTTTACAGTAGGTATGGTGTTTGATGGATGCAACTCAGTATTCTTTTTCCTCCAAACACGACAAGTTGTGTTTCTACCAAACAGTTCCAGTTTGGTTTCATCAGACCATAGGACATTCTCCCAAAACTCCTCTGGATCATCCAAATGCTCTCTAGCAAACTTCAGACGGGCCCGGACATGTACTGGCTTAAAGGGACACTGTCACCTGAATTTGGAGGGGACAATCTTCAGCCATGGAGGCGGGGTTTTGGGGTTTTTGATTCACCCTTTCCTTACCCGCTAGCTGCATGCTGTCTGCAATATTGGATTGAAGTTCATTCTCTGTCCTCCATAGTACACGCCTGCGCAAGGCAAGATTACCTTGTGCAGGCATGTACTACGGAGGACAGAGAATGAACTTCAATCCAATATTGCAGCCAGCATGCAGCTAACGGGTAAGGAAAGGGTGAATCAAAAACCCCAAAACCCCGCCTCCATGGCTGAAGATTGTTCCCTCCAAATTCAGGTGACAGTGTCCCTTTAAGCAGTGGGACACGTCTGGCACTGCAGGATCTGAGTCCATGGTGGTGTAGTGTGTTACTTATGGTAGGCCTTGTTACATTGGTCCCAGCTCTCTGCAGTTCATTCACTAGGTCCCCCCGCGTGGTTCTGGGATTTTTGCTCACCGTTCTTGTGATCATTCTGACCCCACGGGGTGGGATTTTGTGTGGAGCCCCAGATCGAGGGAGATTATCAGTGGTCTTGTATGTCTTCCATTTTCTAATTATTGCTCCCACTGTTGATTTCTTCACTCCAAGCTGGTTGGCTATTGCAGATTCAGTCATCCCAGCCTGGTGCAGGGCTACAATTTTGTTTCTGGTGTCCTTTGACAGCTCTTTGGTCTTCACCATAGTGGAGTTTGGAGTCAGACTGTTTGAGGGTGTGCACAGGTGTCTTTTTATACTGATAACAAGTTTAAACAGGTGCCATTACTACAGGTAATGAGTGGAGGAAAGAGGAGACTCTTAAAGAAGAAGTTACAGGTCTGTGAGAGCCAGAAATTTTGATTGTTTGTTTCTGACCAAATACTTATTTTCCACCATAATATGCAAATACATTTTTTAAAAAACAGACAATGTGATTTTCTGGATTTTTTTTCTCAGTTTGTCTCCCATAGTTGAGGTCTACCTATGATGTAAATTACAGACGCCTCTCATCTTTTTAAGTGGCGGAACTTGCACTATTGCTGACTGACTAAATACTTTTTTGCCCCACTGTATATATGTGTATATATGTGTGTGTGTGTGTATATATATATATATATATATATATATATATATATATATATATATATATATATATATATATATATATATATATATATAATCTCTCTCTATCTATATATATCTATTCTATGTGTAGACATTTATTCTACCTATTCTACTGGAAGCTGTCAGTGTGATTTTACTGTACACCGCAATAATCTCTCTCTATCTATATATATCTATTCTATGTGTAGACATTTATTCTACCTATTCTACTGGAAGCTGTCAGTGTGATTTTACTGTACACCGCAATGAATTGCCGGCTTTTCTCTCTAACAGCGCTGCGTATTTCTCGCAAGTCACACTGCTGGTCCGTGTGTGATCCATATTTTTGGGGCTTCCATAGACTTTCATTGACGTTTGATTTGCGCAATACGGTGACAAACGCAGCAGACAAACGCAGCATGCTGCTATTTTCTACGGCCGTAGAAAGCCGTATAATACTGATCAGTTTAATATGGCAGATAGGAGCAGGGGCATAGAGAATAATTGTGCCGTATGTTTTGCGGACGTAGTTTCTGCGCTCTTACGTCCGTAAAACTCGCAAGTGTGAAGCCGGCCTATGACTGTATGGGGTTCCAATGGTCGGCACAGTGAAAGCGAACACGACACTGCTGTGTATGACTGTATGGGGTTCCAACGATCAGCACAGTGAGGGCTAAAACGACACGGCTGTATATGACTGTATGGGGCTCCAACGATCAGCACAGTGAGGGCGAACACGACAAGGCTGTATATGACTGTATGGGGTTTCATCGATCAGCACAGTGAGGGTGAACACGACACGGCTGTATATGACTGTATGGGGTTCCATCGATCAGCACAGTGAGGGCGAACACGACACGGCTGTGTATGACTGTATGGGGTTCCAACGATCAGCACAGTGAGGGCGAACACGACACGGCTGTGTATGACTGTATGGGGTTCCAACGATCAGCACAGTGAGGGCGAACACGACACTGCTGTGTATGACTGTATGGGGTTCCATCGATCAGCACAGTGAGGGCGAACACGACACGGCTGTATATGACTGTATGGGGTTCCAACGATCAGCACAGTGAGGGCGAACACGACACGGCTGTGTATGACTGTATGGGGTTCCAACGATCAGCACAGTGAGGGCGAACACGATACGGCTGTGTATGACTGTATGGGGTTCCAACGATCAGCACAGTGAGGGCGAACACGATACGGCTGTGTATGACTGTATGGGGTTCCAACGATCAGCACAGTGAGGGCGAACACGATACGGCTGTGTATGACTGTATGGGGTTCCAACGATCAGCACAGTGAGGGCGAACACGACACGGCTGTGTATGACTGTATGGGGTTCCAACGATCAGCACAGTGAGGGCGAACACGACACGGCTGTGTATGACTGTATGGGGTTCCAACGATCAGCACAGTGAGGGCGAACACGATACGGCTGTGTATGACTGTATGGGGTTCCAACGATCAGCACAGTGAGGGCGAACACGATACGGCTGTGTATGACTGTATGGGGTTCCAACGATCAGCACAGTGAGGGCGAACACGACACTGCTGTATATGACTGTTTGCTGCTGCTACATTGCAGCATAATGCAGGGGAATGGGGTCATTTTGCAAATCGCAAGGTACTGCGGCTGCAATGGGCAGTTCTCAAAAAGTCAGACCAAGTTTGGATTTTTTTGCAACTTGCTTTTTGTGATCATAGTACCTTGTGGGTTGCATTGAGACCCCATTCGTTTGCATTACGCCACAATGTAGCATAGATTTACTTTCTTTTTATTGTTCACATTACCTGTGCCATGGCTAAAAGCGCTGTGTAGCCTAATTTATACACACACTCTAAATGAAAATGAACGATTGTGCTTGATGCTGCTACTCATTGCCATTTAGGTGACTAGGACAGGAACAGTACCAGGCACTGCTATACAGGCATGTACAGTATGGTGCTGTGTCTGTGTAAACCTTGTCATGATGGTGATCAGCAGGAGTCTTAACCCCTTCCCGACCTTTGACGCCACGTAGGCGTCATGAAAGTCGGTGCCATTCCGACCCATGACGCCTATGCGGCGTCATGGAAAGATAGCGTCCCTGCAGATCGGGTGAAAGGGTTAACTCCCATTTCACCCGATCTGCAGGGACAGGGGGAGTGGTAGTTTAGCCCAGGGGGGGTGGCTTCACCCCCTCGTGGCTACGATCGCTCTGATTGGCTGTTGAAAGTGAAACTGCCAATCAGAGCGATTTGTAATATTTCACCCATTATAACGGGTGAAATATTACAATCCAGCCATGGCCGATGCTGAAATATCATCGGCCATGGCTGGAAATACTAGTGTGCCCCCACCCCACCCCTCCGATCGCCCCCCCAGCCCTCCGATCTGGTCGGTACACTGCTCCGGCTCCCCTCCGTCCAGTGCTCCGCTCCCCCCCGTGCTCTTGTCCGCTCCCCCCGTGCTCCAATCACCCCCCCGTGCTCCAATCACCCCCCCTGCACTCCGATCCACCCCCCCCCCCCGGTGCTCCGTTCCACCCCCCCGTGCTCCATTCCAGCCCCCCCGTGCTCCGTTCCACGCCCCCCGTGCTCCATTCCACCCCTCCCGTGCTCCGTTCCACCCCTCCCGCACTCCGCTTCCCCCCCCCCGTGCTCCGGTCCCCCCCCACCCCGTGGTCCCCCCCACCCCATCATACTTACCGATCCAGCCGGGGTCCCGTCCGTCTTCTCCCTGGGCGCCGCCATCTTCCAAAATGGCGGGCGCATGCGCAGTGCGCCCGCCGAATCTGCCGGCCGGCAGATTCGTTCCAAAGTGCATTTTGATCACTGAGATATAATCTGTCTCAGTGATCAAAATAAAAAAAATAATAAATGACCCCCCCCCTTTGTTACCCCCATAGGTAGGGACAATAAAAAAATAAAGACATTTTTTTTTTTTCCACTAATGTTAGAATAGGGTTAGGGGTAGGGTTAGGGTTAGGGCTAGGGTTAGGGTTTCGGTATGTGCACACGTATTCTGGTCCTCTGCGGATTTTTCCGCTGCGGATTTGATAAATCCGCAGTGCTAAACCGCTGCGGATTTACCGCGGTTTTTCTGCGCATTTCACTGCGGTTTTACAACTGCGATTTTCTATTTGAGCAGTTGTAAAACCGCTGCGGAATCCGCACAAAGAAGTGACATGCTGCGGAATGTAAACCGCTGCGTTTCCGTGCAGTTTTTCCGCAGCATGGGCACAGCGATTTTTGTTTCCCGTAGGTTTACATTGAACTGTAAACTCATGGGAAACTGCTGCGGATCCGCAGCGTTTTCCGCAGCGTGTGCACATACCTTTAGAATTAGGCTATGTGCACACGGTGCGGATTTGGCTGCGGATTCGCAGCAGTGTTCCATCAGGTTTACAGTACCATGTAAACATATGGAAACCAAATCCGCTGTGCCCATGGTGCAGAAAATACCACGCGGAAACGCTGCGTTGTATTTTCCGCAGCATGTCAATTCTTTGTGCGGATTCCGCAGCGTTTTACACCTGTTCCTCAATAGGAATCCGCAGGTGAAATCCGCACAAAAAACACTGGAAATCCGCGGAAAATCCGCAGGTAAAACGCAGTGCCTTTTACCCGCGGATTTTTCAAAAATGGTGCGAAAATATCTCACACGAATCCGCAACGTGGGCACATAGCCTTAGGGTTAGGGTTGGAATTAGGGTTGTGGTTATGGTTAGGGGTGTGTTGGGGTTAGGGTTGTGGTTAGGGGTGTGTTGCGGTTAGGGTTGTGTTTAGGGTTATGGCTACAGTTGGGATTAGGGTTAGGGGTGTGTTGGGGTTAGTGTTGGAGGTAGAATTGAGGGGTTACCACTGTTTAGGCACATCAGGGGTCTCCAAACGCAACATGGCGCCACCATTGATTCCAGCCAATCTCGTATTCAAAAAGTCAAATGGTGCTCCCTCACTTCCGAGCCCTGACGTGTGCCCAAACTGGTTTACCCCCACATATGGGGTACCAGCATACTCAGGACAAACTGCGCAACAATTACTGGGGTCCAATTTCTCCTGTTACCCTTGTGAATCAAAAAAAATGCTTGCTAAAACATAATTTTTGAGGAAAGAAAAATGATTTTTTATTTTCACGGCTCTGCGTTGTAAACGTCTGTGAAGCACTTGGGGGTTCAAAGTGCTCACCACATATCTAGATAAGTTCCTTGGGGGGTCTAATTTCTAAAATGGGGTCACTTGTGGGGGTTTCTACTGTTTAGGCACACCAGGGGCTCTGCAAACGCAACGTGACACCCGCAGACCATTCCATCAAAGTCTGCATTTCAAAAGTCACTACTTCCCTTCTGAGCCCCGACGTGTGCCCAAACAGTGGTTTACCCCCACTCATGGGGTATCAGCGTACTCAGGAGAAACTGGACAACAACTTTTGGGGTCCAATTTCTCCTGTAACCCTTGGGAAAATAAAAAATTCTGGGCTAAATAATTATTTTTGAGGAAAGAAAACGTATTTATTATTTTCACGGCTCTGCATTATAAACTTCTATGAAGCACTTGGGGGTCAAAGTGCTCACCACACATCTAGATAAGTTCCTTTCGGGGTCTAGTTTCCAAAATGGGGTCACTTGTGGGGGGTTTCTACTGTTTAGGCACATCAGGGGCTCTGCAAACGCAACGTGACGCCCGCAGAGCATTCCATCAAAGTCTGCATTTCAAAACGTCACTACTTCAATTCCAAGCCCCGGCATGTGCCCAAACAGTAGTTTACCCCCACATATGGGGTATCACCATACTCAGGAGAAACTGGACAACAACTTTTGGGGTCCAGTTTCTTCTGTAACCCTTGTGAAAATAAAAAATTCTGGGCTAAATAATTATTTTTGAGGAAAGAAAACGTATTTATTATTTTCACGGCTCTGCATTATAAACTTCTATGAAGCACTTGGGGGTTCAAAGTGCTCACCACACATCTAGATAAGTTCCTTTGGGGGTCTAGTTTCCAAAATGGGGTCACTTGTGGGGGGTTTCTACTGTTAAGCCATATCAGGGGCTCTGCAAACGCAACGTGACGCCCACAGAGCATTCCATCAAAGTCTGCATTTCAAAACGTCACTACTTCACTTCCGAGCCCCGGCATGTGCCCAAACAGTGATTTACCCCCACATATGGGGTATCAGCGTACTCAGGAGAAACTGGACAACAACTTTTGGGGTCAAATTTCTCCTGTTACCCTTGGGAAAATAAAAAATTGCAGGCTAAAAGATCATTTTTGAGAAAATAATTTTTTTTTTTTTTCATGGCTCTGCGTTATAAACTTCTGTGAAGCACTTGGGGGTTCAAAGTCCTCACCACACATCTAGATTAGTTCCTTTGGGGGTCTAGTTTCCAAAATGGTGTCATTTCTGGGGGATCTCCAATGTTTAGGCACACAGGGGCTCTCCAAACGTGACATGGTGTCCGCTAATGATTGGAGCTAATTTTCCATTTAAAAAGCCAAATGGCGTGCCATCCCTTCCGAGCCCTGCCGTGCGCCCAAACAGTGGTTTACCCCCACATATTGGGTATCTGCGTACTCAGGACAAACAGGACAACAATATTTGGGGTCCAATTTCTCCTATTATCCTTGGCAAAATAGGAAATTCCAGGCTAAAAAATCATTTTTGAGGAAAGAAAAATTATTTTTTGTTTTCATGGCTCTGCGTTATAAACTTCTGTGAAGCACCTGGGGGTTTAAAGTGCTCAATATGCATCTAGATAAGTTCCTTGGGGGGTCTAGTTTCCAAAATGGGGTCACTTGTGGGGGAGCTCCAATGTTTAGGCACACAGGGGCTCTCCAAACGCGACATGGTGTCCGCTAACAATTGGAGCTAATTTTCCATTCAAAAAGTCAAATGGCGCGCCTTCCCTTCCGAGCCCTGCCGAGTGCCCAAACAGTGGTTTACCCCCACATATGAGGTATCGACGTACTCGGGAGAAATTGCCCAAAAAATTTTATGATCCATTTTACCCTACTGCCCATGTAAAAATGAAAAAATTGAGGCGAAAAGAATTTTTTTGTGAAAAAAAAGTACTTTTTCATTTTTACAGATCAATTTGTGAAGCACCTGAGGGTTTAAAGTGCTCACTAGGCATCTAAATATGTTCCTTGGGGGGGTCTAGTTTCCAAAATGGGGTCACTTGTGGGGGAGCGCCAATGTTTAGGCACACAGGAGCTCTCCAAACGCGACATGGTGTCCGCTAACGATGGAAATAATTTTTCATTCAAAAAGTCAAATGGCGCTCCTTCCCTTCCGAGCCTTACCATGTGCCCAAACAGTGGTTTACCCCCACATGTGAGGTATTGGTGTACTCAGGAGAAATTGCCCAGCACATTTTAGGATCCATTTTATCCTGTTGCCCATGTGAAAATGAAAAAATTGAGGCTAAAAGAATTTTTTTGTGAAAAAAAAGTACTTTTTCATTTTTACGGATTAATTTGTGAAGCACCTGGGGGTTCAAAGTGCTCACTATGCATCTAGATAAGTTCCTTGGGGCGTCTAGTTTCCAAAATGGGGTCACTTGTGGGGGAGCTCCAATTTTTAGGCACACGGGGGCTCTCCAAACGTGACATGGTGTCCGCTAAAGAGTGGAGCCAATTTTTGATTCAAAAAGTCAAATGGCGCTCCTTCCCTTCCAAGCCCTGCCGTGCGCCCAAACAGTGGTTTACCCCCACATATGAGGTATCAGCGTACTCAGGACAAATTGGACAACAACTTTCGTGGTTCAGTTTCTCCTTTTACCATTGGGAAAATAAAAAAATTGTTGCTAAAAGATAATTTTTGTGACTAAAAAGTTAAATGTTCATTTTTTCCTTCCATGTTGCTTCTGCTGCTGTGAAGCACCTGAAGGGTTAATAAACTTCTTGAATGTGGTTTTGAGTACCTTGAGGGGTGCAGTTTTTAGAATGGTGTCACTTTTGGGTATTTTCAGCCATATAGACCCCTCAAACTGACTTCAAATGTGAGGTGGTCCCTAAAAAAAATGGTTTTGTAAATTTCGTTGTAAAAATGACAAATCGCTGGTCAAATTTTAACCCTTATAACTTCCTAACAAAAAAAAATTTTGTTTCCAAAATTGTGCTGATGTAAAGTAAACATGTGGGAAATGTTATTTATTAACTATTTTGTGTCACATATCTCTCTGGTTTAACAGAATAAAAATTCAAAATGTGAAAATTGCGAAATTTTCAAAATTTTTGCCAAATTTCCGTTTTTATCACAAATAAACGCAGAATTTATTGACCTAAATTTACCACTAACATGAAGCCCAATATGTCACGAAAAAACAATCTCAGAACCGCTAGGATCCGTTGAAGCGTTCCTGAGTTATTACCTCATAAAGGGACACTGGTCAGAATTGCAAAAAACGGCAAGGTCTTTAAGGTCAAAATAGGCTGGGTCATGAAGGGGTTAAGTATAGGTAGGTGGTAGACTTTGAATTCCTACAAGGCCCTCTCAAGAACAGGAGTTTTAATCAGCCAGATAGGAAAACGCCTTTTCAGGCTTTCATGACTTTCCTTGGGGTGCTTTCACATTGCATTTAGGCACTCAATTAGTGGTCCCGTCGGGACTTGCGTCCCGCAAAACAGAATTTGGATGTGTGCGCTAATGAGGCCATAGACTATACTGGTGTCGGCAAAAGCAGAGCCAACTGGGTGCCCGTCTCCAGTAGGCGTATATGCCCAGTATTGATGCACAGCAGAGTTCGTGTTTCCTCTGTTGGCACAGTTATAGTCTATGACCCCATCGACGCTTACGTCAATCACATTTCGTGGAGTGTTCGGACGCAATCCTCGACGGGCCACTGATTGGGTGGCTAAATGCATTGTGAAAGCACCTTTACCCAAAATGCACTCCACTGTGTTGTAACTACAGATAGTAATGTGATTATATGAATGCAGAGAAAGTAACCTTTGATCTAAACAATTGATGACCTAATTTGCTACAGGGAAAGGGTTTCATTCTGTCATATTTTCCATGACAAACTGTTTGTGATCTAATGTAATGTCTATATGTAGATCACGCGGAAGCATTGATTTATCACTTTGATTCATTAAATAGAATTGAAATCTTTTAGGCTGTGCACATGTTGTGGATTTTGCTGCGGATCCGCAGCAGTTTTCCATGAGTTTACAGTACCATATAAGCCTATGGAAAACAGAAACCGCTGTGCCCATGCTGCGGAAAAAGACCCCCGGAAACGCTGCAGTTTATATTCTGCAGCATGTCAATTCTTTGTGCGGATTCCGCTCCTCTATAGGAATCCGCAGGTGGAATCCGCACAAAATCCGCATGAAATCCACAGGTAAAACACAGTGCCTTTTACCTGCGGCTTTCTCAAATCGGCTGCAGAAAAATCCACAGACCTCAAGAATACGTGTGCATATAGCCTAAAAGAAGACCTGTTACTGACTTTCAAGGAAATGAAAGATTTGGGATTTGAGAAATGGCTGTCCTCTTTTAGAAAACATTATGCCATATGCTGCTGGAGTTGTAAAGAAGGGCAAACTGATTATTACTTCCCCTCCCCAGGTCCGGTGCCAGCCCTTCATCGCCACCCCACTTTCTGTTTAGTTGCAGTGCTGAGCTCAGTGGCTCTGCCCGTGTTTTTAGATCTCTCGCAAGGTTTTCTCATCCATGTGCTCTCCGGCTTTAAAACTGACCCATAGTACACTGACGTTATGTGTTTTATAGAACAAGTTACATACGGTATTTTCTTTTTTTTTTTAAATAAATAAAATAAAAATAAAAATCTGTGTTCTGTTTCATGGATTAAAAATTCTGGCCTCTCAGGATCCATTAAAATGGATGAAATGTAGAAATCATCCACTTTTCATCCATTTTTAACTGTTATATGGCTAAGTAACAATACAAAAGAAATTCAATTTAACTTCAGTTTAGAAAACCCCAAAAGGGATACCACCATGTTTACTGCAGAGATGCAGGCGATTTGATTTCCTTCACCGTAGATCTGAGCTATGTCTGCTATATATTAATAATAATAATAATAATCATCATCTTTATTTTTATATAGCGCGAACATATTCCGCAGCGCTTTACATTTTTGGGGCTCACAATCTAAATTCCCGATCAGTATGTCTTTGGAATGTGGGAAGAAACCGGAGTACCCGGAGGAAACCCACGCAAACACTGGGAGAACATACAAACTCCTTGCAGATGGTGTCCAAGGTGGGATTAGAACCCAGGACTCGAGCGCTGCAAGGCTGCAGTGCTAACTACTGAGCCACCGTGCTGCCCATATATATAACGTGTATTGGGGGGAGGGTTTTTCTGCAATTCTCCACCATACAAGTGCAAGTTCACTTGCTACCAAGGCTGAATGTATGCTTTTACATTTTTGTATAGCATAAAAATACTAGCAACTAAGTGCTCAAATGAAATTTACAATGTTCTTCTACAGCGCTTATTATTGAGGGGCAGTGTCAGTGGACTGGTTTGGTTATCTGATTATCTTTCAACTGTGTCATGGAAATCTTCTTTCACACTTTGGTTTCAGGTCACATGGCGGGGTCTGCCTACTGAAAGCTGTCACATTTCCGGTGTCCTACTACCAAACAGAAATGTGCTGTCCAATATGGGCTTTCTAAGTGCCTGTTCAGCCTGGCCGATAATTGGGGAATACTTGTTTCCTGACTATCAGCTTGTCTAACTGCTGCTGCTTGAAAATAATCATTCTCAGCAGCACATTGTCCTGTGGGGGCTGTGCTGCTGAGAACAGTAAAATTGGCGTTGATCATTCTGTGCATATACACTTCTATGGCCTGTTTAGACAGGATGACTGTTGATCGGCTTGCATGTCGCCTATTGGCAGTCTTCACAGTCGCGGTTGGCTCATGCTTATGGACCCTAAGACTAGGCTCACAATTAGCATTAGTAGTGCATTCCCTGGATGCATACACCTAAATTGCAAAACCGTATTAAAAAGTATATGGAGACAGGGAGGCGTACCCATAGTCTAAAATGGTAAGACCTTGTCAACATAGTGTTTTACATAAATTAAACGTATACATCGAATTTTTGGCAGACATTGGCCAATGTGTCATGCACATTTTGCATTCATTGTCAAAATATACACTTCACTCTTACTTATATGTGGCAGCAGAGACAGTCACATTTAGAGTATGTGCACACGTTGCGGATTCTCTGCGGATCCGCAGCGTTTTTTGCAGTGCAGAAGCGCTGCAGATCCGCAATTGATTTACAGTACAATGTAAATCAATGAGAAAAAAAAAATGCTGTGCACACTTTGCGGAAAATCCGTTGCTGAAACGCTGCGGTTTAAAAGTAGCATGTCATTTATTTTTGTGAATCTGAAGCTTTTTGTACCCATTCCATTATAGAAAACCGCAGGGGTAAAAAACGTAGCAAATCCGCAAGAAAACACCGCACAAAAAACACGACAAATCCGCAGGTGCGTTTTCTGCCAGGAGAGGCAGAACCTGCACCAGAAATTCCTAAGCCTAATCTGCAACGGTTGCACATAGCCTTGTATGTTCTTTTCATTCTGTATGAATATACTGCACATTCTGTACACTCACACCTCTGAAGACAGCATAGGCTCTGAGTTTTTAACAGCGGTGTAAAATCGGGAGTCTGTGTACTTTTTTTTTTTTTAATTTTGTCTGCATAAAATGGACCAACTCCAACTAACTAACATATATAATAAATTGGGTACAGTAGTACAGTGCAGGATGTGCTGTAAATGTTTCCATAAGAATTTGGGAAAGTTCTGAAATGTCCTATAAATGTCTGTTCTGTTCCTGATCTAAGGATCTCGGCTTTTATTGTAGTGAGGCAGTGCTAGGGAGTCGGGAGCCAGGGAAATTGAGGAATCTGAGGTTTGGCTTACTGACTCCAGTAAGGCTACTTTCACACTAGCGTCGGAATCTCCCCGTCGCAATGCGTCGGGCAGAGATTCCGACGCTAGCGTTTAACGCACTGCACAACGGAGGCAGCGGATGCATTTCTCCGGCGCATCCGCTGCCCCATTGTGAGGTGCGGGAAGGTGGGGGCGGAGTTCCGGCCGCGCATGCGCGGTCGGAAAAAGCTGTCCGTCAGGAGCAAAAAAGTTACATGTAGCGTTTTTTGCTCCCGACGGTCCGCCAAAGCACGACGCATCCGTCGCACGACTGATGCGACGTGTGGCAATCCGTCGCAATGCGTCGTCAATACAAGTCTATGGGGAAAAAACGCATCCTGCAAGCACTTTTGCAGGATGCGTTTTTTCTGCAAAACGACGCATGGTGACGGATTGCAGTTAACACTAGTGTGAAAGTAGCCTAAGGGGAGTTCAAGGTCTTTGTTGGCAAGGCAAGAGCAGATACGTAGTAGAGGGGAGTGGTCGACTGTCGAAGGCAGAGGACAGGTCCACGAGGAGGAGAATAGAGATTTGTCTGTTAGCTTTGGCGGAAAGTAAGTTGTTAGTAACTCTGGTTAGGGCAGTGTCAGTGGAGTGGTGGGGATGAAAGCCAGATTGTCAAAGAGCAAGGTGGATGAGAGGTGAGGGGAAAGATTAGTGTGGACCTGTTTTTGTTGCTAATTGCTGGACATCTGGGGCAGGTGAAGAGGATCTGGATGAGAAAGTAGATGGTGGTCAAATAAAAGGAGAGGTGAGGTAAGAAAGGCAGCAGAGGTGGGTGAAGATAAGGTCTTAGTGATGAGCAAGTATACTCGGTACTCGAGATTTCCCGACTACGCTCGGGTGTCCTCCGAGTATTTGTAAGTACTCGGAGATTAAGTTTTCTGCACCGCAGCTGAATGATTTACATCTGTTAGCCAGCATAATTATATGTGGGGGTTGCCTGGTTGCTAGGGAATCCCTATATGTAATCAAGCAGGCTAGTAGCTGTAAATCATCCAGCTGCGGAGAAGAAAACTAAATCTCCGAGCACTAAAATATACTTGGAGGACCCCCAAGCGTGCTTGGGAAATGTTTGTCTGTCTATGTTGTCATAGGTTGAAGCAAGTGACACAAGTTTGGAGGCTGCTGCCTTGCGGCTGTAAGTGGGGATATTGAAGTTATCCATGGTGGGAATGTCAGCAGAGAGAAAGTGTGGAATCCAAGTGGAGAATTGGTTGATAAAGGCAGTGGTCTGATTTCTGTGAGGTCCGTATGCAAAGGATTAATAGATTATTGTAAAATAACGGTGGATTTTTTTTTTCGTTTCTAAGTTAGAGCTTTTTAATACAGGCAGAAAGTGTGTGAGATCTATAGTCATAACTGAGCTGCTGTCTGGTTATGCTCTGGCACGTTACAGGAAAACAGTCTCTCAGTCCCAGTGCATCACACAAACTTGTAGGCCGCAGGCCTCTGCTGTGTCCAGGCCTCCGTCTTCAGATCCATATTATTTTATTTTATTTTTTTTACCAAGGGTAACAGGAGAAATTTGACCCCAAAAGTTATTGCGCAATTTGTCCTGAGTATGCTTATACCCCACTGTGGGGGTAAACCACTGTTTGGGCGCATGGCAGAGCTCGGAAGGGAAGGAGCGCCGTTTGACTTTTCAATGCAAAATTGGCTGGAATTGAGATTGGATGCCGTGTCGCATTTGGAGAGCCCCTGATGTGCCTAAACAGTGGCAACACCTCACAAGTGACACCATTTTGGAAACTAGACCCCCCAAGGAACTTATCTAGATGTGTGGTGAGCACTTTAAACCCCCAAGTGCTTCACAGAAGTTCATAACGTAGAGCCGTAAAAATACAAAATCATATTTTTCCACAAAAATTATCTTTTCGCCCCCAATTTTTTATTTTACCAAGGGTAACCGGAGAAATTTGACCCCAATAGTTGTTGTGCAGTTTTTGTGTGCCCATATCCCATATGTAGGGGAATACTACTTTTGAAGCACAGTGCAAAGCTCAGAAGGGAAGTTCAGATTTTGCTGGAATGGTTTGAGGGTGCCATGTCACACTGGCAGACCCCCTGAGATGCCAGAACAGCAGAAACCCCCTATATGTGAACTCATTTTACAAACTACACTCCCCAATGAAATCATCTAGGGGTGCAGTGATCATATTAACACCACATGTGCCTCACGGAATTTTATACCACTGAGCGGTGCAGAAAGAATAAATAATATTTCTATCACAAAAATGTTTTTAGACCCAAGTTTTTAATTTTTCTAAGGGCTAATAGGAATTTTTGTTACAACAAACTGAGGTCTTTTTTTTCCTGACTGCGCCAATACCCTACATGTAATCAGGAAATATTTTTCAGGCACAGCACAAAGCTCAGATGGCAAGGAGCGCCAGATTTTACTGTTATGGTTTTCAGATGCCATAATCCACTGGGAGAACCCATGAGGTGCTAGAACGGCAGAACCCCCCATAAGTGACCCCATTTTACGAACTACACCTCTCAATTTCCATATGTACTCGAGAATAAGCCGAGATATTCAGCCCAAATTTTTGGGCTGAAAGTGCCCCTCACGGCTTATACTCGAGTCATGGTCGGCGGGTGAGGGGTAGAGGTCTGTCGCATACTTACCTGCTCCTGGAGCTGTCCCTGCCTGTCCCATGGTCTTCGGGCGCCACAGCTCTTCCCCTGTTCAGCAGTCACGTGGTACCGCTCATTAAAGTTATGAATATGGACACCACTCCCACAGGGGTAGAGCCGCATATTCATTCCTATAATGAGCGGTGCCAGTGACCGCTGACAGAGGAAGAGGCTTCGGCACCCGGAGACCATCTGTCCGGGATAAGGAGCCAGGGACGCCGGGAGCAGGTGAGTATTACATATTTACCTGTCCACGTTCCACCCGCCGGGCGCCGCTCCGTCTTCCCGTCCTCTACACTGACTGTTCAGGTTAGAGGGCACGATGACGTACTAGTGTACGCGCCGCCCTCTGCCTGAACAGTCAGTGAGGAGAGACGCCGAGACGGGACGCTGAGGAGCTGCGGGCAGCAAGAGAGGCGAGTATGTCATTTTTTTTTTTTAATTGCAGCAGCATTCTATATGGCACAGCTTTATATGGAGCATCTATGGGGCAATAATGAACGGTGCAGAGCATTCTATATGGCACAGCATTATATGGAGCATCTATGGGGCCATAATGAACGGTGCAGAGCATTCTATATGGCACAGCTTTATATGGAGCATCTATGGGGCCATAATGAACGGTGCAGAGCATTCTATATGGCACAGCTTTATATGGAGCATCTATGGGGCCATAATGAACGGTGCAGAGCATTATATATGGCACAGCTTTATATGGAGCATCTTATGGGGCGATAATGAACAGTATGGAGCATTATATGTGGCACAGTTTTATATGGAGCATCTATGGGGCCATAATGAAATGTATGGAGCATTATATGTGGCACAGCTTTATATGGAGCATCTTATGGGGCAATAATGAACGGTATGGAGTATCTATTTTTATTTTTGAAATTTTCCGGTAGCTGTTGCATTTCCTACCCTAGGCTTATACTCGAGTCAATAAAGTTTTCCCAGTTTTTTGTGGCAAAATTAGGGGGTCGGCTTATACTCTAGTATATACGGTAATTCATCTAGGGGTGCAGTGATCATATTGACACCATGGGTGTGTCACAGAATTTTATACCATTGGGAAGTGAAGACAAAGTAACTAAATTTTTACCACCAAAATTTTGTTTTAGCCAAAGATTTTACATTTTTACACAAAGTGGGTAAAAATGGCACCAAAATTTGTCCCACAATATCTACTGAACGTGGCCATACCCCATATATGGCTGTACAGTACTACTTATTGCTCCGTTCCTCCCTAGTCTCTACGTATGGCTATTTACCTATTCAAGTGAATGGGTCTGTGCACATTTCAGTGCGTTGCCATAGACCGTGAGTCCGTAGGCAAAACACGCTGACATGTCCATTTTTTAATGTCCGCACAGGCCACAAAATGTCCCGCACACGCCACAAAATGTCCCGCACATGTGCATATGCATAACACACATGGATGTCATCTGTGTGACGCGCATCAGCGCCGGCAAAGAAGTGTTACAATAAGCGCTGTTCCTCATCGTGGGGTGCTGAACACGGCTCTTATCATTCTCCCCTGCTCTGCCGGCGATCGGCGCGAGCATGGGTGCATGAGGAGTTACATTTAAGTGATAAAAGAGACAGAGACAGCAGGCAGCGGCCAATGAGACTATTACTCCCATCAGCCTACCCCCTGCTGCTGCTAATAAGTGACAGCAGGAGCGGCTGATGGGGGGGTGGGGGTATTCATTAGCCTGCGCTCTAAAGAAATGAAAATGGTGTGTGTTTCCCTGTATTTTCTATAACCAGCTAGGCAAAACTCACAGCTGGGGGTTGCAACCCTCTGCTGTCAGCTTCAGCAAGGCTGCGTTTTTTCTTGTTGCGTTTTCCGACACGTGCGTCTTTTTTGACGCTAGCGTCGGACCAAGAAAACGCAACAAGTTGCATTTTTCTTGCGTCCGATTTTCGTCAAAAAACGACGCACGCGTCGAAAAACGCAGCGTTTTTGCGTGCGTTTGCATGCGTTTTTCGGTGCGTTGTGCGTCGCGTCGCCGACGCAGCGGCGCACAACGCTAGTGTGAACGTAGCCTTAGATACACCAATTCTGGCGCTTTGCCTGGCTCTTCCCACTTGCTCTGTAGCGGTGGCAAGTGGGGTTAATATTAGTGGGGTTGATGTCACCTTTGTATTGTCAGGTGACATCAAGCCCACAGCTTAGTAATGGAGAGACGTCTATAAGACACCTATCCATTACTAATCCTATAGCTGTATGGTAAAGAAAGACACAGCCAGAATAAAGTCCTTTAATTGAAAAAATAACAGACTTCTTTAATATTCTCAATTAAACCATACTTACGACCTTGCCTAATCCTACCTGAGCCCTCGATCTCCTGTAATACAAATAAGATAAAAACAATATACCATACCTGTCCGTTGCTCTGTCTCATGTCATAATCCATGTCTGGGGGATAATTAGTTTTCAACCTGGACAGTGCCAAGATGCGACCATCCAGGCGGTGAACCACTGGTGAATGAGCTGCTGGGAATGCAGCATCAGTGACTGGGGTGACATCATAGAGGTTACCTCCGGTCACTGGGCTCCATTCCCAGCCAGCTGAGCTGCGGTGAGATCTCCGCTAGCACTGTGAGCCGTGAGCAAGGAGCAACGATAATTCTTTGATCCCGGTCAGACGCCTCTCACACAGCCAATTCAGATCTCACACTTTATACTGACTAGGGGTAGTACCCCGAAACAGTGTCTGCAAATTGAGATTGGTTTGGCTTTATCCAAAGTCATGTGACAAGTCTCTTTAAATGGTCGACATTAGTGATGAGGGAACATACTCGTTACTTGAGATTTCTCGAGCATGTCGGGGGTCCCCCAAGTATTTTTTAGTGCTCGGAGATTGTTTTTTTTGCGCAGCTGAATGATTTACATCTGTTAGCCAGCATAAGTACATGTGGGGGTTGCCTGGTTGCTAGGGAATCTCCACATGTAATCAAGCTGGCTAAGAGATGTAAATCATTTTAGCGGAGGTGAGGAAAACTAAATCTCCTAGCACTAAAAAATACTCGGTCACCCGAGCGTGCTTGTGAAATCTCGAGTAATGAGTATATTCGCTCATCACTACTTACTACATGTTGGATGAAAGGTCTAAAAAATGAGGCTTACTCTCAATTCCCCTTCCCCCGATTTTTCTCTCCCTTCCCCCGATTTTTCTCTCCCTTCCCCCGAGTTTTCTCTCCCTTCCCCCGGTTTTTCTTTCCCTTTCCCCGGTTTTTCTTTCCCTTTCCCGATTCCTCCTTTTCCTTTCCCGATTCCTCCTTTTCCTTTCCCGATTCCTCATTTTCCTTCCCCGATTCCCCCTTTCCCTTCCCCCGGTTTTTCTTTTCCTTCCCCGATTTTTTTTCTTTCCCTTCCCCCGATTCCTCCTTTTCCTTCCCCGGTTTTTCTTTCTCTTCCCCGATTCCTCCTTTTCCTTCCCTTCTCTCACTCTTTATAGCTTTTTTGTATATTATCTTTAAGTTTCATTTTGCCTCCAGATGGTTGGTGCGTTTCTCATTCACCCTCCAAGTTGTTTGCTTGTCCTGGAGTCGGTATCTTAAGCATTACACATGGTTTCTCTCCCTTTTATATAGACACTCCTACAAGCAACAATTGATTTGTGTGTTTGCTGAACTCCCCCTTTTCTATGGAAAATGAGCAGATAGTCCAGTGGAGTGGGAGGGAACATTGATCATTTCCCAGCTAGATTATATGCTGTTTTTCAGAAACATGTGACCGTGGTGAGATCACTGAATGCTGCTTTAATTCCAGTTCTCATCCTTCATGAGTTACTGTCTGGCCAGATATGAATGCCATCTTTGATAATGGCCATGAGTCAGCACAGTAACATTATGCTTTTAATATTTTGGGAACAGCTGGCAATAAACATGCTAATGGCAAAGGGCAGATCTTTATTTGACCCCTCTGAATCTGCTGACCATGCAATATAGGTAACAAAGAGGAGGGGGGACCTACTTATGTGCAGGCGTGATAACTGTAATCTAAATTTTAATCTCTCAGTTCAGTGAACTTAAGACACCTCCCCCCCCCCCCCTGTTAAAGGGGTTTTTACACTTTTTTTTTTTTTTTTTAAAGTGGACCCCAACCCATTTTTGTTGTGTAAAATAAGGCCAGATCTCACTCTAGCGCCATCTCCTCACTGCTGATCTGGTGACGTCCTGTCAGCCGTTAATATCACTGCAACAGTCAGGCACTGAGTTCAGCTCATCGTCCAATGTAGATGACACAAACTCCTGAACCGCTGCAGCGGTGAAGCAAACTGTCAGGCTATGTGCACACTTTGCGGATTTTGATGCATTTCCGCAGCTTTTTTGGACACCGTGTGGTGCACCACCAATGTTAAGGTATGTTTCCACGTTCAGGAAACGCTGCGTAGAGCCGCAGCGTCAAACACGCAGTGTCCAGATGTTACAACATAGTGGAGGGGATTTCATGAAATCCCGTCTCCACTATGCATTAAAAGACGCATGCGGCATACCCGCGGAAATGGACATGCGGCGCGTCTTTTAAGAACGGTGACCTGCCAGTGATGTCAGGTGCAGATTTGGTCAGGATTTTACCTGGGTAAAATCCTGACCAAATCCTGATGCAATCCTGAACGTGGACACATACCCTTAGTCAATGGGAAATTGAGAACTGTTGTGCACATGCTGTGGAAAAATCCACGCGGATTTATATCCACGCGTTTTATTTTCTGGAGCATGTCAATTCTTTTTGCGGATCTGTAGACTTTCTGCACCCATTGACTACAATAGAATCAGGCGAGAAACGCTGAAGATCGGGAGGATGAAGAGTGTGTGGGCGGAGACTGTGTGCGGTGAATATTTGCGTGTATCTGTGTGTGTGTGTCTGTCTGTGTGTAGGCAGGCATTGTTCGTTGGGATTACTAGTCCCATCCGGCTATTCCTGCTACAGTGACAGCTAGCCGATGATGAACACAGCTAGCCGGATGATGGGATTACTACTGTCCCAAGTGTAAAAAAAAACCAACAAACCAACAAAAAAAAAAACACATTCACGTACATACTCACCATACATCTAATCCCCAATGCCCTCTATCACCTGTAATAAAAATAAAATAATAAACCAACAGCATACTCTCTGTTCTGATGTAATCCATTTAATAACGAGTGTCCCACGACGATCTCCCGTGGAGAGCTGTCACATCGGCAGATGTGACCGCTCTCCAGGGGCCTCGGGTAATACAATGATGGCATGTATCCTCCGGAAGTGGATCACTCTGCCGGCAGAGGTCACTGTGGTTCCTGCTGTCACTGGCTATGCTGTGTGAAAAAATTCTCACGCAGCAGTGCCGTAAAGTGCGAGCATGTGCTCCATTGAACCCTGAGTGATAACACTGCAGGAGCCATGATCTCATGTCAGTGTGTCACTGGAGGCCTGTGGAGCCGTCACATCTCCTGATGTGACTGCTCTATAGGGGAGATCGTCGTGGGACACTCGTTAATACAGGGAGCCTTTCAGTAGATTTTGCCGCTATAAGATGCAGACACTGCCTTTCAGGGCTTATCTACAGCATTCTATAATTCTGTAGATAAGTCGCCCGTTCCAGCCTGCAAGTGAAGAAAAATAAGTTATATTATACTGACCCGGGGGAGGGGGGGGGGGGGGGGGCGGTCCGGTCCAATGGGTGTCGCAGGTCCGGGTCTGGCGCCTCCCATCTTCTTGCAATGTCTCCCTCCTGCTTCTTCATCGCTCCCTGGCATCGGCGCTCCGGCACAGGCGTACTTCTCTGCCCTGTTGAGGGCAGAGTAAAGTACTGAAGTGCACAGGTGCTGGGAAAGGTCAGAGAGGCCCAGCGCCTGCGCACTGTAGTACTTTGCTCTGCCCTCAACAGGGAAGATAAGTACGCCTGCGCAGGAGCGCTGATGTCGGGGAGTGATGAAGAAACAAGAGGGTGGCGTCGCAAGAAGATGGGAGGCGCTGGACCCGGACCTGCAACACCCATCGGACCGAACCGCCCTCCAGGGTGAGTACATTAAAACCTATTTTTCTTATCTTGCAGGTCGGACCGGGGGCTTATCCCCTGAAAGGCAGTAGCCGCATTTTATAGCGGCAAAATCTGCTGACAGGTTCCCTTTAAATGGACTATGGCGGATTAGGGAGTATGTGTTGGTTTATTTTTATTTTATTTTTTTGCAGGAGATCGAGGGCGTCGCAGGAATTAGGAGTACAATAAGGATGGGAAACTGTGTTTAGTGTTATATTTCATTAAAATACTTTATTCTGGCTGTGTGTTTATTTAACCACGTAACAACTATAGGATTAGTAATGGATAGTGGTCTTATTGATGCCTCTCCATTACTAAGCTGACTTGATATCACCTTACAATACAAAGGTGACCTCAACCCCACAAATATTACCCCATATGCCACCGCTACATGGCAGTGGAAAGAGACAGGCTAATTGCCGGTATTGGCGCATCTTAGAGATGCGTCATTTCTGGAGCGGCTGTGAGCTGATGTTTGTAGCTGGGGGAGGGGGGACAATATCCATGGGCCCTTCTTAGGCTTTGAATATCAGCCTGCAGCTGTCTGCATAGCCTTTTCTAGCTATTATAGGGTGACCCCACGTCTTTTTTTTGGGGTGGGTCCCCCTATTTTAATAGCCGGTAAAGGCTAAATATACAGCTGTGGGCTGATATTCATAGCCTGGGGAGATCTATGGGTATTAACCCCTTCCTAGGCTATAAACATCAGTTCCCCCCCCCCAGTCACTGGCTTTCCCTCTCTGGCACAGAAAATTGCTTGGAAGCCCACACCATTTTTTTAAAAATATAAATTAAACAGATATTGCGTTTAAGGCCGGGGTCACACTTGTGAGAAACTTGCACGAGTCTCGCACCTCAATACCTGGCACTGCTGCCAGCACTGAGGACTGGAGTGTGCGGCAGCATGTATTTCTTTGTAGCTCAACGCTCCGGTCCGAGTGCCGGCGGAAGTGCCGGGTACTGAGGTGTGAGACTTGTGCGAGTGTCTTGCAAGTGTGACCCCGGACTAACGCAGATTTTGTGTGTCTTTTATTTAACTCTTTATGTACCATTTCTTATGTTTATTACTGAACAACGGGCTTGGTATTATCTATCTATAGATCTAGCTATTATCTCTATCTATAGCTATATCTAATCTATAAATATGTGTGTAAACATTACTCTTGAATGGAGTATGTAAAAGAAGAGATTGGACAAGGAAATTACATCACAATTTTTTTTTTTGGTAAATAGTAGATCTTTATTTAGCCTACAAAAACACATACCAATCCACATGAAAATCCGCATCAAATCCACACTGATTTTTCCTGCGTTTTCTGCCAAGAGATGCAGACTTTGCGTAGAAAATTCCACAGGCAAATCTGCAAAGTGTGCACAAAGCCTCAGTATGACATCACAATTCAGCCCCAACAGAGACTGAAGCCACAGTAGGGAGCGGGGTAGAGTACTATATGACTTTATTTTACATCACAGGAAAAGGAAAACTTCTCTTTGAGGCTTTTGAGCCAGGAAGGAATTGCCGACCATCCATGAATTCACAATCTATAAAAATAAAGGGCATTTTGTTAGTGTAATAATCACAAAAACGGCATTTGTATTTTTAGATATAAAAAGGAGGAGGTTGTGCAGTAGTCTTCATTTCCCAGTTAGCAATAGATGTGACTGGTGGTGTTCCGATCTGGAGCCCTGGCTTTAGGACCCACCATATGCGTTGTTTTGGGAACACCTGGATGTCATACATTGTGTGTGCATCACCTGTTATCTTTGTGATGGTGGATTGTTGTATTAATGGCATTTTGGGCACGTTCAAATGAGGTTTGTCATCAGCACGGATCACCAGGGGAGGATAATGTAGTGCAAGTTGCCCATTCAGATGACTAGGAAGCCATGTAATACATTGTTGCGCCCCTGCACTGTGTAATATAGATCCTTATTGTGTAGTTTACATACAGCAGCTAATGTAGAGCAAAGTCTGTGGCCATAATATTTGCATACGTCATTTAGACTAGTCCTAATTGCCACTTTTGTATTTCTAATATTTATAGTCCTCAGGAAAGCCTCGCAGCCTCATCATCTTTTCTCCTAATGATGAACATAGATTATTTTTAACTAATGAAGAAACAAAACTGATGCCGGAAAGGCAGGAAATAAATGTCACTAGTATTGCATATCTGCCTTTGGGCTTCCTGTCAGTTGAACCACTAGTAACGTAACAGATGTGCAAAGCCTGTGGTGCTAATAAACGTCATTATAAAAGCCCACCACCAAATATACCGTAAGCTAAATAAACCCCCGGGGCAGACTTATTAATACATAACCGGGAGAATTTTGTTGCTTTCAATAAAACACACTGTTAGGCCTCATTCACACGTCTGTGGTTAAACATGGGCATGACCAAATGGTACCAGCGTCATCAGAGGTTTTCATGGATGGATAAATGAACTGCAGTCTTCTATCCTTTGCCATGTTACTTACAGACTGATGGTATCTGTGCTGTACGTGTTTCTCAGGGACCCATAGACTTGTTTTGGCACTTTTCATCCGTGATACTGGACAAAAACACACAAGTCTCCATGAGTTTTGTGCGGACGCATGTGAACAGCCACATAGTCTATAATGCAGTGGTCCCCAACCTTTTTGACATAGAGAGCCACATTCAGCACAGAGAGGGTCGCGAGCCACATACAGCTCTGAGAGCGGGTCACGAGCAACATCCTGCTCCTGTCCCCCTCAACGTAGTGTCAACCAAGGTAACCAGGTAATATCCTCCATACCTAAAACCTCTCTAAACCCCTAAGACCAGTAAATGTGCATCCAGATCTGCTCTTCTGTGCAGGGCTACTCAAAAATTCACCATTTTGAGATGTACTCTTCATACCCGTTTGCTAGACCTGGAGCAAATGCACCAAGCTGGCTGACAGTCGCGAGCCACAATTCATGGGACCGCGAGCCACATGTGGCTCTCAAGCTACAGGTTGGCGACCCCTGCTCTAATGGGTATGCGTTGTATCTGTGAAAAATACTTTTAGGGTATGTGCACACGTTGCAGATTTGCCTGTGGATTTTTCCGCAGCGGATTTGTGAAAACTGCAGGTAAAAGGCACTGCGTTTTACCTGTGGAATTACCGCGGATGTACTGCGGTTTTTGTGCGGATTCCACTGCGGGTTTACACCTGCGGTTTTCTATTATGGAGCAGGTGTAAAACCGCTGCTGATTCCACACAAAGAATTGACATGCTGCGGAATGTAAACCGCTGCGTTTCGGTGCGTTTTTTTCGGCAGCATGTGCACTGCAGATTGCGTTTCCCATAGGTTTACATTGTACTGTAAATGCATGGGAAACTGCTGCGGACCCGCAGCTGCGGAAACGCTGCGGATCCGCAGCAAAATCCGCAGCGTGTGAGCATAGCCTTAGAGCACATACATGCAACATGGACATGTGATTATTGTACTTGTCTTTTATGTATACCCCTCCACACATGCAAAGCGCTACGGAGTAAATGGTGCTATAATAGTAAAAAATAATAATATTGTGCACCATGCACTTCTTTTTTAAACTTTTTGATATGTATTGAAAATGCACTCAGCATGGTATACACACAGGCCCTTTTATGAAGCTTTCCACAAAATTGTAATAAAAAAAAAGTGCATAGAAAATTTGTTTGCTAGTAGAACTCTGATCAAAGAAAAAAAGCAATAAACTGAATACTGCCTGGAAATAAAAATTCAAAATGTTTATACTATTTCTGTCTATCCCTATGTGCACATATCTATCAAAAATTACTGTAACTGAAGCAACCAGAAATCTGGTTATGAAGGGAACCATTGGCAGCATGGATCAGACACTGGCTCTGTCATATCAGCCACGTGGGATTTTACTCTGAAATAATAGCCATCTAGGGACCTAGTGGTTTGGGTGACTTGTGCAAGAGGCTGGTGCCCTGTGGGTTCAGAGTCCTACTCCATCTGACAGGTCATAGTCACACGAGCCTTATGGTCCCCGTCATCCTCTAAATGTTTCCGAAACGCCATAGTGTTGCAGGATGAAGCATTTCCTGCTGAAATGGTGAAGCTGAATTGTGAGCAGTTGTCAGGCTTCCTTTTAATCTGCCACATATTGTATGTGTGTGTGTATATATATATATATATATATATATATATATATATATATATATATATATATATATATATATATATATATATATATATATATATATATATATATATATATATATATATATATAGAAACACAGCAGCACATGTACATGAATCTAGGCCATGTGAAGACACAGACAAATATTAGATATGAATCATACTACTCAAAAATATTTTTTCATAAACATTTTCTCAAAAATGGGAAACGAAATCCACAGTGCACATGCTGCGGAAAAAAATGCACGTAAACGCAGCGGTTTACATTCCGCAGCAGGTCAATTCTTTGTGCGGATTTACACCTGCTCCAATAGAAAACTGCAGGTGTAAACCCACAGCGGAATCCGCAATAGAAACCGCGATAAATCCGCAGTAAAAACCGCAGCGGTTTTGCACTGCGGATTTATCAAATTTTTCCGCAGCCCTCACAGATACGTGTGTACATACCCTTAAACTAATGCCGGGGTGATGCGGATTGGGCCCCTGGGGCAGCACTAAATCTTGATATTTGGGCTCTGTCCTTATATTATTTTTAGGCTGCCGTCACACTATCAGTATATGGTCAGTATTTTACATCAGTATTTGTAAGCCAAAACCAGGAGTGGGTGATAAATACAGAAGTGGTGCATATGTTTCTATTATACTTTTCCTCTATTTGTTCCACTCCTGGTTTTGGCTTACAAATACTGATGTAAAATACTGACCAAATACTGCTAGTGTGACGGCAGCCTAAAACTTTTTTTTTTAATTCAACTTTTGTCTCAAGTTTAAGCTATTTTCGACCAGCTTTATCTACCAGGACAACACTCATAAAGGGTGTAGCCAAGGCCTACGTGTGCAGTGAGTGCACCGCCCCTCCTCATCACCATTCCACACATCTATTATGTTGATTGACAGTGTTCACTTGCCCAGAGCATTGACACTGTAGGAACATGGATCCCGCTCACACTGTCAATGTAGGTATGCTATTGTTCCTCTCTATGATGGTCAGCTGCCACACGCCACAGTGCAACCCCTAAGGTAGCGAGCTGCCGACAGTGTGCATAGGGAGGTGCGCAGCATGGTGATTGGCGGAAGGAGAGTGTGCACTGAAACGCTCTCATGTTGATTAAGGGTAAGTTCACACAGGGCGTTTTGCTGCTTTTTTTTTTTTTCTGCTGCAAAACCTCATCTTCTTGGCAGGACAGAAGCTGCGTCAAAAACGCAGGTTTAGGTGCATTTTTGATGCATGTTTTTTGTTGCGTATTTGGCCCTTTTTTTTTTTTTCTTTGTCCATGCTAATGTTCTTAGATTTTCAGCAGCAAAAACGCAGCAAATAATGATACCTTTGTTTCAAATAGTATGCAATATATTTTAGTAGCTTAGTTACTCACTAAGCTTTTACATGTCTTAGGGTAAGTTCACACAGGGCGTTTTGCTGCTTCTTTTTTTTTCAACGCCCATTCAAGTCAATGTGTGAAACACGCAGCAAAAACGCTGAAAGAAGTGACATGCTCTATGTCCAAAAAATGCAGCCAAGCACAAAATACTGATCACACAAAAACCGATGTGTGTGCAAGAGATTTCTGAAATCTCGTAGGCTTTGCTGGGATTGTAGAAAGCACCTGAAAAATTGCATAAAAAAGGCGCAAAAAAACACCCTGTGTGACCTTACCCTAAGACATGTAAAAGCTTAGTGAGTAACTAAGCTACTAAAATATATTGCATACTATACTGGAAATTGATTAATGTAAGGACCAAGTCACGATTCAGGGGATAACAAACTGCATTTAATTGCAGATTTAAAATATAACACTTTTTTTCTACGTTTCTTCTATTCTAAGGCTTTATTCTCATCTGCTTCGTCTTAAAAGCACAATAGCTACATCAACAGCAATGCTGGATCTTTCTTGGAATGAACATCAGAGATGCCTGACAGACCCTACAGACTATGCAGTCTGTGGTGCCGATCCTTTTACCAGACATTGATATTTTTTGATGGATCTCAAATTCAGATGTGAACAAAGCCTTAAAGGGAACCTGTCACCCCCCGGCATTTTTATCTAAACGAGCCACCTTGTGCAGCACTAATGCACCATTCTGTTGCGGTGGCTCTTTTATTTGGGGTCCCTTCCAATGGTTAAATATTCGTTTTTATAATTTGCCCACCACACCTGTAGTTTGTCCAGGGACATGTCTATTCCCCCCGGACACACGTGCCTCCCAGCCATCACTCATTTCTGCCGGGCATGAGTTTGTTGTTTTTTTTTCCAGGCATGCTCAGTTTGCACTGCCCTTCGAATCACATCACACGATGTCTTTGTACACGTGCCTGCATGTGCCCGCTGCCCGAGATCCTGCCCCGCAGTCTCTTCTGATTTATTCACACTGCAGGGCAGGATCTCAGGCCGTGGGTACAAGCAGGCGCGTGTACAAAGACATCATGCAGGTGTTATTTTTGGGTATGAAAATTTACAGGATGATTCCATAATTTTTTCCTCATGATTAAGTGATTCCATAATTTAGTGATTCCATAATTTTCCATTTACTGACTACCACATTTTTTGTTTTTGACTTCTTTTAGTGTTTCTTAAAGCCAGAAAGTTGCCATTTGAAATGACTGTAGTTTTGTGCCAGGTCTGTGATCTGCTTTTTGTCTACAAAATTAAACAACTGAATGAACATCCTCCAAGGCCGGTGATTCCAAAATTTTTGCCAGGGGTTGTATAAATGGGACATGGGGCGGATTCTGCTGAAATCCGCATGTTTGTATAATTTTAATGTGTATGGAGTCTTCAGATGGGATTGCTTGAAGAGTTGAGATTGTAATGACATTTCCTGTTCTGATAGATCGGAAGGATAACTTTAGGCTCCTAAACTTTCACATGCATTGTTTCTCTCTGCCCCACACAGTCTTGTTGACAATACATTGATCAAATGAGCAAAATGCTTGTTTGTCAGGTGAAAGGATCTTTTAGTTTGCACACAAATCCTCATTCTCGACAGCGCATTGGCATGCTGCTGAGAACTATGACAGTTTATGCGCACTTAATCTTTATTACTGATCATTCGGCTTGCCTTGGGAGTGTGGCTCTGCTGTGTAGTCTACTGAACCACTGCGAACTGGTCTAATGCTGTGCATCGCGCAGTGAGATTGGATCTTAAGGCTTCTTTCACACTTCAGTTGTTTGGCGTCAGTCTGCTCCGACATAGTGACGGATCGACGAATCCGTCACAATTGTTGAGAAAACGGTTCTAACGGATCCGTTTTTTTGACGGATCCGTTACTTGGGGGTTGTCAGGGAAAATTATCTACTTTTTGGAGCATGCGCAATTGGAAAAGCGGATTGGGGCGACGGATCCGCCGAAATGACGGTCGCGACGGATAGGCGCCATTCTATAGAAAGGTGGACGTGACGGATCTGTCGCGAACCGCCATTTCGGCGTAGACAAAAAACATTATAATGTCCGTCAATGTCTAGATGACGTCCGCCAAATCTCGACGGATCCGTCACATGGCGGATGGAACGGACGACCATCCGCCACAATCCGTCACTAATGTATGTCTATGGAAAAATAGCGGATCCGCCCAAAAAACAAAAAAAATGGCGGATCCGCTATTTGAGGAAAATGGCGGTTTTAGACTGACGCCAAAAGACTGAAGTGTGAAAGAGGCCTAAGTTGTCCAACATGCGATTTCTTGTACTTTACATCAAGGGACAGTTGGACTATCTCATCATAGGTTGGCTGTCGGTTTGTCAACTTAATATCCTGCATCATTTTTTTTTGCTTAGAATTCTAGTATTTTCCATTCTTGGAATTATGTAAATATGGAGAGTTCTCCTCTTCCATTGGTACAATCTAGAGCAAAATATTATGACCGACAGATAAACACCTACCTTGGCTTGGTCACTTTGCATGGGTGACAATCCTTTATAGCTGACATTACAGCGGGAAGTCTACCCAATATAATATTGTGAGCCACCTGCATTGGTAATTTGCTAGTGCAGCCCTATATGTCTTTGTAGGGATAGGGCTGTAGGCGTAGGGATAGGGCTGTAGGCGTAGGGATAGGGCTGTAGGCGTAGGGATAGGGCTGTAGGCGTAGGGATAGGGCTGTAGGCGTAGGGATAGGGCTGTAGGCGTAGGGATAGGGCTGTAGGCGTAGGGATAGGGCTGTAGGCGTAGGGATAGGGCTGTAGGCGTAGGGATAGGGCTTAGGGATAGGGCTGTAGGCTTAGGGATAGGGCTGTAGGCTTGGGGATAGGGCTAGGCTATAGGCTTGGGGATAGGGCTAGGCTATAGGCTTGGGCATAGGGCTAGGCTATAGGCTTGGGCATAGGGCTAGGCTATAGGCTTGGGGATAGGGCTAGGCTATAGGCTTGGGGATAGGGCTAGGCTATAGGCTTGGGGATAGGGCTAGGCTATAGGCTTGGGGATAGGGCTATAGGCTTGGGGATAGGGCTAGGCTATAGGCTTGGGGATAGGGCTAGGCTATAGGCTTGGGGATAGGGCTAGGCTATAGGCTTGGGGATAGGGCTAGGCTATAGGCTTAGGGATAGGGCTAGGCTTAGGGATAGGGCTAGGCTTCGTGATAGGCTATAGGCTTAGGGTTAGGGCTAGGCTTGGGGATAGGGCTATAGGCTTGGGGATAGGGCTAGGCTATAGGCTTAGGGATAGGGCTAGGCTATAGGCTTAGGGATAGGGCTAGGCTATAGGCTTAGGGATAGGGCTAGGCTATAGGCTTAGGGATAGGGCTAGGCTATAGGCTTAGGGATAGGGCTAGGCTATAGGCTTAGGGATAGGGCTAGGCTATAGGCTTAGGGATAGGGCTAGGCTATAGGCTTAGGGATAGGGCTAGGCTATAGGCTTAGGGATAGGGCTAGGCTTAGGGATAGGGATAGGCTATAGGCTTAGGGCTAGGCTTGGGGATAGGGCTAGGCTTGGGGATAGGGCTAGGCTTGGGGATAGGGCTAGACCTGGACTTTTGCCGTGCATTTAAATTGTACACGAACTGCTTATTTTCCTTCAGGTACCGTCACACTTAGCGACGCTGCAGCGATACCGACAACGATCCGGATCGCTGCAGCGTCGCTATTTGGTCGCTGGAGAGCTGTCACACAGACCGCTCTCCAGCGACCAACGATGCCGGTAACCAGGGTAAACATCGGGTAACTAAGCGCAGGGCCGCGCTTAGTAACCCGATGTTTACCCTGGTTACCATCCTAAAAGTAAAAAAAACAAACACTACATACTTACCTACCGTTGTCTGTCCTCCAGCGCTGTGCTCCGCACTCCTCCTGTACTGTCTGTGTGAGCACAGCGGCCGGAAAGCAGAGCGGTGACGTCACCGCTCTGCTTTCTGGCTGACCGACGCTCACAGCCAGTACAGGAGGAGTGCAGAGCACAGCGCTGGAGGACAGACAGCGTTAGGTAAGCATGTAGTGTTTGTTTTTTTTTTTACTTTTAGGATGGTAACCAGGGTAAACATCGGGTTACTAAGCGCGGCCCTGCGCTTAGTTACCCGATGTTTACCCTGGTTACCAGTGAAGACATCGCTGAATCGGTGTCACACACGCCGATTCAGCGATGTCTGCGGGGAGTCCAGCGACCAAATAAAGTTCTGGACTTTCTTCCCCGACCAGCGACAGCACAGCAGGGGCCTGATCGCTGCTGCCTGTCACACTGGACGATATCGCTAGCGAGGACGCTGCAACGTCACGGATCGCTAGCGATATCGTCTAGTGTGACGGTACCTTAAGTCACTCAGAATCCTACATTCCCATTGACCTCTGGGAAGTGTGACTGTCACATGGGTCTGATGACAGATGAAGATGCGGTGAATTAGTGCATTCTTATAGAATCTGACTGGATGCAATGGACAATCAAGGAAGAAGTTTCACACTGAAATTGTCATTAGTGATTCGATAATAGAATGTTATTGTGTATTTCATATTCAGTTTTCCTGTGTGTCTACTTTGTATCATATTACATAGAAATACACATAGAAACATTACTCTGGTGGGTTCGTATTTCTTGTTTTTTTCTTCATAAGGAAAGAATGGTACATAATATGGAACTAGTAAAAATAAGGAATAGGGAACACATCTGTCCTTGGCATATAGACCGGTACGCTTGGAAAGATCAGGAATATATTCAGAATGAAGTAGTGCACGTGATTTTTGAGCAGTGTGTGGAGTCAGTAACAGCAGAGTGACTATTTAATGAGTTTATTTTTTTTAGTTGATAATTGCATTAGCCCAGATTTACTGACCTTAACTGGCAGATATTTAGCTTAAATGCTAGTTAATGATCCATGGCCCTTTCAGATGTCCCTGCTATCAGGGAGGGGTGTACAGTGGTTGGAGAGGGAATACTTTGATCTGTGGTGTAATTAAGGGGTCTCTTGGAGCTAATCTCATAGACGGCATTGTCTGTCCATAAACCAAAGACCATTGTTCATCCCAAAGTGCTTCTTTTCTGGACACTTATTTTGTTCTTTTTGTTACAGGGAGGTTTAATATTATGTTTTAGTTAGTTTTGCCCTTGGCTTGTCTGTTAAATGATGTGAATTTCATTTTACCCCATTGTTTCCAGCTACTCTACTGGCGCATGTCTGTTGTATGGTTAGGTAACGGTGATGCCAATAGTCCGCCATGTAAACCTTGTGGCCGCTGATTGGCATTAGGGCCACACTTGTACACGTCCTGTGGTATGAACTATATGTGGACAACCAGTTACTGTGAGGAATTACCAGGACTTTTGTTATTTTAGTAGCTGTGTTAATACACTTGTCTCTGAAGGTGCATTCATTGCTATCACAGCAGCGATGAGGGGAGCAGTTGCTTCCTCACTGAGGTTACATCTTCCTATTTTTCTGCACAAACCACCGGTCTGTGTTTCTGCAGCAACTAAGAACACTTTAGAGAAGTAGATGGAGAGCAGCCATGCTATTTCTCATGTTTCACAGAGAAGGCTTTCCTGACCATGGCTGTGATCCAGAGGAGACTGTATACATCACCCCTTATTGTGGCCACTGTGTACCCTCTAATGCAGATCAGGGGTCACTTGGCCTCCGGGTCTCCTACCTATCAAACCTTTATGGCACAGCTTGTGGATACCTTCACCTGGTTTTAGGAATTTGTTTCGGTAAGGCTATCTTTTTTTTTCACAGCATTTTGTAGTGTAATGATTTACATGGGGCAAAATTCTTGGGGATTTTGTAAATTCATTCATTGACATGGGACTACTTGCACTGGGAAAACCTTCTAGAGGATAATTTGCTGATGGCTGAGGGATCCTGTAGCCATGCTCCTCCTCTGCGTGGCTCATTGTCTAAAGGACTGCCAGATAAACCAGAGTACACTAAACTATTCCCAGCTGTTCTCGAGTCCCACTCTTGGAAATACGTCCGGTCCAAATTCAGACCTCCCATGATTGGCAAGTTATTCCTTAGCCAATGAATAGAGCAATTCCGATTTTGAGAAAACACGTATTACCTGGTGGCACCTAAAGTGTCCTTTTGGCCTCTGTTGGGCTGGTAAATGTCAATAAGCTTTATTTTGTTGTAAGGAATAATGCAGCTGATCTTTAAAAGGCAACCAATAAGGACTGATAACACCATGGTCTGAACAAGGCCTTAAACTAGTGTCTCTAAAATGCAATAAACGGCATGTCTACTATATAATTGTCTAAGGGTCACTTCCGTCTGTCCTTCTGTCTGTCTGTCTGTCTGTCACAGATATTCATTGGTCACAGCCTCTGTCTGTCATGTAATCCAAGTCGCTGATTGGTCATGGCAAAACTCCCGTGACCATTGCCACGACCAATCAGCGACGGCCACAGCCCGGTGGCAATATGGCCGCTCTTTCCTCCCCGCAGTCAGTGCCCGCTCCATACTCCCCTCCAGTCTTCCAGTCAGCCCTCACACAGGGTTAATGCCCGCGTTACCGGAGCGCGGCGTAAAGCACTCCATTAACGCTGCTATTAACCCTGTGTGACCAACATTTTACTATTGATGCTGCAAAATCCGCAGAGGAGCTTTCTTCGTGTGCACATACCCTCAAAGTACCACTCTGTTTATTTTTTGTTTGAACACCAGATAGATATCAGTAATGTATGTTCATTCTGTGTAGTAACATATGTACCGATCTGTCTTCTGCTGTTCCCAGTGCAGGGTTTGGCCATCTTCTGCACCATGTGACCGGAGGTGTGACTAACCGGCTCACTTCAGTGACCAGAAGTTACTGCTCAGTATAAGGCTATGTGCACAAGTTCAGGATTTCTTGCAGAAATTTCCTGAGCAAAACCAGACATTTTCTGCAAGAAATCCGCTTGTCGTTTTTGGCGCATTTTTTCTGGAGCTTCCCAATGCATTAAATATCAGGAAAAACGAGAAAAATCTGCAAAATTAATGAACATGCTGCTTTTTGTACCGCGATGCGTTTGTTTCGCGGAAAAAAACGCATTGTATTCAAAAATTGCGGAATGCATTCTAAATGATGGGATGCATAATGTATGCTTTTTTATGCATTTTTATAGCGAAAAAAACGCAACGTGTGCACACAGCCTTAATCTATGAGACTCTGAACAAGGCTCTCATACACTTATATTGAGAGGTAGTGACTTCTGGCAGGCAAAGCTGCGGCCACAAGGTGGTGGAAAGTTACCGGAGCTGCAACTGAGCCGGTAGAAAATGGCAACAAGTAAGCATTTTACTACACACGGGAACATACATTACTTAAAACACGGGTTATACTGAATGTTCGCAAAAGCAATATATGAATCTGCTCCTCCTGCCCTGTAACACGCAGGCGGTAGATTGGCGGCTTTTTCCATGTGATAGTCTAGAAACAAGCTGAAAGTGAACTTGACTGCTGGTACGTGCTGCACAACCCACAGGCAGCGTGGATCAGTCACTGGCTGGATAGTGACTGACGGGTCCCTGCCTTTACACGCATGTAGGCAGACACCCGTCAATGCTGGGAGTAGCCACTGAGGACCCACCTGTCCGACTAGTCTACGGTGCGGCTCGGTCACTGGCACCTTTAGGCTATGTGCCCACGGTGTGTTTTTTAACCCTGCTGTTCTGTTGGTCAAAAATGACCGACTTTGAACTTCAATATTCTTTAAAATATTCAAGATGCGGCTCTGAAACCCGTGGCCGACCGACCCATCCTCATTCAAGTCAATCAACCACAAGTTTCAGAACCGCATCTTGAACACCCCAAAAAATACCAAAGTTCAAAATAGGTCTCCCCAGACCGAACAGAACAGCAGGGTTAAGCGTATTTTCCCCAGCGGAAACGCTTAAAAAAACTTACAAACAGCATCCCATTAATTTCTTATGCGTTCCGCAATTGATGTGCCCGTGCTGCGTTTCTTTCCATGGCGGAAATGCATTGTGGTAAAAAAACGCAGCATGTTCATTATTTTTGCGGAATCGCGGCAATTCTGCACCCATAGACGTATTTAAAAAACGCTTAGAAAACGCGTCTAAATGCGCATGCTTTTTTTTCCTGCCAAGGGTATGCAGAATTGAAGCTGAAAATTCTGCTTCTATTCTGCAACGTGGGCACATAGCCTTAAAGTGCGCTATGTTTTTCTCTGAAACGCCGCAGTGTACCTGGCAGGGAATATACCCACTGTGCCTGATACAAATTCTCCATCAAAGCACATGTAACAGATAGCCGGCGTGTTGTTACAATGCAGCACCCTATGGAAATTCTCTTTAGCGGATGTCTGCAGTTGGCTACTTAGCAGGCATATTTATAATTTAAAAAAAAATAAAAAATTAAAGGTGAAAAATAATCATAATATTTCGCAGTGGCTTCTGGAACAAGTGCAACAACCACAAGTTCCATCTAGTGTGAAGGTATCGCAATGATGACATAATACCACTGTCCATATGTTCTTCAAAAGTAAAATATTAATTCTTGACGCTGCACTTTTTATCATGGAAAATGCCTGCTTTGTTTTGAACTTGCATGCAGAATGGAAATGGTTAACGATGAAGTCAACAGGTATAGGCACATCCAGGTATGTGATATGTTTGTTTTGCAAGGTGCTACAAATGCTCTGTGTGTGCAACCTGACACCAGGTAGGCTGGGCTAGCTCCTAGGAAAGCAGGCAGCAATGTAAGAGAACTGGAATTTCAGGTCCTGCTCGGTAATAGCAGCCGGCCCTCCCAGGGCTGTGACCGGCCATCACTGTCAATTCCAAACTGAAAATAGGAGTAAGGTTCAGAGATGGTTCTCAGTCCAGTGTCTCCTTCAATGCCAATTTTCCACAAGGTAAGGATTCTGCTTCCTTTGCCCAGGGATCCAGGGTTAGTATTATTCATGGTAGGCCTAAAAAGATCCTGCTTATGATGGTACAGCAGAATAAACCTGGATATAGCGCAGCAGATGATGTCGCCGCCGCATTTGTCTTTTTATGCATCGTTGTCCTTACTCTTTCTGCACATCACTAATGGAGATCCCTGCAGGCTGTCAGATAATTGCAGAAGATGGCCTCCTGTATGATGGCCTCCTGGATGATGGTCTTCTGTCCAGATCCTGTAGTGCATTCGGTCTGCTTCATAGGTTTCATTATGAACGTACGCTTGGGAAACTTTGCCCAAGTGTTGTTTGAATACACATGTAATATTTTGCTGATTGAGATCCCTTTTAGTTGTTAGCTTTATAAATAAACCATTGATTAAACGTTTCCGCCATCTCCTCTTATTGTCAGTAGCTTTTTAGCCCCTATATGAGGCGTGAATGTATGAAGATGTATGGCAGCATGACCAGGGTTGTACTTACAGCTCCTAAGAGTAATGTCAGGAGTGACTCAGCGACAGGTTACAGCAGGTTAGGACTGCGCCTGGTCAGCTGCTTCTTTGGTCTTCTGATGTCTTCCTGTTGACTGATTGAACCATGTTTCTCCTTATTTTTAATCTGATCCTCTTTTTTAGTAATCAACACCCTCATCTAGTTTACATTGTTCCTGAGTATGAATGATGGTGGAGGTAAATTATGAGCTGTCCTCCATGGGACGCTGACATGTTGGTTGGTAGACCCTTGTCTCATGTGACCCCACTCTTTGGGCCCAAACTAGACTAATATGCAACTTCACGAATGGTGACGTCTCCGTGTGTTGTCTGCTCAGCATCTGACTGCTTTATAGGTCTTAATGTGTTTCTTCACTGCATTACATATCTTCTTTCTGTAAGTAGTTTGCAGGCACTACAAACTGTAGTTTTCATTATTTGCTTTTGTGCAAGTGCACCCTCTTATCCATAGAGTGGTTTTCAGTGTGCGGCCTATGGGGACACTGTGACACATGCCGCATATGCATAGTTTGCATTGGTAAGAATCAGAAGGGATGCGGGACCTCCTTTACTGGTCTGCATAATGTCATTTTATGTGTACTTGCAAAAAAATTACTGTGAAAACCAGCATTTTGGATGTTAATATATAGGGGAATGCTTAGTACTTAATATTAGTACTTTGGCAGTAGTTTGGGATTTCATCAATTATTGACCCCGTAGTAAAGGTTTTCTGACCAACCATTTTGCAATTGGGCTGGCATAATGTCTTAGGTCTCACACATGCATGTCTCTGATACGTGTGGTGACAGTTTTCACACGTACTGGAGACATGTACACACGTAGACCCATTCAAATGAATGGGTCTGTGCACATGTCAATGTGTTTCCACCGACTGTGTGTCTGTGTGCCCAACACGTAGACATGTTTGTTTTTTACCGTCAGCGGCAAAATGTCCCACACACAGAACATAAATTGACGTCATCTGTGTGACACGCATCGGGGAAGAAGCGCTACAGTAAGCGCTGTTCCCCGGCAGCTGGTGCTGAAGACAGCGCTCGTCATTCTCCCCTGCTCTGCCAGCGATCGGCACGAGCAGAGGAGAATGATGATTTATTTTGGGACTCTTAGGCCGCCGTCACACTTGCGAGTTTTACGGACGTAAGAAAATACGTCCGTAGAACTCGCAAAACTCGCAAAACAAACGGCACAATTATTCTCTATGCCCCTGCTCCTATCTGCCGTATTTTACTGATCAGTATTATACGGCTTTCTACGGCCGTAGAAAATCGCAGCATGCTGCGTTTGTCATCGTATTGCGCAAAAAAATCACAGCATCGCTGCATTAGCAGAACTCCTTGCTGCAAAATATTTTAACCCCTTCAGATGGATTTACATCGTTGGACGTTACACATCTGCGGAAGGTATGTATATTGTTGGTTTATTATTTTTTTTTTGTTACAGATCGAGGGTCTTCAGTGAGTGGATTGAGCGTAGAATAAAATATTACAACAACCTTTGTGATTTTTTTCATTAAAATACTTTTTAATAATGTGTTTGTGTATTTTTTAACCCTTTACTAGTATTGGATTAATAATGGATAGGTGTCATAATTGACGCCTCTCCATTATTAATTTGGCTTAATGTCACCTTACAATAGCAAGGTAGCATTAACCCTTCATTACCCCATATCCCACCGCTACACGGGAATGGGAAGAGAGTGGCCAAGTGCCAGAATAGGCGCATCTTCCAGATGTGTCTTTTCTGGGGTGGCTGGGGGCAGATGTTTTTAGCCGGGGGGGGGGGGGGGGGGGGGGGGGGGGGGGTTCAATAACCATGGACCCTCTCCAGGCTATTAATACCTGCCCTCAGTCACTGGCTTTACTACTCTGGCGGAGAAAATTGTGCGGGAGCCCATGCCAATTTTTTCCGCCATTAAATAAATCTGACAATAAACATTAAATGCACTTTTTTTTTTTTTTTTTTTTAAGCCGGGTCACACGAGCGAATGCTCTCTTGCCCCGATTATGCTAATGACACTCAGATCAAACTTTGCCACAGTTTGATCCAAGTGTCACCTTAGTGTGATCCAATTCTCTCGCATGAACAAAATTTCTCCATATTCTCAATTTACTCTGCTGATACATCGGACTGCACTCAGAAGACGACTGAGTGCAGTCTGTTTTTTTTTTTCCTTCTCGCACCCATATAATTGAATGAGCGAGTGCAATCCGACCATCAGATGCACTCGTACCGTGTTGTGATTGTTTTCTGATGCCAAATCGGCATGACAAAAAAAAACACATATCTGAACTGCCCCATAGAATAACAATGGTGTTATCCAAGTGTTTTGTTTTTTTAAATCAAACTGCCCTTTTCCAATTAATTTGGTGCGAGCGAGCCCTAATAGGATGGGTTATCGGTATTACATGTGTGTATCTCTGCATGGAGGCCTGTGCCCTCACTCTGCTGGTGGACGGAATAGTCGCATGTTGGAGGTTGTTGGTGTCTAGTAGTGGCCTTTCCCCATCTTTGTGGATATAAACATGCATGCTGTCCAATCCGGACACACATTTATCTGGAGAGTAAAAAGCTAAATTCAGCTGACCGCTGTCTCACAAGCACGGCTTGCTTTAGACATTTTTCTGGTTGGAATATGTGATAAACGTATTTTTTTTTTTTTAAGGCCGTGAATGATTCATAAGACCAGTGGCTCTCTATATGCACAGGGATGGCTATTAAATGTGCAAACAAGCACAGGAAAAGAGCCTAAATAATAAAGTATTTAAGCAGATGTTCTCATTGTTACCACTATGGGGAAAGCAAGTGTTAAAAAAATACTAATGGGGGATGGGGAGTCAAATTAACCTTGTACCCTGTCCCAGTTCCTCCACCTTCAGCAGTGATCTGGTTGTAGCCTCTCATCAGTAGGTGAGCCGTCTACAGTGAATACCACCTGCAACATGTCCTAATTAGTGATGAGCGAATATACTCGTTACTCCAGATTTCCCGAGCACGCACCGGTGTCCTCCAAGTATTTTTTAGTGCTCGGAAATTTAGTTTTTCTTTCCGCAGTCGAATGATTTACATCTGTTAGACAGCATAAGTACATGTGGGGATTCCCTAGCAACCAGGCAACCCCCACATGTACTTATGCTGGCTTGCAGACGTAAATCATCCAGCTGTGGCAAGAAAAACTAAGGCTATGTGCACACGTTGCGGATTAGGCTTAGGAATTTCTGGTGCGGATTCTGCCTCTCCTGGCAGAAAACACACCTGCGAATTTTTCGCTTTTTTTTGTGCGTTTTTGCTGCGGTTTTCTTGCGGATTTGCTGCGTTTTTTACCCCTGCGGTTTTCTATAATGGAATGGGTACAAAAATGCTGCAGATTCGCCAAAAAGAAGTGACCTGCTACTTCTTTTAAACCGCAGCGTTTCCGCAGTGGATTTTCCGCAAAGTGTGCACAGCATTTTTTTTCTTCATTGGTTTACATTGTACTGTAAATCAGTTGCGGATCTGCAGCGTTTCTGCACTGCAAAAAACGCTGCGGATCCGCAGAGAATCCGCAACGTGTGCGCATACCCTGAATCTCCGAGCACTAAAAAATACTCAGAGGTCACCCGAGCGTGCTCGAGAAATCTGGAGTAACGAGTATATTCACTAACCCAGTGACTTCGGCGTGCTCGAATAATATGTTGGCGTCCCCATGCCTGCATGTTTCTCAGCTGTTTTAGAGCAGCAACATATATACAGGGATTGCCTAACAAACGGGTAATCCCTTCATGTTTTGCGGCTGTTGAACAGCAGCAGGAACTCGGACATATTTTTCAAGCACACCCAAGACACTGTTAGTACCCGAGCATGCTCAGATAACACCTTATCATAGCACGTTCCCTCTTCACTATTAAAGCACCATTCCAGCATTTCTTTGTATTTCAGCCCTGTAGTGATGCCACTAATTTAAGTGCCCTGACCCTAGTAATATATTTACCAGCTGCTGTCTTCAGCTATTCCCGATGACAATCCGGTCCTGATCCGCCATCTTGTGACCACAACGTCTGACTGACTGAATGTCAGAAGTAATTATCACAAGCGGTCAGTGTAAGTCTGAACTTCGTTCTGTCTGTCATAGACTTCCATTGAGTTGTGGCTTACGGCTCGCCCAGCAAACACTGGACAAATGCGGGAGTTCAAAACTTGCAAAAGACCAGTTCGAGCAGTGCCAAAAAAGGTGAAGATGGTGGGGAGTATAATACGAGTGCCACCACTCCAGCGGTAAAACAAAAATTGCAGGAGTAGCGCTTTAAGGGCTTTTCTCTGGTGTGACAAATCCTTCAAGAAGTTGGTTGCTTGTCCTTGGAGTACCTTCCCGAGTCTGCTGAGCACAACAGCCATGACCAATGTGACTACTAATCTTGTTACTTAAACATGAAAGTAAGCAATATGGCCTGTCTGGAAATGCCCTTCCCTCTTCTTTTTTTTTTTCCATCCACTTTAAGGCTAGTTTCACACATCAGTTTTTTGTCAGGCTCAATCCGGCGAATTTTGAAAAAAAACGGATCCGGCAAAAGTTGCTGCCGGATCCGTTTTTTTCTCATAGACTTGTTTTAGCGATGGATTGCCTCACGTTTCATCCGTTTTTCTCCGGATACATCGAAAATAGGTTTTCCAGCGGCCGGAGAAAATGGACATAGTAATGGTTTTTGTGTCCATGGAAAAAACGGACAGCAACAGATCCCTCGCTGTCCGTCGTCTGCTATAATGGAAGCCTATGGTTAAACATGTGTGCAACAATGCATTTTCCATTCTGGGGTCTCTCTCTCGCTCTTCTTTCTTTTTCTTTCTTTCTTTTTCTCTTTCTTTCTTTTTCTCTCTTTCTTTTTCTCTTTCTTTCTTTTTCTTTTTCTTTCTTTTTCTTTCTTTCTTTCTTTTTCTTTCTTTTTCTTTCTTTCTTTTTCTTTCTTTCTTTCTTTCTTTTTCTTTCTTTCTTTTTCTTTCTTTCTTTCTTTCTTTTCTTTTTCTTTCTTTTTCTTTCTTTCTTTCTTTCTTTTTCTTTCTTTTTCTTTCTTTCTTTTTCTTTCTTTCTTTTTCTTTCTTTTTCTTTCTTTCTTTTTCTTTCTTTCTTTCTTTCTTTCTTTCTTTCTTTCTTTCTTTTTCTTTCTTTTTCTTTCTTTCTTTTTCTTTCTTTCTTTCTTTTTCTTTCTTTTTCTTTCTTTCTTTCTTTTTCTTTCTTTCTTTTTCTTTCTTTTTCTTTCTTTCTCTTTCTTTCTTCTCTTTCTTTCTCTCTTTCTCCTGCAGCGTCTGACTCATACATACAGTCATGGCCAAAAGTATTCACACCCCTGCAATTCTGTCAGATAATACTCAGTTTCTTCCTGAAAATGATTGCAAACACAAATTCTTTGTTTTTATTATCTTCATTTAATTTGTCTTCAATGAAAAAACACAAAAAGAATTGTCCTAAAGCCAAATTGGATATAATTCCACACCAAACATAAAAAAGGGGGTGGACAAAAGTATTGGCACCTTTTGAAAAATCATGTGATGCTTCTCTAATTTGTGTAATTAACAGCACCTGTAACTTACCTGTGGCATCTAACAGGTGTTGGCAATAACTAAATCACACTTGCAGCCAGTTGACATGGATTAAAGTTGACTCAACCGCTGTCCTGTGTCCTTGTGTGTACCACATTGAGCATGGAGAAAAGAAAGAAGACCAAAGAACTGTCTGAGGACTTGAGAAACCAAATTGTGAGGAAGCATGAGCAATCTCAAGGCTACAAGTCCATCTCCAAAGACCTGAATGTTCCTGTGTCTACCGTGCGCAGTGTCATCAAGAAGTTTAAAGCCCATGGCACTGTCCCTAGATGTGGACGGAAAAGAAAAATTGACAAGAGATTTCAACGCAAGATTGTGCGGATGTTGGATAAAGAACCTCGACTAACATCCAAACAAGTTCAAGCTGCCCTGCAGTCCGAGGGTACAACAGTGTCAACCCGTACTATCCGTCAGCATCTGAATGAAAAGGGACTGTATTGTAGGAGACACAGGAAGACTCCACCCCGAGACATAAAAAAGCCAGGCTGGAGTTTGCCAAAACTTACCTGAAAAAGCCTAAAACGTTTTGGAAGAATGTTCTCTGGTCAGATGAGACAAAAGTAGAGCTTTTTGGGCAAAGGAATCAACATAGAGTTTACAGGAGAAAAAAATAGGCATTCAAAGAAAATAACAAGGTCCCTACAGTCAAACATGGTGAAGGTTCCCTGATGTTTTGGGGTTGCTTTGCTGCCTCTGGCTCTGGATTGCTTGACCGTGTGCATGGCATTATGAAGTCTGAAGACTACCAACAAATATCGCAGCATAATGTAGGGCCCAGTGTGAGAAAGCTGGGTCTCCATCAGAGGTCATGGGTCTTCCAGCAGGACAATGACCCAAAACACACTTCAGAAAGTACTAGAAAATGGTTTGAGAGAAAGCACTGGAGACTTCTAAGGTGGCCAGCAGTGAGTCCAGACCTGAAACCCATAGAACACCTGTGGAGAGATCTAAAAATGGCAGTTTGGAGAAGGCACCCTTCAAATATCAGGGACCTGGAGCAGTTTGCCACAGAAGAATGGTCTAAAATTCCAGCAGAGCTTTGTAAGAAACTCGTTGATGGTTACCGGAAGCGGTTGGTCGCAGTTATTTTGGCTAAAGGTTGTGCAACCAAGTATTAGGCTGAGGGTGCCAATACTTTTGTCTGGCCCATTTTTGGAGTTTTGTGTGAAATGATCAATGTTTTGCTTTTTGCTTCATTCTCTTTTGTGTTTTTTTTTCATTTAAGACAAATTAAATGAAGATAATAATACCAAATAATTTGTGATTGCAATCATTTTCAGGAAGAAACTGAGTATTATCTGACAGAATTGCAGGGGTGTGAATACTTTTGGCCATGACTGTACACTGGTACATGGCTTTTGATCTGTTGACTGGACAGTCCCTTTAATGGAATTCTGATTAACCTGAATGTCTGCCTAGTACTATCCACACTTCTCCTGTAGTGCTGGCGCATAGTGCCCATAGCTTTACCAATGGCATTATAATCGGACTCATTATGATTGTTGATCTGCCAATAGTTTTCTATGTTGGGTACGTTTGTTTTCAGTGACCATAATATTTAGTAGGTATACAGCATAACTTAGATTCAGCAGAAATGTAAAATGAGTTGTTCTAAAGTGTTTCCCTCATTATGCTCAATAACATGAGGCTGGTAGATTGGACATGGTCGCTGTTTCCATCTAACCTAGCCATTCACATAAGGCCGGTTTCACACGTCAGTGGCTCCGGTACGTGAGGTGACAGTTTCCTCACGTACCGGAGACACTGACTCACGTAGACACATTAAAATCAATGTGTCTCTGCACATGTCAGCGTGTTTTCACGGACCGTGTGTCCGTTTGAAAAACACGGAGACATGTCAGTGTTCGTGGGAGCGCACGTATTACAGTGACCCATTAAAGTGTAAAACACGTACCGCACACGGATGCTGTCCGTGTGCAGTCCGTGTGCTGTTCGCTGGAGAGAAGATATGAAAAATCTTCACTGGTGCCGCCCATTACAGTGATGAATATGCGGCTCAACCTCCCATAGGGGTGGAGCAGCATATTCATCATTATAATGAGCGGTACCACGTGACCGCATACAGGAGAAGCTGCGGCAAGGAGAGGAAGCAGCGAGGGAGCCGGGTAAGTATTTTATTAACAGCGGGGAGGGGTGGGGTGGGGGGGGTGGGTTTGGGGACAGGATCTTTTTTTTAAACACCAAAAAAAAAAAAAAAAGACTTTTGATAACTTTTCTCCAGTGAACGCTGCTGGAGAGAAGTAATGAATGGTGGCTTCAGCACCAGATGCAGGAGACAGCGCTTAACTGTAGCGCTGTCTCCTGCACGGTGCGTGTGGTACCCAGTCGGCACATGGATGCCGCACGTGTGCCACACTGATGTGCCACGTGAGCACACGGACACGGATACTTCCGGTACCGGAATTATCTGGACGTGTGGGACAGGCCTAAGAGAAATGTCAGGTGGGGTCTGGAGGCTGGCAGATGTTCTCCCACCATCCACCTAATGTACCAGCTCTGGTCTCCAGAACGCAGAATATTTGCTCGCACTTGTCTCAGGATTATATACTGTGCCTGTATGGTGGGCTTGCAGGAATGATTAGGTAATAGACATCCAGAAGACACTGTAGAGCGGTAATTACACAGCAGTAGACTGTTATGGTGATTAATGAAGCTTTCACTGCCAGTGCTTGCTGGCAGGTTCGCCCAGTGTGCCCGTATGTGGGTAGTGCCTACACATTACCACAGCAGGCAGATGGTTCAGATTAAAGCATATTTGGGGCTTTATTTGCCTATAAAATGTTTTGTTTCTGTTCTGTCATAGCGGCCTGATAATGGTGCCATAAGATGCTGCTTGCATTAAAGGAGTCATTTTAAAGGGATTTTCCAAGTTTATACAAGTTTATCAACACCGAAATCACTTTTATACTGGTTAATCAACATGTACATCCCATTTGTAAGAAGTCTGTTGAAGATCACCGCTTGGTCTTGCTGTGATTATTTCCATCTTGGCACTGTTATGGCAGTTCCCTGTACGCTGCGCACTCGTGCATGGTCTGACTATGCTCTGCGTCCCCCGATGTTTCCAGCTCCCCTCTGCACATGCATGGCTCCATCTACATTGTGCTGGGTCTATGTATGTGTATTGCATGAGAGCACTACATGGGTCTGGGCGCTATTGTAGGTGTCGCAGTGATAGGGCAGTGCTGTGCAGCCTCGTCAGCTCCTGACCAGTAACTGTGACCTAACCATAGGGTGCTCACAATACAGCCTCCAACCCAAGTCGTGTGACTGAGGAGCGACATGGAATGGGGACCAAACCAGAACTGTAGGTGAAATACAAAAAGGGTCTTCTCTAATAGACAAAAAAAATCTGAAGAGGCTTAGCAGTCTTTACTACATTTATGTTCCCTCCTTCTAAAAGGTTATCAGTATGAGTTTGTAGGGCGTCTGACGTCTGTCACCCCACTGATCAGCAGTTTTCAGTACACGGGAACGGCCACTACATAGCAGATGGCGCTGTGCCGTTCAGCACCACTAACTAGTTTCAGCTGCAGCAGAGCTGGATGTAAACAGCTGATCATGGAGGGTCAGACCTCCACCGATCTGATATTGCTGAACTATACCTACTAGGCTATGTGCACACTTCAGGATTTCTCGCAGAAAATTCCTGAGAATTCCGGGCATTTTCTGCAAGAAATCCGCAAGAAAACTGCATGCATTTTTGCCGCGATTTTGTCGCTTTTTTGCCGCGTTTTTTTCCCGGACACTTCCCAATGCGTTTTGGAGTGGGAAATCCGCAAAAAAAAACCCGGAAAATTAATGAACATGCTGTGGTTTTTACCGCGATGCGTTTTTTTTCGCGGAAAAAAAACGCATCATGTGCACAAAACATGCAGAATTCATTCTAAATGATGGGATGCTTTTTGTATGCGTTTTTTTTTTTTTTTTGCGGTTTTATAGTGTTTTTATCAGGAAAAACCGCGAAAAACCGCAACGTGTGCACACAGCCAATAGGTAATCAATATCTTAAGCCTGGAAAACTCCTGTAGGCCAGGGTCACACTTGCGAGTGCAATGCAAGAAACTTGCATGAGTCTCTCTCATCCATACCCAGCACTGCTGCCGGCACTCTGGGCCAGAGCGTTATACATGGAGCCGCACGCTCGGTCCAGAGTGCCCGGTATTGAGGTGAGAGACTATTGTGAGTTTCTCGCATTGCACTCGCAAGTGTGACCCCGGCCTTAGGTTATGGCCACTTATGGTTTATTTTTTGCAGCAGTTTTGCATGAAAAATAAAATCTGCTTTAATTCCAGCCAAAGCTATGAGATTTTCAGAAATCTCATGTTCATGCTTGTTTTTTTTTTTGTGTGTGTGACTGAATTGGAAAACTGCTGCGTTTTCTAAATCTGTAACATGTCAGTTCTTGCAGCATTTTTTCACCCATAGAAAGCAGTGTGTATAAAAAAAATCCACCATGCGTGTTTGCTGCATTATTGGTGAATAAAACTAACTTTATTAAGCATGTACTGTAGACAAATGACACAGAATCTGCACCCAATAAAGCCAGGAAAACCTACATTTTGTAAGCAGCTTCTTTATTGCCAAGAGAGCAGGCTCTGCCTGTAGAATGAAATCTGTAAAAGCGCAATGTGTGAACAGCGCCCTAATAACTGAACATCTCACCCGTATGCATCTGTCCCCTAAGTGCCCTGAGCTACTGCCATGCTTTGGGGGTGAAAGCTGGTATCCACTGTAGATAATAACTAATAATGTGTGAGCTGTTGTGCTGCTCTATGTAGTATTACTGACATCCTAATGAATGGCAACGTTCTGTAGCCGAGGCTCCACCATCCCGGTGCTTTGTAAAGTCACTTACTTTAGGATATCTCTCCTGCCAGTGGTTCTATACTTGTTTGGATGTGACCGCAATCTTTAGGAGGAAATACTGTGTACCTTGTGATGGATTCCTGCAGAGGATGGACTCCGTGTTCCGAGATAGTAAATATTAATTGGAATGTGATATTGCGGATAGCCACCCAGTATAGTAATTTAGAGCCGTTTGTATGGTAATAGATTCTTTTAATGGCGAGTCTATAAAGTATGCTATACATGCCTGTTACAGGTGGTCACAACAGTGGGTATGTCATAATGGAGAAGATGGGAATATCCCTTTAACAAACGATCTCATACTGTTAAGACCCTTAGTCTGGAGGTCTTTCCTTGTTCTGCAGGTGTCAGTCACAGGCTTCTATTAGCCTGCTATTACTGAGGGGTCTGGCAGGCCGCTGATCACAAGGAAGGCTCCCACTATACTAGATGTGGGCTCTCATTCTGGCGTGGTTAATGATGTGGTGTTTCCATAGTCTTCCTGTGTACTAGTGATCAGCTGATAGTGAAGGATCTGGTGATCAGAGGTGGGCTTTGTGTATAATCGTTTCCCTCAGAGAACACACAAATTAATGGTTTTATATGTAGTTTAAAGACTAAAACTGAAAACGGCTGCACTGGTTCCTCATTCGTGACCTCCATAAATTAGACGGAGCAAACCATAACTGCAAACAGCGTCCATCGCTCTGAAGAACTAGTGCATCCATGGAGAGCTGAGCGAATCCGAGCCCATTATGGAATGTGTGATCCTTCTTGTGGTGGCGCTACAGGGGAGGCCACATATGGTGCCCGCCACTGCAATAGCAGCTAGAAGCAGCCAATAATATGGCATTGTAGGAGCCAGCCATGTGAGGTCTCAAGTCACCCTTGTGATCTCATATGTGAGATCCTTTGGCGTGAAGTTTCCACTTGTGTGGCGTGCGGATGAGACAAATCTACATCATGTGAATGCATCATGTATCTATATGTACTGTGCGCTGGCCCTGAGAATGATGGCAGGGTAACCCTTTACCCTCCAGGCCAGATGAGCCCCCACATTAGCGGCAGCAGAGACCATCCCCTCATTCTTGCTGGCTCCAGCCCAGCTGTTTCCAGTTTACCCCTCTGTCTTGAGCGGTGTCTGGGGTGGAGTGGTTGTGGTGTGTGCAGATCTTTGCATGTTCTTTCTTTTTTTGCCGTGACGTGGTCATCACTGCTTCCTTCCTGTAGTTCACAAGCTTGTTCTTCTGATAAGCCTAGTTAGAACAGAACTGCAAATGTCAGGGTAGAAATGCAGGGAATGTATCTGTGCTATGCTGCTTGTTGTCATTGCTCTTTATGAGCTTTTATTTCTCATTCTTTTCTTTTTTCTTTTTTATTCTGCTGCTCTGTAACATAGGAGTCACTGCTTGAGGATTCTGTATTTCCACTTGAGAGCAATAATCATTTCCTTGCACAAGAGGTAATATAAGTCCACCTTTTCTAGATATAGGAGGTCACAGCAGGTAGAATAGGATTTCTACAGTTTATTTGCTCAGGCTTATTTTGGGTGATGTACTGTATATATGTCTAGTTATGTATCATACAGCTGGTATTACATTTTCCATTGTACTAGATTGGAAGTTTTGTTTTGTCCAGAGAGGAAATATCATTTTTTTTCTTACATTTTGCAGGCATTGACGTCCTAATGAAACATAACAGCTGAAGAAAATCCTATGCTTCCTAAAGGACAACCGATTGCCTGGAGTTTGATCATCTGAAATATTTGTGAATGACTGAACCTGAAAAAGCACTTTAGAAGCCTGGATCTACCAGTTTTCTTGTTTCGTTCCATACAAGAAACCAACAGCGTTTTCTGTACTTCTCATGCGGATTTGTAGGACGGTGAAGCACTAGGATGGCTACCGCCGTGCAACCAAATGAGCTGGTGTTCGAGTTTGCAAGTAATGTCATGGCGGATGATCACCAGGTAGGTAGAACCTTTTGGAGGACTGCTAAATTACACAATTACACACAGTCCGTGTTCCATGCTTTCGATGTTATACGTGCTTATGAGATGATAATGTTTAATACATTCAATACTAGTGCAGATCATGAGTTAAAGGAGTTCCCTGGTCATACGACATTGATGAACTATCCATAAAATTGGTCATCAATATCTTATTGGTTGGAAGTGAACAACTGGCATCCCTACTGATCAGCTGTCATCAGCTCCATCAGTGGCCGGATGTTAACACTGAATAAATTCCAGTGTGCAGCTCTATTCAATCTGTAGCAGCCGATGCCGGGTGCTGAAGATCAGCTACCTTTCTCTGTGCTGCTCAGCTCTGTTCAGTGCGTCTATCTGGCCGCTGCTGGAGCAGAAAACCTCTCATCTGTGAGAATGCCGAGTGTTGGAGCACCACCTATCTGATATTCATGATTCATCCTCCAGTTAGGCTCTCAATATCATATGTAGAATTGATCGAATTTGTTCAGGTCCCCGCTTATTCTGCAAGCTATAGAGCTTACCGTATAAGCTGCAAAGGGAACCCGGATACATGGAGCGTGCCGGCTGATTGGTGCTGCAGCTGCATGTGTCGCGGCTGTGTGACAGTCACGACACATTAATGGAGAGCCCAACAAACAGGCTATAAATGCATGTGCTGTGACCGTCACACTGCCGCGACACATGCAGCTGCTGAGCCGAATAGCTGATCAGCCATTACGCTCCATGTATCTGGTTTCCGAATAAGCGGGAACCCGAACAAATTTGCTCAACTCTAATCATAGGTACTGTGACAACCTCTTTTAAAGGGATTGTCCACTGCTGGATAACCAGTGCTTAATGAATTCAGGGCCCCTTTGAAAATTAAAATCAATGTTTACTCCCCTCCCACAGTGGCGCCATTCCAGCAATGTTGCCTCTGTTGTTCCTGGCAGATGATGTGACATTGTTGTGTCATGTGACTTCTGCAGCCAATCCGACGCCACTGATGAAGAGCAGCCTTTTCAATTTCATCAGAGGGGACGTTTGCTCTTACCGAATGTTGATATTATGTGCCAACTGATTGGCTGTAGCGGTCACGAGACACAGCAATGTCATGTCATTTCCTGGGAAATATCGCTGTAAATGCCACCCCTGTGGGAGGTGAGTAAACATTGTTTGGCTTTATTTTCTATGGAACCCTGAATTTATTATGCGGTGGTTGACCAGTAGTGGAACAGTCTCTATATTCATATTAATTTTCTAAATTCCATTAAAATGTACCGGACGAAACAGGTCAATATAATTCACTGTTTTGTTTGGTCAAAGGACAGGCACCTTGATGGAAACCAGATTGGCCAATGGCATCAGTTGGCATTTTTAGTAGCCTTCATTAGTTGGATCTTGCTCTACTTTCTTTTTGTTTGTTTTTTTGTTCTACAAAAAAGGATAACTGCCAAAAAAAGCAGTTATGACAGGTTTTATTGTATGTGTGGCTTAGAGTTGATGGCATTGCTGGTGACCCAGTATTTGCACTTGACGAATGATTGGGTTTTGACCAATTAGACCTTACAGTTGGTGAAATTAGTTTGTGTTTGCTAATTACACCCACAGATAATCTTTGTATCATATTCTCCTGTTGTGATCTAACTAAAGTAAAGCCTTTCTATTCACTCTATTGGAGTTGTCTTTTTAGAGATCTTGCAGATGATATTTACAGTCTACAATTATGAAAACGTCTGGTTTGTAATGCAATATCTTCATAGGTGTGTAGAGGCCCATTTCCAACAACCATCACTGCAGTGGTCTTATGGTACATTGTGTTTGCTAACTATGTAAGAAGGCTAATGGATGGTTACAATACCCTTGAAAACCCTTGTGCAAGTATGTTAGCACAGCTGAAAACAGTTTGGCTGATTAGAGAACCTATAAACCTGACCTTCGTTTGAGCTAGTTGAGAATCTGGAGCATTACATTTGTTGATTCCATTAAACTCTCAAAATAGCCTGAAAAAAAGAACTTTCATATGAAACTCGACAGTCTACTCTTGTTCTTAGAAACGAAAGCTATTCCATGTGAGAAATTGCTAAGAAACTGAAGATTTCCTGCAACGGTGTGTACTACTCCCTTCAGAGGAGAGCACAAACAGGCTCTAACCAGAGTAGAAAGACAAGTGGGAGGCCCTGCTGCACAACTAAGCAACAAGATAAGTACATTAGAGTCTGTAGTTTGAGAAATCGACACCTCACATGTCCTCAACTGGCAGCTTCATTAAATAGTGCATGCAAAACGCCAGTGTCAACGTCTAAAGTGAAGAGGCGACTCCAGGATGCTGGCCTTCAGGGCAGAGTGGAGAAGAAACAGCCATATCTGAGACGTGCTAATAAAAGGAAAAGATTAATATAGACAAAAGAACACCGACTTTGGACAGAGGAAAATTTGAAAAAAGTGTTATGGACAGACGAATCCAAGTTTGAGGTGTTTGGATCACACAGAAGAACATTTGTGAGACGCAGAACAACTGAAAAGATGCTGGAAGAGTACCGTATATACTCGAGTATAAGCTGAGATTTTCAGTCCAATTTTTTGGGCTGAAAGTCCCCCTCTCGGCTTATACTCGAGTCATACCCAGGGGTCAGCAAGGGAGGGGGAGCGGGGGCTGTCTAATTATACTCATCTGCTCCTGGCGCAGTCCCTGCACGTTCCCGGCGCCCCAGCTTCTTCCTGTAATGAGCGGTCACATGGTACCGCTCATTACAGTAATGAATATGCTGCTCCACCTCCCATAGGGGTGGAGCCGCATATTCATTACTGTAATGAGCGGTAACGGTGACCGCTCAGTACAGGAAGAAGCAGCAGCGCCGGGGAAGCAGGAACTGTACCGCACCAGGAGCAGGTGAGTATAAGGGGGAGCACTGCGCTGCGCGATACTCACCTCCCCGTCCCGGGCGCCGCCCCGTCTTCAGTGTCTTCTGCAGTTACGCTCAGGCAGAGGGCGCGGTGACGTGGTTAGTGCGTGCCCTCTGCCTGAACGTCAGTGCAGAAGACCCTGAAGATGGAGCGGCGCAGGAACGAAGTCAGGTGAATATTGAAAGTGTCGGGGGCCTGAGCGATGAAGAGGTGAGTATGTGATTTTTTTTTTTTTTTATCGCAGCAGCAAATGGGGCAAGTGTCTGTATGGAGCATCTATGGGGCCATAACGTTTGTGCAGCACTGTATGGGGCAAGTGTCTGTATGGGGCCATAATTAACGTTTGTGGAGCACTATATGGGGCAAGTGTCTGTATGGGGTCATAACGTTTGTGCAGCACTATATGGGGCAAGTGTCTGTATAGGGTCATAACGTTTGTGCAGCACTATATGGAGCAAGTGTCTGTATGGGGCCATAACGTTTGTGCAGCACTATATGGGGCAAGTGTCTGTATGGAGCATCTTATGGGGCCATAATAAACATTTCTGCAGCATTATATTGGGCAAGTGTGTCTATGGAGCATCTTATGGGACCATTATTAACCTTCATGCAGGATTATATGGGGCATATTTTAATATGGAGCATCTTATGGGGCCATCATAAACTTTATGGAGCATTATATGGGGCTCCTGATTCAATATGGATATTCAAAAACACTTAACCTACTGAATTAATTAATTACTTTTATTGGTATCTATTTTTACTTTTGACATTTACCGGTAGCTGCTGCATTTCCCACCCTAGGCTTATACTCGAGTCATTAAGTTTTCACATTTTTTTTTGTGTCAAAATTAGGGGGGTCGGCTTATACTCGAGTATATACTGTATCTGATGCCATCTCTCAAGCATGGTGGAGATAATGTGATGGTCTGGGGTTGCTTTGGTGCTGGTAAAGTGGGAGATTTGTACAAGGTAAAAAGGATTTTGAATAAGGAAGGCTATCACTCCATTTTGCAACGCCATGCCATACCCTGTGGACAGCGCTTGATTGGAGCCAATTTCATCCTACAACAGGACAATGACCCAAAGCACACCTCCAAATTATGCAAGAACTATTTAGGGAAGAAGCAGGCAGCTGGTATTCTATCTGTAATGGAGTGGCCAGCGCAGTCACCGATCTCAAACCCATTGAGCTGTGGTGGGAGCAGCTTGACAGTATGGTACGCAAAAAGTGTCCATCAAGCCAAACCAACTTGTGGGAGAGGCTTATGAAAGAATGGGGTGACATTTCTCCAGATTACCTCAGCAAATTAACTGCTAGAATGCCAAAGGTCTGCAATGCTGTAATTGCTGCAAAGGGAGCATTCTTTGACGAAAGCAAAGGTTGAAGGAGAAAATTATTTAAAAAAAAAAAATCTTTTTTTTCGAACCTTGTAAATGTCTGGACTAGATTTTCAATTTGTTTGGCAACTCATTTGATTAATAAAAGTATGAGTTTTCATGGAAAACACAAAATTGTATGGGCGACACTAAACTTTTGAACTGTAGTGTATATGGCACAAATAATTGTCAGTTTTTCATACAATTTATATACTGGACAAGCATGAACCTGCCTCATTCAGATGTATGTGAGGAAGGTATTCATGGCTCCATCCTGCATTAGATTACAGTACCGTATAGGCCATGTCATCAGTGACTACTGCATACGTAACCGTAGATTATATGGTACTAATAAGACAAAACATTGTTGAGGTGTACAGAAGAATAAATTAAAAAACGGGGATCATAGATACAATTCAAAGGCATGAAAAGATTAGGAAAGTGGATTTATAGAGGATGGAGATCATCTTCATTGGGGTCTATTATATGTTAGTGCAGAAGAAGGATTCTGGTTGCCCATTGTTGGCATCAGATGAGAGTCTGGGACCCAGTTCTACATTAGTTGTCCTCGATCTATAGGAAATTTTCTTGCCAGGTCCGTTAGAAATAGATGGCGACAGATGCCGCATTAACAAATCCATTGCCAATTGACTCCAGTGTTAAAAAACAGATCTGGCAGTGATCAGTTAGCTGATAACAAACTTAAAAATGTGTCAGCACAAAGTATGTGTAACTGATTTGTGCTAGATCCCTTCTGACAGATCATTACTGGACATGTGAACATAGTCTGATTGAGATTCCCAACCTTCACGGTGGAAGTGCAAGAAAAAGGACAAATATAATCCTATAGGATTTCTCACAACTGTGCCATCCAAGGATATATGTTTATGGCATAGGTAAACTGGAAAAAGCGGGTATTTCTAGCTGTTACCTTCAGGTAAACGAAGTATTCTTGTTTTCCAGACACCTTGGGACCATATACGTAAATGTATAGTGTAAATTTATAGTGTAAGGCCTAATATGAAACACAGCAGAGCATGTCTAAGTGTACAGCCCTTCGTACATGATAGACAGCTGTTGGTCTCCCGATTATTTTGTTCTGTATGAAAGAGGTTCTGCCAGAGGCCTCTGGAAGCCTCTTATATCACTGAAAGTAAAAAGATTGGTGGTCCAGAATCAGACATGCCAGATTATTCTCTCGCCCAACGTCATGTGTTGGTGAAGAGTTGGGAGGCCGTATACACATTAGTCTGTTGGCCAAACCCAACGATATAGGTGTGGGTACAGGCGACATAGGGCCTGTATGAGGGCCTTAAAGCCATTGTTTATGGCCATGTTTATGTACCTATTTAGATCATCCAATAGTCCAATATGTATGAGGACCTCCGGATTCCTCTCCCAACAATATCTGTTAAGGAGAAAAGGATCTGGCCTGTTGCATTGCCAACGGCCGATGGTTTTGTTCTCTGGGAAATCTCATAGCAAACATAGGAGTGCCGAGTCAAATGGATTAAAGGGTTATTCCCACCCTCCCCTGCACCCCAACACGCACAAAGAAAAAAAACTTGCTTATATTCAGTCCAATATCTGGGACCCCCAGTGATTTTCAAGATCTGCGCTTTGTAGCCCCCATCTTGAGTGGAGTGTCAGTGTGCATGCTTGGCCTCTGCTCCATACATTGAAATGGCAGAGAACAGCACTTCTCTTTCTCAGGCAGTCCCATAGAGAATGAATGGAGCAGAGGTCGAGCATGCACACGGACACTCCATTCCAGATGGGCTGGTTCGCCCTGATCTCTGGGTTCCGGAGCCTTGATCTAGGGAAGGTGCAATCGGTCACCAGATTTTTGTGCTAACAATTAGACCGCATCATGATATGGGGGCAGAGATCCTGATTGCAGCTTGCTAAATGTTTTCAGTTTGATAGAACAGTGATTTTATCTGCTCCAGGTCTACCAGTCCTGTGAATACTAACTCTGTATAACCCCATCACTGATTATATAACACTGTAGGGAAACAGAGTACACCAGACCATAGAGTGATACATTTATAAAATATATATTACAACCAGGTAATCTGCTCACCTGAGCGAGTGTGTAGGCACAACTCCTATGAAAGCTCAGTAACCATTGCTGCTGCCCCGTGGCTGGGGGATGAACTCCACCAGGATGCATGAAGGAAAGGACAATTCACAGTTTTGGGCTATTTTAACAGAGATGATCATCCTTGACCAAATATATAAGAAGCAGTTTTACTCCACAGCACGTTTCCTCGCAGGACCGCCGTCTTTCTCAAGTGTAAAAAACAACTGATTGGTGATTGGCAGCTTTCTGCCTATGCATAGTGTACACAGAAATTTGACAATCAGTGGTGGGGTTACTGTCACGCACAGTGAATGGAGACTAAGTGCAACGCGAAGGGAAAAGGAACCAAACACTAGGGAATGGGGGAGTGGCGACCCCTAGACAGATTTAACGACTGTCTGCCCTATCGTCCCTATATAAGTTCCGCGCCCATCGCCGACCCTGGCGATAAGTCCTGCATCGGGAAGGACAGGACAGGACAGGTTTACTAGTTCTCTTGAGAAAATAAGTTATTAGCAGGAGATTATCACGACTAATTAAAAGAGCTCAATACGTTGCACATCATGGGAATCCGTTTCTTTCTCTACATTATGCTGCTCTCAGATTTGGAGGTAAAAACCTGGTAACACTCTCTTTAAAGAGGTTTTTATCCCCTCCAAAAGAAGTAACCCATTTTCATAGGATAAGGGATAACTAGTTTGATCAAACATAAAAAATGCCAACTTTGCATTAAAAGTTCTCAGAAATTTCCGTGTAGTGAATCTTTATAATGGGCAGTGCAGTGTCACACATAGCATAGATGATTTCTTCCCTTGTTGTCGCACTGCACGGCCCATTATTCAGATTCTCTACACTAGTTCTTGTTTCAATTAGATTTATTAAATTATATAATAAAATAAGCTGAATTTCAGGCACAAAACCTAATAACGGTCAGTGGGGCAAGTTGAAGATGACCTGCCACCAGGTCAAAAGTGGCCAGTTTTGTTTTTATTTTGTGCTGAAAAAAAAAAAAAAAAAAGCGCATGGACTGCACCTTGCAAAAAATCATACATTGATCTGATGCCATTAGGAAAAAAAATATATTACTGAACATGAAGTTCTTAGTGTAACATTGTGATCAGACTGTATGAAGCCCACTGCCACGTCACGGCGAACCTCAGTGGGGCCCTAAGGCCCCTTTCACACATCACTTTTTAGCCGTCAGGCACAATCCGACTAATTTTGTAAAAAACGGATCCGTTGGAAATTGTGAAAAACTGATGCGACGGATCCGTTTTCTTTTTACCTGGGGACAGAGTTTGGACTTCCTGTTCCAGAGAGAGATATATCGATCGCTGGATTCCATCATTTCACCTCACGTTTCATCCCTTTATCTCCTAACCCGTTGCTGGGCGTTTTTTCGCCGGACAGAAAAAAAACCACGTTCCTCTGCATGTTTTCTCCGGCCACTGGAAAACTAATTTAGGACGTATCTGGCAAAAAACGGATTAAACGTGAGGCCATCTGGCGCTAATACAAGTCTATGAGAAAAAAAAAAAAACAATCCGGCGACAACTTTTGCTGGATCCGTTTTTTTTTCTTTCCAAAATTGGCCGGATTGTGCCTGACGGCAAAAACCTGATGTGTGAAAGGGGCCTAACTTTTTATAGCCTTAAAGGAGCAGTGCTGTTCGCTAAGCACTGTCGCAGCACCAGCAGGGCAGACAGCATTGTGCCTCACAGCTCCCATGCTGTAAGACAAAGTCCCTATGACTCCAGACCACACTGCCCCACCAGCACAAAACCACAGCAACAATGGCCGCCACACAGCACCACCACCAAATGAAAGAAGCACTGAAACTCGCCTTCCTCCAGCTCTGCAGTGAGAGCAGATACATGCTGGACCCCCTTTTGCAGTTTCTTACTAAGGCCGGGTTCACACTACGTTACAGCAGCCCGTTCAACACATACTTTAAATGGGCTGCTGTAACGCAAGTGTCGTTAGGGCAGCACGCTAGTGCAGATGGAGGATCTGCTAGCTCTATCTGCGCTAGCAGTGACGGACCCGGAAACGCTGCAGCCCGCGTCTCAGGGCCCGTCACTCATTTCAAAAAACCTGATCTGCACATCCAAACATAGACTGAGTGTGAACAGGTGCTGAACCCAAAGTCGCCAACTCGTATATAGTTAAATAAATAGGGCAGCACACTGCAGCGCAAAAACATGCAAACTTGAAAACACGAAATGTAAACTGCATTACTGCACTAGAAATATGAAAAATGAGAGCTTTTAGCGCATAAAAATGGCCAATTTTATGTGTACCTCGTAGCCACTTTACGGCATCTCTCTTATACGAGGTCCTACTCTAAACCTACCTCGCTGAGAATAAACGTCTCCATCTGAATGGGTACATGTGAAACCTCTCCTTGGACTCAAATTCTCTCTCACTGTGGAGGGGTACTGGACCTACTATAATTAAAACACCTGAAGCTAGGAGGCAGGGAGTGCACGATCAGAAGGCTAGAGAATACATTTCAAAAAACCTGATCTGCACATCCAAACATAGACTGAGTGTGAACAGGTGCTGAACCCAAAGTCGCCAACTCGTATATAGTTAAATAAATAGGGCAGCACACTGCAGCGCAAAAACATGCAAACTTGAAAACACGAAATTTAAACTGCATTACTGCACTAGAAATATGAAAAATGAGAGCTTTTAGCGCATAAAAATGGCCAATTTTATGTGTACCTCGTAGCCACTTTACGGCATCTCTCTTATACGAGGTCCTACTCTAAACCTACCTCGCTGAGAATAAACGTCTCCATCTGAATGGGTACATGTGAAACCTCTCCTTGGACTCAAATTCTCTCTCACTGTGGAGGGGTACTGGACCTACTATAATTAAAACACCTGAAGCTAGGAGGCAGGGAGTGCACGATCAGAAGGCTAGAGAATACATTTCAAAAAACCTGATCTGCACATCCAAACATAGACTGAGTGTGAACAGGTGCTGAACCCAAAGTCGCCAACTCGTATATAGTTAAATAAATAGGGCAGCACACTGCAGCGCAAAAACATGCAAACTTGAAAACACGAAATTTAAACTGCATTACTTCACATGTACCCATTCAGATGGAGACGTTTATTCTCAGCGAGGTAGGTTTAGAGTAGGACCTCGTATAAGAGAGATGCCGTAAAGTGGCTACGAGGTACACATAAAATTGGCCATTTTTATGCGCTAAAAGCTCTCATTTTTCATATTTCTAGTGCAGTAATGCAGTTTAAATTTCGTGTTTTCAAGTTTGCATGTTTTTGCGCTGCAGTGTGCTGCCCTATTTATTTAACTAGGGCCCGTCACTCAATGACGGCACATGGCTAGCGCACGCCCATTGAGTCAATGGCGGCGCTAGCGGACTACGTTACATCGCGTTATGCTGCGGTGTAACGTAGTCCGTCTAACGGACTGGTGGAACGCAGAGTGAACCCAGCCTAATTTAAAATCACCCGTGCCAAATGGTAGGAGTGCAGGTCCAAGAAAGGGGACAGATCATGCAATCTGTACCGAAATGTATGATTTTTGCTGTCCATTCTCTTTCTTTTCGGCATTTTGCTTCTATTTTCTTCCCAATGCTCTCTTGAGTTTTTTTTTTATAGGTCTTGTTACTTAGTGCTAGTTTCCTGGCCTTTACCCACTGGGTTGTTCTCAGGGTAATAGTGCAGAGTAAAACACAACCTCTTGGTAAAGACTACTGATGAGCGAGTGTACTCGTTGCTCGGGTGACCTCCGAGTATTTATGACTGCTCAGAGATTTAGTTTTCCTCACCTCAGCTGAATGATTTACAGCTACTAGCCAGCTTGATTACATGTGGGGATTCTCTAGTAACCAGGCAACTCCCACATGTACTTATGCTGGCTAGTAGCTGTAAATCATTCAGCTGCAGCAATGAAAACTTAATCTCTGAGCAGTCATAAATCCTCAGGTCACCCGAGCAATGAGTACACTCGCTCATCAGTAGTAAAGACCAGGAACATTTTGCACTACAGTGAAAAATGCAATATCTCAGAATATGGCTGAAAAGCCAAAAACTGACTACCGACAGGAGTAGTAGGAATAAAATATGGGGGAAAGCTGCCCCGTCTGACCTGGCGACAGGTTCTCTATAAAGTAGACGTTTCCTGTGCTCTTTTCATACCGTGGCCATGATACGATTTCTGCAGACCTTTATCTCCCTTGTTTTTTCCTAGGAACCTCATGTCTATAATTAGAAGTGATTTGACTTTGTAGCCAATTCAGATGTCTGCATGCAAATGAACAAGGGAGACACATTTTGTTTTTACAGTAAACTGATAGAGCTGTGACTGATCCACCCTGTGACCACGGGCAATGTGTAATCTGTACCTATAGACACACCCTAGACCCGGAGCCATAGCCCGCCATTTTTGCTGAGCCTTTGTTGTCCTGCGGCACTCAGATGATTGGCTCACGTCATCCCATCGGTGTAATGATTCACTGGTCTTACTGGTCTGTACGAAGGACGGCCAAGTTGTCTTTTCCGGGTAGGGCAGGATGCAGTGCGCTGCAGCAGTCTATGGCAGGGCTATATGTCGTCTGTATGCTGCACATAGGGGGAAATTGAGGTCTGCTTGACTGGGCTTTAAATCAAAATATTGGACCTCTGTGTTAAGTGAATACTTTCATGTGTTGACCTAGTTATAATGCAGTGAATATAGACCTGGAATATATGGTTACCTGCTGTTGTATCAAATTTCATATTTGTTCTACGAGTACATCAGACCTTGCTGGGCATAAATGGAACTGGTGTGGTCCCTAAACACTATTAACCTGCAAATATGGGGTTAATCTGCAGTTTAATGGTTAATTCTAAAGTTGTGCGACCGCCGCACTGAAAGCATCACTACTGGAAGGAAATTAGCTTTATTTCCCTGACAGTCTTCGGTTTTAGCCGTAGTGGCACGGTCGGCTTCAGTCACTTTTCTGTGAATAGTGAGCGGTGGCTGTAACCACGCCTGGCCCTGAATGACAGCTGGCACCACACTGAGCCACTGCAGGCGAGGCTGTCACTCGGTGTGCCAGGGTGTGCGTACAGCCATTGCTCGCTGTGTGCCAAGCGGAGACTGAAGCCGAGCTGGTCGTGCCTCTATGACTGAAAGCCGGAGGCTGCTGGGAGGAATAAAGTGAGTTTCCTTCTGGTTGCTGAGCTTTCAGTGTGGCAGCCGCACAGCTGGAGTACGCTATTAACCTGCACATTAACCCCATATCTGCAGGTTAATGGTGTTTGGGGACATGACAGGTTATCTTTTAATAGAGCTGAATATACGGCATATGTGCGGCATAATGCTCCCAAATATCTCCGTATATTCAGCTGAAGTGTGGTCTAATGTCCCCCAACAACCAATATGCATCCACAGTGCGGTATAAGTTATGTCCACATCAGTATATAACTTTCATTCTCGCTGGGTAAATTTTGCCACCAATTTAGTAACATATCCATACACCTAAAGAATACACCTAGAAAAAACACACACCAGCTAGCAGGCAAGTTTCCAAAGTTGGTTCTTTCCCGGTGACTGCTAGTGAGAGAAGGAGGAGGCACAATCAGCTGATTACAGTATAAAGACGCTGTAAGGCGGGGGACGTGGGTGACAGGCTGAGAAGCGCAGTGCGCATGCCCAGGAATCCTAGCCCCACACTGTGCACAATGCATAACACAGTGCGGGGCAGGGATTACCGAGGTGGGTGGCCGCACTGCCAGCACTGCCCCACAAAGATTTACACAGCGCAGGCGCCGGATTTGAAAAAAAAACAGCGCGGAGGGGGCGGCGCCGAAAGCCACTGAAAATGTGAGTGATGGCAGAATACCCTTCAAACTGGGGGCTGAGGACCCGCCTCCGTGGACAAAGACAGGTATTTTTGCAAAGTTTCAAAACGCTTTATTTTAGTAATACCCGACCACAAAACTAAAAGAGCCACCTTGTTAGAATGCGGCTTTACTGCTGCACAAGGTGTCTCTTTTAGTTTATAACGGCTGCAGGGGGGTGACAGTGGCCCTTTAAAAACTGACCAGCAGCGAATAACAGAATAAAGCAAGTGTGAACAGGTGCAAGGTGGTATGACTGCATAACACACAAAAGAATACAGCAGCCTCTGTATGCTTGGAGATGTGTGCAAACATTGAATATATGACATTTGCACTACATTAGTACTATATAGAATATACTTATAGAATGGAAAAAAACTAGCAAACCCTAAAGAGCGACAGATCCAGAGCCGGTATAGACAGAGCGACCAAAGTCTACTCGTCTAATCTGGGCTGCACCAACACAACTACAAGCCGAGAGAGAGCAGACTCTGCCAGCAGCGCCCCAGGAGGCCGTGGAGGATGAGGCCCGCTTCTTGCTAAGGTGCTTCAAATACTCCGCAGTGAGGGACACTCACTTCAGGAGACTTTGATCTCCTCCCAGACTTCACCTCAGTGGAGGAGGAAGAGAAACTGTCTATACTACTGGGGGAAAGGAAAGTGCAGTGGCAATAGCAGCACAATATGTCAGTGCCTGCCACAGACTGAGGGGCCAGATATGTCCTGGACCCCTATACCACACACTGGATGTGCCCCTATACCCATTCCCCATTATTTTACCACTTCCTTTGACAATGCTAAAATCAACTTAGTCCTGCCTATAAAGCGCATTTGAATTTCAATTAATCTACTAGGCACACAAATTGGCCAAGCCATATGTGTCCAGCAGCAACAACAAGGCGACCATTCTCTGGTAGGACCTGAAACGTTTCTGGCAGGCTTAGCAGTGACCATTCAGTATTAAAGCAGCACTCCAGCGTTTTGTGTTTTTTTTTTTTTGTAATTACTGCTAGAGTGGTGCTTTGAATCTAAGGTCCCTGCAGTTTGTCTGATACTCGCCTGCCACCGTCTTCCCCTTCTATTGCCGATGCTCCAGCCGGTCTCCGGCAGTTTGTGATCTGCCGGCTGGTCTGGTGTTTCATGGAGTGCGTCGGAGGTCACAACTCAATACTAGTCTTTGAGAGCCTCGTTCTGGCTCTTGTGGACTTGCATTTAGAGCTGTTGATGTGACTCCTGACGGGCAGTCATAAGTTACGGTCACTGCTGCGAGCGACCAATCAGAAATGTGCCGTACTGTGACACACTCCGCCCGCCATTTTTGTGTGATTTTTGAATTTTTACCTCACAGCAAGTTTCTACTGCGTGGAGGCGGACCCAGTGACGTTGCTCTTCAAGCTCCTGCCGAATTTCGTCAAAAAAATGATAATACCATTTACCAAAACTATATATATTTAGTTGTGAAGTGGTTCAGTGACATTTTCACACCAATTTTGAACTTTTGTTTGGTGTTTTCTCCATATACTGCCTATTATTCACTGACTGTTATACTGAGAGACTGCCGTTTATTAACCTCTTCTTTGCCACATTGGGTATATTGCTCTATTATTTGCCACATAAGGACATTGTCCATTATTGCCCAGCAATTTCTTAAATAACAAGAATTGTCAAGAGCTGGTAAGTGCAGCCATTTTTTGTTCTTTCTTACTATTATTTATTAATTGTATTATTCTTACATTTGAATAAATAAAGTATATATGGATTCTAGACTCCCGATTCTTTAGAATCGGGCTGCCATCTAGTATCTTATAAGATTTCTCACACCATGACCTGTAATTGCTCATCTAATATAATGTACAGATCATTGTTAATTGCTCACACAATTATGGGTAATAGTACAAACTGCTTGTAAAAATCGGTAACTTTGTAATTTATTTATTAAAAATAGCCTACGCTCCCAAGACCAGAGGGGTTTTAATATTGTTTTAGCCTAGGTCGGCGCCCTCGTAGGCTAGGAGCGCAGCTCACGAGGGCCTGGTTGTTGCGCTTGTTAGGACTGGTTGAAGCTGGCCTGATAAATGGATCCAACCCAACCAGCTTCAGCGCCCACCGCTCCTCCGATGCTGCCTGGGCAGTTTGGGCCCCAGTCCATGGCCCTGCTCTCGGCTGTCCGTCAGTCAGAAGCGTTCTGCCTCCCGACAAGCAGGAAGCCAGGTGACTGGAGCAGTGCGCTCCTGAAGATTACCTCAGACAACGTGTCTTTCATCTTCAGCTGTGTAGTTCTTGAAACAAAAACAATTTGTCCGCTTTAACCCTGTTAGTGACCAGGCAAAATTTTTGAAATCTAACATGTCCCTGTATGTAGTGATTCTGAGACTGTTATTTCATGACGAATTATACGCAAGAGGTAGTCAAAACTGCTGTTAGAAGTTTAACCCTTTAGGTGCGTCACAGTAATTAATGCAAAGTTGATGGGGAAAAAAAATGGCAAGTTTTTTTTCCACTAAAATGTTTCTAAGAATCTAATAGGCCACAATAGCTGAAAGACCAGGCCATTACTTGGCCTCTGCAACCTCATGGTTGCAATTATGGGATGCTGATGCTATTGAACCGAAAGACTGCGTGGAAACGCGTAGAGCGCCGCATGAGATTCAGATGAGCACACAGATACATAAATGGTAGTGATGAGCGCAAGTGCTTGTTACTAGAGTATTCACCGAGTGAGACCTTCGCGTCCCTGCGGCCGCATGTTTCGCAGCCTTTACAGCCACAAAACATGCGGGGATTGCCCATGTTTGTCAGATAATCCCATCATGTTTTGTGGATGTGTGAAACATGGGGACGCAAACATGCCACTTGAGCACCCACAAAACTCTGCACACCCGAGCACCCTGGACAAGCTCTAGTAACGAGCACTTGCGCTCATCACTAATGCTTGGTTTAGCTTTGTAGCTAGTATACCCACTACTATTTGAACCTGGTTCCCATGTAATATAGATGCGTGACCCTGTATCCACTTATCTGGTATATTAGCTTGGTATATGACAGGCATACGTGACCCTATAGCTTTACCTACTTATCTATGAATTTATGGTCCCGTATGCTCATTGGAGTATGGTTTATGCTCAGCGTAATTAAGGGTCATACAGGGACAGTCCTCGGTGAGCGGGGAGCCATTTGCGTTAATCTTAGGGTGCCAACCTCCACAGCAAGGCCGGGGACTACAGGGATTAATAGGCCCCTTTTTTGCAAAGTATTCATGGTGGGTTGCTAATCCAATTCTGTGGTACTGTGACTTTATTGAAATGACATCTGTGACATACAGTATATACGGATTTGTGACATATTTACCTATGGGGAGGGCGTCTTTAAACATTACTAATAAAGGATATACTCTTTTGTGGTTCTAAGATCTTCTTCTTGGGAAGATGGCGCCTCACAGAACATTTCCACCTTCATTACATGATCTATGGGAAGATTAGGCAGTCACTAAAGTATGGTTTTTAGATGCAAATTATGACCTTATCTAACATATGATGTGGAAAAAACATGCAATTCTATGCGAAGTATGATTTAAGCCCCTAATGGGGTGGTCCAGTCCAAACCGATAAGTCATACATATCCTCAGGTTCTGGCTCAGAAACCGGCGAAAATCTCGCAGTGCACAGTAAGTGTGCTGGGGGAGTTCACAAGTCTGCAGTCGCACAGCGTGACTGCAGACTTATCGATTTGGACTGGACAACCCCTTTAAGAAGACTACCAACCCAGACTGTAATGCCCATACACATTAGATGAATGCTGGCTGAACCTAGGAATTTCAGTACGACTGGTGGACCAATTATTGTATGGGTGATGATGGGTGTCCTAACTATCCCCTGACTGCAGATGGCAAAGGAAAGAAGAATTCTGAGTCCTGGATGTTGACATGCCTGGTTCTTTGTTCCCACAGGAGAGAAGCTGACAAGTGTCTGACAGTCCTTGACTGCAGATGGCAAAGGAAAGAAGAATTCTGAGTCCTGGATGTTGACATGCCTGGTTCTTTGTTCCCACAGGAGAGAAGCTGACAAGTGTCTGACAGTCCTTATTGCCCTCTCTCCATTGAGAGCCATGCCCACTCCACCAAGCCCAAGTGTGAACGTGAGGTGTGAATGAGCCTTTGGTTATCAGATGTCTAGGACGTATGTCTGCCTTTAGGCTTCATGGCTGTAGCGGTGTCATGTGCAGGAGGTTTTGTGACCGCACATAGTCCCCTAAAGCTGTGAAATACAGAGAATAAGGGACTCCATGTGCTGCCATATGGTGCTCCCTCCAAGTGCTGTATATTAGAAATGTTGGAGCATACCACGATTCTTATTTTATCTGAGCCGCCCGTAAATAATCATGGCATAGGCTACGTTCAGACTAGCGTTGCGCGCCGCTGCGTCGGCGACGCAACGCACGACGCACACAAAAACGCGGCAAAACGCACGCAAAAACGCTGCGTTTTGCGACGCGTGCGTCGTTTTTTGCCGAAAATCGGACGCAAGAAAAATGCAACTTGTTGCGTTTTCTTGGTCCGACACTAGCGGCAAAAAAGACGCAAGTGTTGCAAAACGCAACACACAAAAACGCATGCGTCCCCCATGTTAAACATAGGGGCGCATGACGCGTGCGTCGCCGCTGCGTCGCCCGACGCTAAGGCGACGCACACTAGCAGAACGCTAGTGTGAACGTAGCCATACAGAGGCGCAGTATGGGCACCCTTTATATTTCCACGCCACATGAAGGAACGGCAATATGGCAATGTGCATGAGGTTTATGTGGCAAATGTATTTACAGCAGAACACAGGTTTGTGTTTTAGTTTTTTGGTCAAAATTATCACCAAATCTATGCGAGAAAAAAAACATCCGTTTAACAAAATTGAGGCAAAAAAATCTCCTTGTGTTTCAGTGAGTAGCCTCAGTCGCTTGTAACCACTCCTGCATTCATGCTGTAATAATGGAGGGATAAGGTGGATGCGCTGAACGTTGTAGTTCATCTTACAGATTGTGATCATATCCGTGGTTTACTTTTTGTTGGCCAGGGCAACATAACAGCTGCACAGGGGCCCATGAGGTAAGGGGGCCACTCCTGCCACAGATATATTAGGGGGTGCCTTGTGATGAGCTATTGGACTGCTGAGGGCCCTCATCGGTCTGCATCTTGGATGTTTGGCCCTTGTTAACATTCCACATACTCAGCATTATGAGGTCAGCATTGCTTTAGTTTCTCCAGAACATAGTTTTGTACTTCTGCCAACTCCGTCATCTGTTTTCAACTTTGTGTCCTGTGAGTTACTATTGTTACAGACATATGGCAGAACTTCAGGCTCTTCCTCCAGCCTGCCTGTATTGCTGTACCTGTTCTGGCCTCTAAATACGAGTACTTTACTATTTGTACAGGGGAAATTCTCTAGAAATTAGGACTTCTATTTGGTCCTAGGTTGGGTATAGATGTCTGATCTAGAGAGGGATCTAAGGGGTAACGTTTCTCCTTGTAGAGTGACATGCTAGACTTTTCGTATATGCCATGCATGCTCCTCTGGAAAATTAAATATGCAAATTACCTCTTTAGAGAGGAAGAGGACTTGACTTCTAATGCCACCGATTGGCCGTAGCAATCCTTAAAATCAATATCGACCCTTTAACGTGCCTTGCCTAAATCATATGGCAAGACTCGTTAAAAGGTTGATATTGAAGTTTAGGATTCCTACTTCCAATAGGTGGCACTAGATGTCAAGTCGTCTTCCTCCCTAGAGAGACTATCTGCATATTCTAGAGAGGACATTGACCTATGCTGCTTTAAAGGTACTGTCACACTAGACGATATCTCTAGCGATCCGTGACGTTGCAGCGTCCTCGCTAGCGATATCGTCCAGTGTGACAGGCAGCAGCGATCAGGCCCCTGCTGTGCTGTCGCTGGTCGGGGAAGAAAGTCCAGAACTTTATTTCGTCGCTGGACTCCCCGTAGACATCGCTGAATCGGCGTGTGTGACACCGATTCAGCGATGTCTTCGCTGGTAACCAGGGTAAACATCGGGTAACTAAGCGCAGGGCCGTCACACATAGTGACGCTGCAGCGATACCGACAACGATCCGGATCGCTGCAGCGTCGCTGTTTGGTCGCTGGAGAGCTGTCACACAGACAGCTCTCCAGCGACCAACGATCCCGAGGTCCCCGGTAACCAGGGTAAACATCGGGTAACTAAGCGCAGGGCCGCGCTTAGTAACCCAATGTTTACCCTGGTTACCATCCTAAAAAGTAAAAAAACAAACGCTACATACTTACCTACAGCCGTCTGTCCTCGGCGCTCTGCTTCTCTGGTCTGGCTGTGAGCGCCGGGCAGCCAGAAAGCAGAGAGGTGACGTCACCGTTCTGCTTTCCGGCTGACCGACACTCACAGCCAGAGCAGGAGGAGTGCAGAGCACAGCGCTGGAGGACAGACGGCTGTAGGTAAGTATGTAGTGCTTGTTTTTTTACTTTTAGGATGGTAACCAGGGTAAACATCGGGTTACTAAGCGCGGCCCTGCGCTTAGTTACCCGATGTTTACCCTGGTTACCAGTGAAGACATCGCTGAATCGGTGTCACACACGCCGATTCAGCGATGTCCACGGGAGATCCAGCGACGAAATAAAGTTCTGGCCTTTCTTCCCCGACCAGCGACAGCACAGCAGGGGCCTGATCGCTGCTGCCTGTCACACTGGACGATATCGCTAGCGAGGACGCTGCAACGTCACGGATCGCTAGCGATATCGTCTAGTGTGACAGTACCTTAAGGATGACTTCTACTTAACTGCAGATTTTCAACAGATCACAGTGTGTAATTTAGTTCAATTTAGAATGCTGTAGATCAGATTACAGCAAGGGAAGGGGAAAAATGATCAAGATTGCCAGAGTGAAAGACCTACAGATGGTGCTGCCTTCTAGTAAAGGTCCATGTGCACAGCCCAAGCGGCAAAACGATACGACTGCTGCTGATTGGTATATTTTTTGCCTATCAGCAGCCATTTGAATGCCTGTTTACACAGGCAGACCAAAGTAGGTTCATAGGCTTCCATAGTTCAGTAGTGCAAGTTCTGTTTACACAGGGCAATGCATCACTAAAAATGATTATCTATTAAGCTCCACAAAAGATCATTTCAACCTATGAACAAGCGTTTTTTTTTTCTCATTCATCTTGTGATCTGCAGCCTGTTTACCCAGCAAGATGATTAAGTCTCTTACATTTTTAACTCAGTAAATTCTGCTGGTGTGATATAGGTGTGGGGGAGTCAAATAAAAAAACGTTGTAAAATAGCAGACTAGAATAGAAACCTAATCTGGAACTAACAAACGTGGCACAGTTGACACACAAGGTGGGGGAAAGGTGAAAACACCATGAGCAAGAGGAGATGATTGGAATGTGGTCTTCCTCGGCTTGCAGTAGTGCCTGTCCAATCTCTACAAATGTTCTAGAAAAAAATAACAACTGCAGTCTGCACAGACATGCGTTACAGCAGCCACAAGAAAATAGGAACCTGTGGACTTGGATATCTCATTGATTCCTGTAGGATAAGGAATATTCATTGGTTTGTGCAGGAAGGGGTAGGAGGCGAGCTGTGACCGTCACTAACTGGCAGTGATGGATCTCATATGATCTGTCTCCTGCTGAGAGTCTTTTCATTGTAATCCTTTCTATGAAAATCATTTTATGTATTGTTCCTTTTTGAGAAGTTGCCCTTTACAGCGGGTGAGTTTCTTAAAGTGGCTGTCCGCTTTGAATAATAACGTTTTAGTTAGAAGGATTTCCCAACGATAGACTGATCGCAGGATACCCTAAATCAGATTCTGGAAACAGCTTCAGGAAATGATCCTTTTTTTATTTTTTGGAAGTGTTTACCTGAAGTGGTTTTGGAGAGTTTTTAAGTTTTTTTGGAAGAGGCTTTTCTTCCCGAAAGTGTTTTTTTTGCAGCCCTTTGATTGGACAGTGCCCAGATTTAAAAGGATTCCATCATGATATGCTTCAAAGAAGTGACGTGCACTGTCTTTCCCTCCCCCCCCCCCCCCTTCCCCACCAGATGTTTATCAAAACCGGAAGTGGAAAAATAACATTAAAAGAACTTCTTATGAAATGTAAAGATAAATAGCTTGTTATCCAAGTATTGTGAGCGCGCTCGAATAATATGTTCTTGTCCCCGTGGCTGCACGATTCGCAGCTGATAGCCACAACACATGTGGTGATTGCCTAACAGCCGCAAAACATGCAGCCGCCCGAGATACTCGGAACACTGGCGCATGCTCCGATAACACCATGTCGCAGCACGTTCGCTCATCACCAGCTCTAATACATCTAGCTGGATGCTGCAATTGTAATCATTCCCAGATCCATATTCATGAGCATGATATAAGAGAGGGTTTTGTTTCATGTCTGACTTCATTATATTTGTATCATTGTGTTCCATTTCTGCTAGATCTTCAGTGGGTTATTGTGAAACACTTCATCCTCACGAGGATGTCCTTATGTGCGTGCGATTACTATGAAGTCAGCATTCCTTCCGCAGAGCCGCTTGTAATACTGTGTTCTTCAATAATATCATGTAACCCACAACATAAACTGTTTACAAAGTGGGCTGCATCATTTTCCAGAAAGGAATGTGGCGTTTTATCTTCTTGCTTGGATTTCTGAGGTTGTGAAAATTGTTTTTAGGCACTCTCTGCAGTGGCGAAAATAAGTATTTGATACACTGCTGATTTTGTAAGTTTTCCCATCTACAAAAAGCGGAGAGGTCTGTAATTTTTATCATAGGTACACTTCAACTGTGAGAAACCAAATGTAAAAAAAAAATCCAGAAAATCGCATTGTATGGTTTTTACCTTATTAATTTGCATTTATTGCATGAAATAAGTATTTGATCACCTACCAACCAGCAAGAATTCGGTCTCTCACAGACCTGTTACTGTTTCTTTAAGAAGCCCTCCTGCTCTGCACTCATCATCTGTATTAATTGCACCTGTATAAGGAGTGGCTCCCTAAGAAGAATTTCAAGGTCCTGGAGTGACCTAGCCTAGGAAGCTGAAACTCCATGTTACCTAACAGCCCTCAAACCTGAAAGACCTGAAGAAAATCTGCACTGGAGGAGGGGGCCAAAATCCCTGCTGTGTGCAAACGTGGCCAAAGACTACAGGAAACATCAGACCTCTGTAATTGCAAACAAAGGTTTCTGTACCAAATATTATTACGATGATTTCTGTTTGTCTGCTGTATCATATACTTATTTCATGCAATACAATCCAAATGAATTATGTAACAATCATGCAATGGGATTTTCTGGATGTTTTGTTTAGATTCTGTCAATCACTGGTGAAGTGTGCCTAAGATAAAAATTACAGACCTCTCCATTCTTGGTAGGTGGGGAAACTTGCAAAATCGTCAGTGTATGAAATACTTATTTTCCCCACTGTGTACAGCCATTCTACATACTAGGGTATGTGCACACATTATTATTATTATTTATTATTATAGCGCCATTTATTCCATGGCGCTTTACATGTGAGGAGTGGTACACATAAAAACAGGTACAATAATCTTGAACAATACAAGTCACAACTGGTACAGGAGGAGAGAGGACCCTGCTCACGAAGGCTCACAATCTACAAGGGATGGGTGAGAATACAGTAGGTGAGGATAGATTTGGTCGTGCAGTGGCTTGGTCGTTTGGTGGATACTGCAGAGGATGTAGGCTTGTCGGAAGAGGTAGGTCTTCAGGTTCTTTTTGAGGGTATGTGCACACGTCAGGATTTCTTGCAGAAATTTCCTGACAAAAACGGACATGTCTGCCAGAAATCTGCATGCGTTTTTTTCGCGTCTTTTCCCAATGCATTTAAATAGCGGGAAAAATGCGAAAAAAACGCAAAATTAATGAATATGCTGCTTTTTTTTTTTTTTTACCGCTATAAGTTTTTTTTTCGCGGAAAAAAACGCATCATGTGCACAAAAATTGCAGAATGCATTCTAAATGATAGGATGCATATGTATGCATTTTTAATGTGTTTTTATAGTGTTTTCATATTGAAAAAACGAGAAAAAACCTTAACTTGTGCACATACCCTTAAGGTTTCGATGGTAGGTGAGAGTCTGATATGTTGTGGTAGAGGGTTCCAGAGTAGGGGTGATGCGCGAGAGAAATCTTGTATGTGATTGTGGGAAGAGAAGATAAGAGGGGAGTAGAGAAGGAGATCTTGTGAGGATCGGAGGTTGCGGGTAGGTAAGTACCGGGAGACGAGGTCACAGATGTATGGAGGAGACAGGTTGTGGATGGCTTTGTATGTCATGGTTAGGGTTTTGTACTTGAGTCTTTGGGTAATGGGGAGCCAGTGAAGGGATTGACAGAGGGGAGAGGCCCAGGAATAGAGGGGGACAGGTGGATTAGTCGGGCAGCAGAGTTTAGAACAGATTGGCGGGGTGCGAGAGTGTTAGAGGGGAGGCCACAGAGCAGGAGGTTACAGTAGTCGAGGCGGGAGATGAAAAGGGCATGGACTAGGGTTTTTGCAGATTCTTGGTTGAGGAATGTACGGATCCGTGAAAAATTTTTGAGTTGAAGGCGGCAGGAAGTGGAAAGGGCTTGGATATGCGGTTTGAAGGAGAGGTCAGTGGATTCACATTAAGTATTTGGTGCAGAACGTTTTGCATAATTTCTGCATCTCTTGGCAAGAAAAATGCAGTGTAAAACATATGTCTTTTTGTCGTATTTTTACATGTTTTGGGGCAGATTTTCCCCCACTCTTTGGTATTGGTGAAATCTGCAGCAAAAACGCTGAAAGAATTGACATGATGCAGATTTAAATCTGTATCCAATCTGCAAGCAACAAATAAGCAACGTGTGCATGAGACGTCAGGGTTCTCTTTCACTTTGCTGTCATCTGGAAAGTTTCAGGTTTTGTGAAATAATTGCGCGGCGCAAATTCAACACAAATGCAACGTGTGCACACGGCCTAATTGGGATTTGTGATCGGTTAGGCTACTTTCACACATCAGGTTTTCGCCGTCAGGCTAAATTTAAAAAAACCGGATCAGGCGAATGTTGCCGCCGGATCAGGTTTTTTCCCCCATAGACTTGTATTAGTGCCGGATTGCAACGAATGACATTGTGTTTCTTCCGGTTTTCGCCGGATCCGGCAAATCTGCCGCTTCCGGTTTCTGGAAAAAACGTCCACTGCAACGTTTTTGGTCTCCGGCAAAAAAGCCTGAAGTGCCGAATCCGGCGCTTCCGGCTGTTTGCTAGAATGGGAGCCGGAAGGTGCCGGATCCGGAAAAAGGCGGATCCGGCGGCCTGATCCAGTTTTTAAACTGAGCATGCTCCACATTTTTTTATCCAATAATCTAGATAGGCTAGCCGGATCTGTAAAAAAACAAAAAAAAACAAAACGGATCCATTGCATCAGTTTTTCACAATCTGCGCCAGATCCAGTTTTTGCAACATTCGCCGGATTTAGCCTGACACTTAAAACCTGATGTGTGAAAGTAGCCTTAGGGTACCGTCACACAGTGCCATTTCGATCGCTACGACGGTACGATTCGTGACGTTCCAGCGATATCGTTACGATATCGCTGTGTCTGACACGCAGCAGCGATCAGGGATCCTGCTGAGAATCTTACGTCGTAGCAAATCGTAAGGAACTTTCTTTCGTCGCTGGATCTCCCGCTGTCATCGCTAGATCGGTGTGTGTGACACCGATCTAGCGATGCGATCTAGCGATGCGTTCGCTTGTAACCAGGGTAAACATCAGGTTCCTAAGCGCAGGGCCGCGCTTAGTAACCCGATGTTTACCCTGGTTACCAGCGTAAATGTAAAAAAAACCAAACAGCACATACTTACATTCCGGTGTCCGTCAGGTCCCTTGCCGTCTGCTTCCAGCACTCACTGACTGCCGGCCGTAAAGTGAAAGCAGAGGACAGCGGTGACGTCACCGCTGTGCTGTGCTTTCACTTTACGGCCGGCAGTCACTGAGTACGGGAAGCAGACGGCAAGGGACCGATACCGGAATGTAAGTATGTGCTGTTTGTTTTTTTTTTTACGCTGGTAACCAGGGTAAACATCGGGTTACTAAGCGCGGTCCTGCGCTTAGTAACCCGATGTTTACCCTGGTTACCCGGGGACTTCGGCATCGTTGGTCGCTGTAGAGCTGTCTGTGTGACAGCTCCCCAGCGACCACACTACGACTTATCTACGATCACGGCCAGGTCGTATCGCTGGTCGTGATCGTAGGTAAATCGTATAGTGTGACGGTACCCTTAGACTGGGGGTCCTGAAAGATTACTTCAGCTCTCAGTAGCATTCCTAGTCTGAATGCAGTAATCTTAAGTTGGCTATTTACATTACATATAAACAGTTAAAGCCGATTATTATAACGCTATCTAACAAAAACCTTTGTATTGCTTCTGATTTTTCTCGGGCAGTATTTGTTGGTGAACGTGGGAATTGGCCTGCTAATTTTTTCCTATAAATAAGCATGCATGCTCGTCCAAGCTGTGTGCAGGTTTAGGCTATGTTCACACGTCGCGTTTTTGCTGGTTTTTTTTTTTCCAATGTAAATTTTATGCTGCGTTTTCAGAACCAGCAAAGTCTATGATAATTTAGAAATCTCATGCACACGTTGCTTTTATTTAACTGACAGATTTGGAAAACTGCTGTGTTCTTGCAAACAGTAGCATGTCACTTTTTTCAGTGTTTTTGCAGCGTTTTTTCACTCATAGGAAACCTTGGGAAAGTGCAAGAATGCAGAAAAAAAATGCAGGCATCGGGTTTTCTTGCTTTTTTGATGGAAAACCTAAGGGAGTAAAAACAAAAACGCAGCAAAACCTGCTTTTTGTAAGCAGCTTCCTTAGGCTATGTGCCCATGTTGCAGAAATGCTGCGGAAATGTCCGCAGCATTTCCGCAACTCCCTGCCGCATGTGTTTTCTGCAAAACAAGCGTTTTTAGCTTGCAGAATACTTGAGTTTTCCAAGCGATTTGAAGCATTGCTTGGAAAAGTGATTGACAGGTTGGTCACACTTGTCAAGCATAGTGCTTGACAAGTGTGACAAACGTTTTACTATTGATGCTACCTATGCAGCATCAATAGTAAAAAGCTATAGTGTTAAAAATAATATGGTTATTCTCACTTTCCAACAGCCCCCGATCTCCTCGGCGGTGCTCCCGGTATGTTCGGTTCCCAGGGATGCTTTGCGCAAAGGACCTTTGTGACATCACGGTTGCGTGAACGCGACGTCATCTCGGGTGATTCGAGCAATGCATCCCTGGGAACAGAAGCAGCCGTGTGCACCGCTGAGAGGCGGGAGGACTCCGGGGGCCATCAGAAGGTAAGTATATCCCTATTTTTTTTATTTTAATTCCTTTTTTTCTATACAGGCATGTGGTAGAGTCTCCCCTCCTGCAGACCCTGGGTACCATCCACACATGAAGGTCTCACTTGACGCTTGGTGGGCATAGCCACATGCGTAAAGTGAGCGTTTCAATTCAATCCTATGGTGGCGGAATCGCGACGATTCCGCACAAATAATGAACATGCTGCAGATTTTACCGCTATGCGATTCTGCAGTGGGAGAATCCGCAGCATGGGCACAGCAACTGCGGAATCCCATAGGATTGCATGGGAATGCGTTTTTTAAACGTTTAAGCTGCGGCAAAAACGCGGCGGAAATGCTTAAAAAACGCAACTTGGGCACACAGCCTTACTGGCAAGTGACTAGGTATTGCCTGCGGGAAGAAATACAATAGGTGAACATAGCCTTATGGTGGAGTTGTGACAAATTCCTGGCAGCCAGAAGCTGTGTCATATGTACGGAGACAGAGAAGGGAAAGCGTGTACAATGTTAAAGGAATTTAATGTATTTTAATGTATTCAATAATATTTTCATTAGATAAGTGTGCGTACACACAATGCGTATTTAAAGCAAACCCATCACCAGGTTTGGCCAATATAAGATACGGCCACCGCCTTTCAGGGCTTATCTACAGCATTCTATAATGAGATGGGATGCGGAGCGATGGGTATCGCAGGTCCGGCGCCTCCCATCTTCTTGGGATGTCACCCTCCTGCCTCTTTCATGGCTCCACGGCATGGTGCTCCTGCGCAGGCATACTGATCTGTCCTGTTGAGCGCAGACCTGTACTGCAGTGCGCAGGTGCGGGAAATGTCAGAGAGGCCCGGCGCCTGCGCACTGCATGAATTTGCTCTGCCCTCAACATGGCAGATAAGTACGCCTGAGCAGGAGCGTGATGCCTGGGAGCCATGTAGCAAGCAGGAGGGCGACATCGCAAGAAGATGGGAGATGCCGGACCCGGACCTGCAACACTCATCAGACCAGACCGCCCCGCAGGTGAGTATAATAAAACTTTATTTTTCTTTTCTTTCAGGTCGGATCGGAGGCTAATGTACATCATTACAGAATGCTGTAGATAAGCCCTGAAAGGCAGTGGCCATATCTTATATCGGCAAAATCTGCTGACAGGTTTGCTGTAAGCAGCGTCAAACCCGCAGCGGCCAGCTGTGACAGTTGGGGAAGATTTCTAGAAATCCCATCCACTATTGTCAGAACTTCCGAACCCCAAGAGTGAACCCACAGTACCGCGACAATGAACCTCCCAAGGGTGATCTTACCAGATGGACCACTCCCTATACAGGGAGCGTTAGGGGCAGGCACGAGGGAGACTATTGCTGCGGAAGCGGATACCGGGGAACAGGAAGCAGGAGAGGAAGGACGCGTAAGTGGCTAAGGCGGAGACACAGGACTGAGTGACAGTGACTGAAACACAGAGTGGACTGGATATGGCGGACGACCAGGACAGGCATGGAATGGCGGAGACACAGGACGGACTGGATATGGCGGATGACCAGGACAGGCAGGGAATGGCGGAGACACAGGACGGACTGGATATGGCGGATGACCAGGACAGGCAGGGAATGGCGGAGTCACGGGACGGACTGGATATGGCGGACGACCAGGACGGGCAGGGAATGACGGAGACGCAGGACGGACTGGATATGGCGGACGCCCAAGACAGGCAGGGTATGGCAGAAACACAGGATGGAGCAAGGTATAGAGGACCTGGGTCAAATGAGGACAATTGACAAACAGGCAAAGAGCAGAGGAAGGAATTACCTTATATACAAGACGTGCTGAAGGACTTCCGGGTCAGAGTCCTCCCTGGATCATAGAGAAAAGGTATGGAGCGCCTGTAGTTCAGGAAAGCGAGGTGCGTGTGCGCAGAGGTGCTGGAGCGAGGAGTGTGCATGCACACCTGCCGAGAACCAGGAAGAGGACGTGTGCCTGCATGAGGAGCGTGCCGCCGTGGGTGAGAAGAAGCGGAGAAGACGGTAGCGGACCCGGCAGCTGGAGGGAAAGGAGAAGCGTCCCGGAGCAGGTAAGTATGAGCTGAAGCGGCGGTGGCCCGGCAGCAGAGGCGGCCGTGACAACTATGCTATCAGTTGGCCAGCACCCACATACACATTCTTATTGGCTGAACTGTGGATATCACCAGGTTCAGCTGACACTAGCCCAATGTGTATATGGGGCTTAAATGGGTATTCAAATCGTAAAGATCCTATCCCAATCATCAGCAGTTGTAGTAATAATAATATTAGCAAATCACAAGAATTGTACTACATTTCTAATTGAAAGTATTTGTCATGTCACTTACCCCATGTGCGGGGCATTACAGTAGCTTGGGTATTCATGGTTACCACCAGTCGTATGGTGACAGCAGTTGGTGGTCGTAACCATGGATTCTAAGCTGCTGCAATGCCCTGCGCATGGGGTAAGCGACATAGGGAATGGAGGTACTGTATTTGATAATATAATTACACCTACTACATATTCAGATAGTATCTTGGAGATGGAAATACCCCAGTACAAAAATAAACCTGCATCTAATAGCAGATTAAGTTTTTGGCAAACATATAATCATTGAATTTATGGAGGAACAGCTGTTCCAACCACAAACCTGTACCGTTGAATGTAATAGCTCTGAGATTTAGCAGGAGAAACAGCTATTCCCCTGCAAAAATTAAGCGATTATTTTACAACCAATTGGGCAGCTACTGTAATTGCCAGTGTTTATTTTGACCACTGTGTGGGTTCGGATGAGCACCTGAAAAATGGTCTTATTTTCATCAGTAATCCGTCCGTATGCCTTCTGTCATTCATATGTTCTTAATTTACATCCGTATGATATCTGTTTTTATAATAATACATTTAAAAGAAAATTAACAAGACCAAATACAATTTTGTATGTTAAGACTTGCAATACAGTTGGTACGGAAAGTATTCAGACCCCTTTAAACTTTTCACTCTTTGTTTCATTGCGGCCATTTGGTAAATTCAAAAAACTTCATTTTTTCTCTCATTAATGTACACTCTGCACCCCATCTTGACTGAAAAAAACAAATGTAGACATTTTTTGGAAATTTTTTTTTTAAAAAAAAGAAAAACTGAAATATCACATGGTCATAAGTATTCAGACCCTTTGTTCAGTATTGAGTAGAAGCACCTTTTGAGCTAGTACAGCCACGAGTCGTCTTGGGAATGATGCAACAAGTTTTTCACACCTGGATTTGGGGATCTTCTGCCATTGTTCCTGGCAGATCCTCTCTAGTTCTGTCAGGTTGGATCATGAACGTTGGTGGAGAGCCATTTTCAGGTCTCTCCAGAGATGCTCATTTGGGTTTATGTCAGGGCTCTGGCTGGACCAGTCAAAAATGGTCACAGAGTTGTTCTCAAGCCACTACTTTGTTATTTTAGCTGTCTGCTTAGGGTCATTGTCTTGTTGGAAGGTGAACCTTTTGCCAAGTCTGAGGTCCAGAGCACTCTAGAAGAGGTTTTCATCCTGGATATCTCTGTACTTAGCCGCATTCATGTTTCCTTCAATTGCAACCAGTCGTCCTGTCCCTGCAGCTGAAAAACACCCCCATAGCATGATGCTGCCACCACCATGTTTCACTGTTGGGATTGTATTGGGCAGGTGATGAGCAGTGTCTGGTTTTCTCCACACACCAACAATGTCTATCTTCATCTCATCAAACAAGAGAATCTTATTTCTCATATTCTGGGAGTCCTTCATGTGTTTTTTTATTTTTATTTATTTTTTTATTTTTTTAACAAACTTTATTCAGGTTTTCATATATCTTGCACTGAGGAAAGGCTTCCGTCGGGCCACTCTGCCATAAAGGCCCGACTGCTGGAGGGCTGCAGTGATAGTTGACTGTGTGGAACTTTCTCCCATCTCTCTATTGCATCTCTGGAGCTCAACCACAGTGATCTTGGGATTCTTCTTTACCTCTCTCACCAAGGCTCTTCTCCCACGATTGCTCAGTTTGGCTGGACGGCCAGGTCTAGGAAGACTTCTTGTGGTCCCAAACTTCTTCCATTTAAGGATTATGGAGGCCATTATGCTCTTAGGAGCTTTGAGCACTGCAGAAATTCTGTTGTAACCTTGGCCAGATCTATGCCTTGTCACAATTCTGTCTCTGAGCTCCTTGGCCAAGTTCCTTTGACCTCATGATTCTCATTTGACCTGACATGCCCTGTGAGCTGTGAGGTCTTCTATAGACAGGTGTGTGCCTTTCCAAATCACGTCCTATCAGTTTAATTAAACACAGCTGGACTCCAATGAAGCAGTAGAACCATCTCAAGGAGGATCACAAGGAAATGGACAACATGTGACTTAAATATGAGTGTCTGAGCAAAGGGTCTGAATACTTATGACCATGTGACATTTCAGTTTTTCTTTTTTAATAAACTTGCAAACATTTCTATTTTTTTCAGTTAAGATGGGGTGCAGAATGTACATTAATGTGAAAAAAATGAACTTTTTTGAATCTGCCAAATGGCTGCAATGAAACAGTGTGAAAAATTTAAAGGGGTCTAAGTACTTTCCGTACCCACTGTATTGGAAAAAGTAACTTTTACGTAATCAGAAGGGAGATGTAAGATCCCAATAAGAACCTTTGGCACAAAATCACGAAAATGGTGATAAACTTGGATTTTAGGCTACGTTCACATTTGCGTTCTGTCGGGCGCAGCCGCAGCGACGCATGTGCCCCTATATTTAACATGGGGGCGCATGGACATGCGTTTGCATGCGTTTTGCGATGCATGCGTTTTTTTTGCCGCAAGCGTTAGGGCGCAGAGGACGCAGCAAGATGCATTTTTTTTGCGTCCAAAATTCGGCAAAAAAGGACGCATGCGTCGCAAAACTATGCGTTTTAGCGTGCGTTTTTGTTTGCGTTGTGCGTTGCGTCACCGACACAACATCGCACAACGCAAATGTGAACGTAGCCTAATTCTACCGACCCGTTCATAGCAGAATAATTTGAGTAATTTGTAATTTTTGTAATTTTGAGCTGAAGGTTCTTATTGGAATAACACATGAAAAAACTGCATGGTATTCAGACCGGTCATATAGTATAGGGGTCCATTATATCTGACCTGCCCATAGAGTTGCCATGTTATTATTTTTTTTATTTTTCTTATTTTTTTGTTATTGTACCTGGGAATGAGCTTAATACTGGAATATCACCTATTACTACCAAAGCTCTTAAAACATTGACACTAATAAGCCCTTTTCCCATCTACAGCTTGATGACCCTTCAATCTTCCCAGCTGTCATTGTAGAGCACATTCCAAATGCAGATTTACTGCACAGTTACTCGGGGTTAACATGTGTGGATGATCCCAATGACATAATCACGGAGAACTCGCTGGATGTAGCGGAGGAGCAAATCATAGAAGACGATGACCTCACTCTCACAGGTAATGGTCAGTGTGACCAGTAACGGCCATTCTAACCTGTGCATAGACAATGGAATCTGAGTGCGTATATGCATTACTGATAATTTCTTCTCATTTAAAGATTTTTCTGTATTTTCATGACTAAAAATTGTACAGGCAAAAATATTGTACATTCACACTAAAAGCATCAAAACTATGAATTAACACACGTGGAATTATATACTTAACAAAAAAGTGTGAAACAACTGAAAATATGTCTTATATTCTAGGTTCTTCAAAGTAGCCACCTTTTGCTTTGATGACTGCTTTGCACACTCTTGGCATTCTCTTGATGAGCTTCAAGAGGTAGTCACCGGAAATGGTCTTCCAACAATCTTGAAGGAGTTCCCAGAGATGCTTAGCACTTGTTGGCCCTTTTGCCTTCACTCTGCGGTCCAGCTCACCCCAAACCATCTCGATTGGGTTCAGGTCTGGTGACTGTGGAGGCCAGGTCACCTGGCGTAGCACACATCACTCTCCTTCTTGGTCAAATAGCCCTTACACAGACTGGAGGTGTGTTTGGGGTCATTGTCCTGTTGAAAAATAAATGATGGTCAAACTAAACGCAAACTGGATGGAATAGCATGCCGCTGCAAGATGCTGTGGTAGCCATGCTGGTTCAGTATGCCTTCAATTTTGAATAAATCCCCACCAGTGTCGCCAGCAAAGCACCTCCACACCATCACACCTCCTTCTCCATGCTTCACGGTGGGAACCAGGCATGTAGAGTCCATCCATCATTCACCTTTTCTGCATCACACAAAGACACGCTGGTTGGAACCAAAGATCTAAAATTTGGACTTATCAGACCAAAGCACAGCTTTCCACTGGTCTAATGTCCATTCCTTGTGTTCTTTAACCCAAACAAGTCTATTCAGCTTGTTGCCTGTCCTTAGCAGTGGTTTTTTAGCACCTATTTTACCATGAAGGCCTGCTGCACAAAGTCTCCTCTTAAGGGTATGTGTCCACGGGCCGTTTTACATCCAGACTAGCTGCAGATTGAACGCTGCGTGGAGCTGCAGCGTTCAAACCGCAGCGTCCAGATGTTACAGCATAGTGGAGGGGATTTTATGAAATCCCGTCTCCACTATGCGTGGTAACACGCATCCGGCAGCCCTGCGATTCCGGACATTCGGAGCGTCTTTTTAGATCGCAGCATATCCGATTACCTTGCTGCGCCGCCGCAAGGTAAATTACAGGGCCCTATGTGTGGGGTGCGATGATTCCGGATGTGTGCAATGAACACATCCGGCATCATCGCGTCTCCAGAAGGGGGCGGGGCTTTGGGCGGAGCGAGTTTTCCGCTCCGTCCAAAGCGTCGGCCATCCTGAAGGTGGACACAAACCCTAACGGTTGTTGTATAGATGTGTCTGCTGCTAGAGCTCTGTGTGGCATTGACCTGGTCTCTAATCTGAGCTGCTATTAACCTGTGATTCCTGAGTTTGGTGACTCGGATAAACTTATCCTCAGAAGCAGAGGTGACTCTTGGTCTTCCTTTCCTGGGGCAGTCTTCATGTGAGCCAGTTTCTTTGTAGCACTTGATGGTTTTTGCCACTGCACATGGGGACACTTTCAAAGTTTTCCCAATTTTTTGGATTGACTGACTTTCATTTCTTAAAGTAATGATGACCACTCTTTTTTTTTTTTTACCTTTACTTAGCTGCTTTTTTGTTGCCATAAAACAAATTCTAACAGTCTATTCAGTAGGACTATCAGCTGTGTATCCACCAGACTTCTGCACAACACAACTGATGGTCCCAACACCATTTATAAGGCAAGAAATCCCACTTATTAAACCTGACAGGGCACATCTGTGAAGTGAAAACCATTCTCGGTGACTACCTCTTGAAGCTCATCAAGAGAATGCCAAGAGTGTGCAAAGCCGTCATCAAAGCAAAAGGTAGCTACTTTGAAGATCCTAGAATATAAGACATAATTTCAGTTGTTTCACACTTTTTTGTTAAGTATATAATTCCACATGTGTTAATTCATACACTGTGTGCAGGAATTTTAGGTAAGTTGTATTTTAGAGGATTATTTTTATTATTGATCAACAACAATGTTCTCATTCAACCCAAAAGACTCATAAATATCAAAGCTTAATATTTTTGGAAGTTGGAGTGTTTTTTTAGATTTGGTTATCTTAGGAGGATATCTGTTTGTGCAGGCAACTATTAGGCTGCCGTCACACTATCAGTATTTGGTCAGTATTTTACATCAGTATTTGTAAGCCAAAACCTGGAGTGGAACAATTAGAGGAAAAGTATAACAGAAACATAGGCACCATATTCTGCATTTATCACCCACTCCTGGTTTTTGCTTACAAATACTGATGTAAAATACGGACCAAATACTGCTATTGTGACGGCAGCCTTACTGTGCAGAATTATTAGGCAACTTAATAAAAAACCAAATATATTCCCATCTCACTTGTTTATTTTCACCAGGTAAACCAATATCACAAAATTTAGAAATAAACATTTCTGATATGCAAAAACAAAACCCCCCAAAATTAGTGACTAATTTAGCCACCTTTCTTTATGATGACACTCAGCAGCCTTCCATCCATAGATTCTGTAAGTTGCTTGATCTGTTTACGACCAACATTTGAGTGGAGCAGCCACCACAGCCTCCCAGACACTGTTCCGAGAGGTGGACTGTTTTCCCTCCCTGTAGATCTCACATTTTATGAGGGACCAGGGGTTCTCTATGGGGTTCAGATCAGGTGAACAAGGGGGTAATGTCATTAATTTTCTTCTTTGAGACCTTTACTGGCCAGCCACGCTGTGGAGTAGTTGGAGGCATGTGATGGAGTATTGTCCTGCATGAAAATCATGTTTTTCTTGAATGATACCGACTTTTTCCTGTACCACTGCTTGAAGTTGTCTTCCAGAAACTGGCAGTAGGTCTGGGAGTTGAGCTTCACTCCATCCTCAACACGAAAAGGTCCAACAAGTTCATCTTTGATGATACCAGTACCCCACCTCCACCTTGCTGGCGTCTGAGTCGGAGTGGAGCTCTCTGCCCTTTACTGATTCAGCTTCTGGCCCATTCATCTGGCCCATCAAGAGTCACTCATTTCATCAGTCCATAAAAGCTTTGAAAAGTCATTCTTATGACTCTTCTTCTTATTCTTGGCCCAGTCTTGACGTTTTATCTTATGTTTCTTGTTCAAAGGTGGTCATTTTTCAGCTCACGCTTCAAAAGTTTGGCAATTTCAAGACTGCTGCATCCCTCTGCAAGACATCTCACAATTTTGGACTTTTCAGAGCCCGTCAATTCTCTCTTCTGACCCATTTTGCCAAAAGAAAGGAAGTTGCCTAATAATTAAGCACACCTTTATATAGAGTTTTGATGTCATTAGACAACAACCCTCCTCATTACAGAGATGCACCTGATTTACTTAATTGGTAGTTGGATCTGAAGCCTGAACAGCTTGGAGTAGGTTAACATGTATAAAAAGTATCATGTGATCCAAAAACAACTTACCTAATAATTCTGCACACAGTGTAGTTTTGATGCCTTCAGTGTGAATGTACAATTTTCATAGTCATGAAAATACAGAAAAATCTTTAAATGAGAAGGTGTGTCCAAACTTTTGCTCTGTACTGTACATTTTTGGCTTGTGTTAATGCAGTTTTCCTTCTGTCCTTAGGTAAGTCCCTCCAGGTTTTAATTCTACCTTACATAGTAAATTAGGCTTGTGAAACATCATGGCACGAAAACCAACTCCTAAAGCCCCCGTCACACTTAGCGACGCTGCAGCGATACCGACAACGATCCGGATCGCTGCAGCGTCGCTGGAGAGCTGTCACACAGACAGCTCTCCAGCGACCAACGATCCCGAGGTCCCCGGTAACCAGGGTAAACATTGGGTAACTAAGCGCAGGGCCGCGCTTAGTAACCCGATGTTTACCCTGGTTACCATCGTTAAAGTAAAAAAAACAAACGCTACATACTTACCTACCGCTGTCTGTCCCCGGCGCTCTGCTTCTCTGCTCTGGCTGTGAGCACAGCGGCCGGAAAGCAGAGCAGTGACGTCACCGCTCTGCTTTCTGGCTGCCCGCCGCTCACAGCCAGACCAGAGAAGCAGAGCGCCGGGGACAGACAGCGGTAGGTAAGTATGTAGTGTTTGTTTTTTTTACTTTAACGATGGTAACCATGGTAAACATCGGGTTACTAAGCGCGGCCCTGCGCTTAGTAACCCGATGTTTACCCTGGTTACCAGCGAAGACATCGCTGAATCGGCGTCACACACGCCGATTCAGCGATGTCAGCGGGACCTCAACGATCAAAAAATGGCCCAGGCCATTCCGACACGAGCAGCGATCTCACAGCAGGGGCCTGATCGCTGCTACGTGTCACACATAGCGAGATCGCTACTGAGATCGCTGTTGCGTCACAAAACTTGTGACTCAGCAGCGATCTCGCTATGTGTGACGGGGCCTTAATGTTAGTGTAGAGGACATTGAGCATTGAGTGACCTAATTATTGCTTTGAGCCTCGCACGATATGATATCTCTTCCCTTCAGTACATTATGAGGGTTACCATTTATACTAAATTTTGGCCATTAATTTCACACTAGAAAAACGATACTTCTCTATCTTTTTTTTTTTTTTTTTTGGTCACTACTGAAAAAAAAAAAAAAAAAAGTAGTCCTCTATAGTGAAATAAAGATTATGGACACTGCTGTCAAATATGTTGGGTGCTCATGGGCATATAGACAGATTTAGCGTGTACCCCATTGGAGCTTTCCCCACATATATGCCACACAAGTTAGAACAGAAGTGGCATGTGAACGAAGCTTTATATGGATTTAGCAGAGTAAATGCAGGTAGCACAAAATGTAACGGGTCCACGGGACTTTCCAGTTTTACAGTCCAACCTGTGGCTTGGGCCTCCTTGCACTGTTCCTCTGAGAGTTTCAGCAAAATGCTGCATGGAGATCTATTATTTTGCTGCCTGGGCAACATAGTGTGGGAAGGTCACTGTTACATCAGGACACTGGTTACAACAACGGCCTTCTGATTTGTTATCTGTTAAATGAGTCTCTCTGCCCAGTATAACAGTATATATTAGTCTTGTAGGGTATACAGCCCCTATAAAAATCCTACCCTTACTGTTCTAGTCGCTGACAGTAAACTGGAGAAACTGGCTTTATCAAATATGCAGATTGCGGATCTTAGTGCACCCTTTGTGTGACCGAGCTGCTTAGTGCACCTGTTTGCCTACTGGTTTGCTTTCCCAGCCTTCTTAACTGCTGATTGACAGGACCCCGGTATGCCTGGAGCGAGCACGGTCTGCTGGAAAAGCTCGGCCACCCAGTGGTGTCAGTCACCAGTGAGATGGGTGGGACATGCAAACCAATGGGTGGAGCAGTGCGCTGAGCCTCTTGGCCAGGCCAGGAGTGCCCCAAATGCCATCTTTAGCGTACTCCTCATTACACTTCTGTTTCAAAGCCACAGTGTTTATATGCCCTCTGCAAGGCTGTGTGTTTGTACTGGCAGAATGGACTGACGGACTTCTCTTAAGGGCAGAGACAGACTGCCGTATTTCTAGTGCGTGAATGGCATCGCACTGCACGGACTGGCTGGCATCTCTCCTGACCTGAGCAAGACAGCGTGATTGATTACTATGCAGCTGTCAAGCTCAGACTGGCCGGCATCTCTCCTGACCTGAGCAAGACAGCGTGATGTATTACTATGCAGCTGTCAAGCTCAGACTGGCCGGCATCTCTCCTGACCTGAGCAAGACAGCCTGATGGATTACTATGCAGCTGTCAAGCTCGGACTGGCCAGCATCTCTCCTGACCTGAGCAAGACAGCCTGATGGATTACTATGCAGCTGTCAAGCTCGGACTGGCCAGCATCTCTCCTGACCTGAGCAAGACAGCCTGATGGATTACTATGCAGCTGTCAAGCTCGGACTGGCCAGCATCTCTCCTGACCTGAGCAAGACAGCCTGATGGATTACTATGCAGCTGTCAAGCTCAGACTGGCCGGCATCTCTCCTGACCTGAGCAAGACAACCTGATGGATTACTACGCAGCTGTCAAGCTCAGGTCAGGAGAGGCGACAACCAGTGCGAGGCTCACCATGCGGTTCTCGCAGGAGAAATACAGCAGTCTGTCTCTGCCCTAAAGGACATAATGTTGTCACTACTGGCATTACATTTGCCTGGTTAACAAGATGTGTTAATGGATGTGAATAAAGTGCTGTAACTTTTTATCAAAAGGATCAAATGTAGCTAACCATTTATTGGGGGGCAGCAGGATGGACGTTTAATGGCCGTCTAAGGGTATGTGTCCACGTTCAGGATTGCATCAGGATTTGGTCAGGATTTTATGTCAGTATTTGTAAGCCAAAACCAGGAGTGGAACAATTAGAGGAAAAGTATAATAGAAACATATGCACCACTTCTGCATTTATCACCCACTCCTGGTTTTGGCTTACAAATACTGACATAAAATCCTGACCAAATCCTGATGCAATCCTGAACGTAGACACATACCCTAAGGATGCCTTTATACTGATGGACCAGCTATTAAATGACTTCCGATTGGCTACATAAAAGCCAATCACGAGTCGTTTAATGGCCTGCTTATACAGGCCAACTGAACGTCCATGTGCACAGAACGATCGGTAATAGATTGTCTTGTGCACATAGAATATCATGTGATCAGCATCTTTTACACAGGATGATGTGACGCCAAGAAAGCTAATTCTCCAGTCGGCCCTGCCACCAGATGTTGTTGCCTTGTCCTGTGCAAATACCGTATATGTGTAGTGTAGGCATGTTGGTATACTCACCGGCCACCATCTTCACAGTAACCAGCCAGTATCAGTATACACTATTTAGGATCTTACAGGTAGCTTGTACTTGGCTTATTTTATTTTTTTCTGGCCTCATTTAGAACACATTTAGCCTTTTATGACACTAATGTATCTAACCCACTCCAGTTTTTACTGGCTAATGCTATTGTTATTTGCCAACAAACGCCCCAAGGCTCTGATGGAGCAGTAGTGCCATCTGCAGGTCAATTCTGAAAATGCAGAATCGTGACCAATTTATAGCAAAGTGTATTTTGCAAAAAATGTAATAGATAAGTAATGGCAAACCATCTCTTTTAGTTGAAGCTTCCTGTCAGAATGGTGATGAAACCATGGAAACAATTGAAGCTGCTGAAGCACTTCTTAATATGGACTCTCCAGATGCATTACTGGATGAGAAAAGATTAGGTAAGTGTGAAGTGCTTTATGAATTAACGGTTGTAATTTCAAGGCTGATAAATTCCCACTAGGCAATGAGTTTATGCATGAGGAAATAATGTACAAAAATAACAAGCTTGAAAAAGTCTAACCTGGTCATAAATATTAGGTGAAATGTTGCGGACATAGCTTAAAAAAAAATAAAACAGCTGAGCACAGAGAGAAGTATCGGCGTCCTATGAGGGAAAGACAGTACTAGGTCTCCCAAAATGGTCCTGATAAAAACTATAAAAACTACAGCTCTCCCTGCATAAACAAGCTCTCACACAACGTAGACAGAAAAATAAAACGTCTTGCGTCTGAATGTGGCAACCCAAATTACATTTTTACTTTTTAAAGGTGCAGTGTTTTTCTATATATAAAAATACTTTTTTATTGCTTTTGAAGGAACACTCCAGCATTTTTGTTATTGTTCCCGCTGTCTTCTGTTGTTCTGAGTTTCATTGACTTACATTCAGAAAGTGACATTCAGCTCCATACAGAAGATGCTGAGCGAATAGGCAGGTCATAAATGGGATCACATGATACAAGACTGGTGTTGGAAACTGCAGAAGACTGCAGCCGTTAAGTATTGTAACATACTCTGCAAACACAATACTGATTGCTAACAGGGGACAATGAAAATAACTCCATTAAAAGCAATAAGGTTAAGAAATAGCTATAGAAATTTGTTTCTAGGTCATTTTTTTTTACTATAAAGACCGTAGAATTGAAATCTAGTTATCAATGGTGCAATTGCATGTTTTCACAATTCTAATCCTCAAAGAATAAATAGATAGGAGAAACACGGCACTCTTGGTCTATGGTGTTGTAGGTGCCCAAGTCAGGTATCCGACCAGTCAATGTATAATATAACAAACTTGGCACTCAAAATGTGAACAATAGGAGTTCCTACTATTATGCATCCAGACAAGAAAAAGGGTTGTTGAATGTTTTCAGTCCGTCACAGGACCTTCATCAGAACATTCTGGGCAACTGAATTGCACAACAGGAGCGCCCTTCTTGTGCAATTCAGTTTTCCTTATCTCTAGCGCTTTTTCCTGACCTCACAGCACCCAGCAGCTGTTCAGCCTTACCCGCCATATCAGGCTCATTAGCCGGACGCTAATCCTCCGTATACAAGTATTCCTTTATATCCCGAATGTTCTGATGAAGGTCCTGTGACAGACCGAAAATGTTCAGCAACCCTTTTTTTGCCTCAAAGAATAAATGTTACAGCAAATTATATTGTCATACAAAAGTCCACTCTGCACGCCATCTTGACTGAAAAAAACCAAAACAGAAATGTAGTAATTTTAGCAAATTTATTAAAAAAGAAAAACTGAAATATCACATGGTCATAAGTATTCAGACCCTTTGCTCGGTATTGAGTAGAAGCACCATTTTGAGCTAGTACAGCCATGAGTCGTCTTGGGAATAATTCAACAATCTCTGGAGCTCAGTCAGTGATCTTGGGATTCCTCTTTACCTCACTCACCAAGGCTCTTCTCCCGCAATTGCTCAGTTTGGCTGGACGGCCAGGTCTAGGAAGACTTCTGGTGGTCCCAAACTTCTTCCATTTAAGGATTATGGAGGCCACTCTGCTCTTAGGAGCTTTGAGCACTGCAGACATTCTGTTGTAACCATGGCCAGATCTGTGCCTTGTCACATTTCTGTCTTTGAGTTCCTTGGCCAGTTCCTTTGACCTCATGATTCTCATTTGGTCTGAGATGCACTGTGAGCTGTGAGGTTTGATATAGACAGGTGTATGCCTTTCCAAATCAAGTCCTATCAGTTTAATTAAACGCAGGTGTAAACGAGGAGTAAAACTATCTCAAGAAGGATCACAAGGAAATGGACAGCATATGACTTAAATACGAGCGTCTGAGCAAAGGGTCTGAATACTTATGACCATGTGATATTTCAGTTTTTCTTTTTTTTATTAAATTTGCAAAAATTTCTACATTTCTGTTTTGTTTTTTCAGTCAAGAACTTTTTTGAATTTACAAAATGGCTACAAGGTAACAGAGTGAAAAATTTAAAGGGGTCTGAATACTTTCCGAACCCACTGTATATGTAAGGAAGAATAGGTAGGAAGGGGATGAAAAAAAAAAAAAATGCCTGGCGTGGTACAGGGGTAAAGCAGTTGAGGTGATGAGAATGATGACTTTCATTTTATTGATGTTTCTAGCGAACATATTTGGAGCAGAAGATGAGCTGATGGTCACCCCAATCACACACGTGTCCGTCACCGTAGATGGAATTCCGGAGGTGATGGAGATACATCAGAACATTTATCAAGAGCCATTAGACTCTCCTCCTGATGACCAGCCGAAAAGGAAAAAAGGTTTGAAGCGTTACCTGTAACGTACTGTCACCGCTGTCTTCTCTAGTTCTTAGAATTGCAGCCAGTTTATATGGCCGTCAGCCTGAAGAGGTTTCTATACAAGCTGATATTCTTTCTTCTATAATATTTCCCTTAGGAAGAAAAACTAAGACTACTCGCTCCGAGTCCCCCACCACTACTCCAAATATATCTGTGAGGAAGAAAAGCAAAGATGGGAAAGGTAACACTGTAGCTTATTAACTGCTCGTCCAGCCGGCAGTGGTCACCCATCCCCTTAATCATGCATGTTCACCTTTAGTGTGCCCGTTATTTCATTTGGAGTGGGGGATACGCACCTCCGGTGATACTTATTCTTGGAGCAAGAAAATAGTCTGACGTGACAGGCCCAGCCCATCTGAGCGCAATTTCTTGTATAAAAAGATGTCAGCACAAAATTGGTCTCAATCTAATGTGTATAATCGTCAGTGGAGACGCCAACCTTCCTCATATATTTGGGAAGGCATCATGACAGGTGTTGGCCATATTGGCAATTTTCAACGTTTAAGTTATTAAAGAGAACCTACCAGCTGATACGTCCTGCCAAATCCACAGGCATGTGTCCGGTACTGGCAGTATGCTTTTAGCCATATATGTTTAACCTGGAAACACTGCGGCGATTCAGAGAAAAACCATATAGTAGCCGCCGGGAACCGAGCTGCATGGGAGACTAGTCAGACAGGTTTGTCCATAGCGGCTTCTTGGTCGGTGACTGGTTTCTCCCTGCATGTGTGTATAGGGAGAGACCGATCACTCTAGGACAGCGGGTGGGGAGACGCAGCGGGGACCCGCCTGTCCCGTTAGCCTCCCATGTGACTCGGTCTCCAGCACTGATTACACTGTGGTAGTCTCTATAACGCTGCAGCACTCCAGAGTTAATCATTCATGAGTAAAAATCATACATCTGTGGTCTGATGCATGCAGCCTGTGGATCACTGGTATCAGCTGTCAGGTTCCCTTAAAGTAAAAGATACCAGAAAATGAATGAGAGCGATGAGTATAAACTGTGTGCAGAATTATTAGGCAAGTTGTTTTTTGGATCACATGATACTTTTTATACATGTTGTCCTACTCCAAGCTGTTCAGGCTTGAGAGCCAACTACCAATTAAGTAAATCAGGTGCATCTCTGTAATGAGGAGGGGTGTTGTCTAATGACCTCAAAACCCTATATACACTCATGGCCAAAAGTATTAACACCCCTGCAATTCTGTCAGATAATATTCATTTTCTTCCTGAAAATGATTGCAAACTCAAATTATTTGGTATTATTATCTTCATTTAATTTGTCTTAAATGAAAAAACACAAAAAGAATTGTCCTAAAGCCAAATTGGATATAATTCCACACCAAACATAAAAAGGGGGTGGACAAAAGTATTGGCACTGTTCTAAAAATCATGTGATGCTTCTCTAATTTGTGTAATTAACAGCACCTGTAACTTACCTGTGGCACCTAACAGGTGTTGGCAATAACTAAATCACACCTGTGTCCTTGTGTGTATCACATTGAGGATGGAGAAAAGAAAGAAGACCAAAGAACTGTCTGAGGACTTGAGAAACCAAATTGTGAGGAAGCATGAGCAATCTCAAGGCTACAAGTCCATCTCCAAAGACCTGAATGTTCCTGTGTCTACCGTGCGCAGTGTCATCAAGAAGTTTAAAGCCCATGGCACTGTGGCTAACCTCCCTAGATGTGGACGGAACAGAAAAATTGACAAGAGATTTCAACGCAAGATTGTGCGGATGTTGGATAAAGAACCTCGACTAACATCCAAACAAGTTCAAGCTGCCCTGCAGTCCGAGGGTACAACAGTGTCAACCCGTACTATCCGTCGGCGTCTGAATGAAAAGGGACTGTATGGTAGGAGACCCAGGAAGACCCCACTTCTTACCCCGAGACATAAAAAAGCCAGGCTGGAGTTTGCCAAAACTTACCTGAAAAAGCCTAAAACGTTTTGGAAGAATGTTCTCTGGTCAGATGAGTAGAGCTTTTTGGGCAAAGGCATCAACATAGAGTTTACAGGAGAAAAAAAGAGGCATTCAAAGAAAAGAACACGGTCTGTACAGTCAAACATGGCAGAGGTTCCCTGATGTTTTGGGGTTGCTTTGCTGCCTCTGGCACTGGACTGCTTGACCGTGTGCATGGCATAATGAAGTCTGAAGACTACCAACAAATTTTGCAGCATAATGTAGGGCCCAGTGTGAGAAAGCTTGGTCTCCCTCAGAGGTCATGGGTCTTCCAGCTGGACAATGACCCAAAACACGCTTCAAAAAGCACTAGAAAATGGTCTGAGAGAAAGCACTGGAGACTTCTAAGGTGGCCAGCAATGAGTCCAGACCTGAATCCCATAGAACACCTGTGGAGAGATCTAAAAATGGCAGTTTGGAGAAGGCACCCTTCAAATATCAGGGACCTGGAGCAGTTTGCCAAAGAAGAATGGTCTAAAATTCCAGCAGAGCATTGTAAGAAACTCATTGATGGTTACCGGAAGCGGTCGCAGTTATTTTGGCTAAAGGTTGTGCAACCAAGTATTAGGCTGAGGGTGCCAATACTTTTGTCTGGCCCATTTTTGGAGTTTTGTGTGAAATGATCAATGCTTTGCTTTTTGCTTCATTCTCTTTTGTGTTTTTTCATTTAAGACAAATTAAATGAAGATAATACCAAATAATTTGTGTTTGCAATCATTTTCAGGAAGAAAATGAGTATTATCTGACAGAATTGCAGGCGTGTCAATACCTTTGGCCATGACTGTAAGGTGTGCTTAATTATTAGTCAACTTCCTTTCCTTTGGCAAAATGGGTCAAAAGAGAGATTTTACGGGCTCTTAAAAGTCCAAAATTGTGAGATGCCTTGCAGAGGGATGCAGCAGTCTTGAAATTGCCAAACTTTTGAAGCGTGATCACCGAACAAGCAAGCGTTTCATGGCAAATAGCCAACAGGGTCGCAAGAAGCGTGTTGGGCAAAAAAGGCGCAAAATAACTGCCCGTGAATTGAGGAAAATCAAGTGTGAAGATGCCATTTGCCACCAGTTTTGCCATGTTTCAGAGCTGCAACGTTACTGGAGTAACAAAAAGCACTAGGTGTGTGATACTCAGGGACATGGCCAAGGTAAGGAAGGCTGAAAAATGACCACCTTTGAACAAGAAACATAAGATAAAATGTCAAGACTGGTCCAAGAAATATCTTACGACTGACTTTTTAAAGGTTTTATGGACTGATGAAATGAGTGACTCTTGATTGGCCAGAGGCTGGATCAGTAAAGGGCAGAGAGCTCCACTCCAACTCAGATGCCAGCAAGGTGGAGGTGGGGTACTGGTATGGGTTGGTATAATCAAAGATGAACTTGTGGGACCTTTTCGTGTTGAGGATGGAGTGAAGCTCAACTCTCAGACCTACTGCCAGTTTCTGGAAGACAACTTCTTCAAGCAGTGGTACAGGAAGTCGGTATCGTTCAATAAAAACATGATTTTCATGCAGGACAATGCTCCATCACATGCCTCCACCTACTCCACAGCGTGGCTGGCCAGTAAAGGTCTCAAAGACGAAAATATAATGACATAGTCCCCTTGTTCACCTGATCTTAACTCCATAGAGCAGAGGTGTCAAACTGCATTCCTGGAGGGCCGCAAACAGGTCATGTTTTCAAGATTTCCTTGTATTGCACAGGTGATAATTTATTCACCTGCACAGAATGATTCCAGCACCTTGTGCAATACAAGGAAATCCTGAAAACATGACCTGTTTGCGGCCCTCGAGGAATGCAGTTTGACACCTCTGCCATAGAGAACCTGTGGTCCCTCATAAAATGTGAGATCTACAGGGAGGGAGAACAGTCCACCTCTCGGACAGTGTCTTGGAGGCTGTGGTGGCTGCTGCACGCAATGTTGACCGTAAACAGATCAAGCAACTGACAGAATCTATGGATGGAAGGCTGCTGAGTGTCATCAAAAAGAAAGGTGGCTATATTGGTCACTAATTTTTGGGTGTTTTGTTTTTGCATATCAGAAATGTTTATTTCTAAATTTTGTGCAGTGATATTGGTTTACCTGGTGAAAATAAACAAGTGAGATGGGAATATATTTGGTTTTTATTAAGTTGCCTAATAATTGTGCACAGTAATAGTTACCTGCACAAACAGATATCCTCCTAAGATAGCCAAATCTAAAAAAAAAACCACTCCAACTTCCAAAAATATTAAGCTTTGATATTTATGAGTCTTTTGGGTTGGTTGAGAACATAGTTGTTGATCAATAATAAAAATAATCCTCTAAAATACAACTTGCCTAATAATTCTGCACACAGTGTATATGAAAAATGAGAAAGCGCAGTAGAAAGTTATCAGTGCTGGAATTTGCAGGCTCTATAACTGCAGCATCAACCCTACTAGGCTCCCATGACAACACTTCCTGTCAATTCTCTGGACTTGTTTAGCTTTGCCATAGGGAACAAGGTGCGGCTCCACATTACCAGCAACATCCTAACCACATCTATGTGCTGGTACATTTTTTTTTTGTGAATGTTGGTGTAGATTGACTCGGTGTCCTGGGAAGAAAATTGTATTTATGAAGTGAAAGGGAGTGTGGTATTCATCGCTGCATTTCGGGGAAGATTCACGTCTAGTGACGTGGGTTTTTTATTTCTTATATTTGTTTTATTCTAGGGAAGAAACCTTTAATTAGACATTTGCAGGAAATGGGAATGATATAACTCTAATGACTTGGCTATTTTTGCTTTTATAGGCAATACCATTTACCTTTGGGAGTTCCTACTGGCTTTGCTACAAGACAAAGCTACATGTCCCAAGTACATTAAGTGGACCCAGAGGGAAAAGGGCATTTTCAAACTGGTGGATTCCAAAGCTGTGTCTAAGCTTTGGGGAAAGCACAAAAACAAGCCGGACATGAACTATGAAACGATGGGTAGGGCTCTCAGGTAAGCTCATACACAGGCAGGCATTGTATGTGTTCTTATAACTCCTCACCATATGCTTGCCGCTTAAAGGGGTCATTTGGTCCAAAATAAAGTTGGCAGTCACTCTGTATGACTGCAGACTCTTGACAATATGCACAATTCTCCATACAGGTTGGCGTACAGGTAGTGATCTGAAAACTTGCAGTCATCTGTCGACTAGTCTCCCCCTGGTTTGTTTGGAGAGAAGAGAATTGAGAGAAGAGCAGGATTCTAGACTGTGGCCACCCATCCACATAAGATGACCCCTTGAGCAACATCCATTTTTTATGCTAGTTATACAGTCTGGTGCTGAAATATGTCAGCCATTGTATTCCCACTATTAACTGTTGTATATGTCAATGACACATCACTTTGTGATCACCAAAAAAACTTGTGTTAAATAGTTTTTTTTTAATTGTTAAATTAACACAAATCCAAAGGTTAGGAGATACCTGATCGATGAGTGTCCAAACTTTGGAGAACCCTGCAATCCCAAGATAGCGGCCCTGCAACCCATCGTTATTCACCTGTATTGACGCTGGGCCCGGGCTCTATTCCTTGGCCTGTAGCTGGCACCCTTTGCTGAGGTTCATCCGGATTTTCTCAAGTAGCCTGGTGAATGCCTGTGACATCACTTAAGGCCCAAGGTTTTCGACTCGGACAGCTATGTGTATCTGAGTTTTCCATAAGCATTGCATTCAGTTACCCTGTGACTGGCCGTTTGTATAATTATCCATTTCTCTCAGCTGGCAATATTCACTTAAGAAAACTACTGTTAGTTTCTCAACTATCTGCATTTACTTTCTGGCTCAGACTTGCAATTAACCCTTTGTCTGGTGTAAGCATAATGAGCTCTTTGGTGCCCTTCACACTGCATATGCTTCTTCAAAAATATGTATCTTTTTTTTTACAAGCAAGTATTTCATTTGACTCCTCATAATTGCTGCCTTTTTTCCCTGCCTAGGTCCATATTTCTACTGGTTGGATAGAACTGTCTACCCTGCTGTTCTGTTGGTCAAAAATGACCGACTTTGAACTTCAATATTCTTTAAAATATTCAAGATGCGGCTCTGAAACCCTTGGCCGACCGACCCATCTTCATTTAAGTCAATCAACCACAAGTTTCAGAACCGCATCTTGAACACCCCAAAAAATACCAAAGTTCAAAATAGGTCTCCCCAGACCGAACAGAACAGCAGGGTTAACCATTTGTTTTTATTGCAACTCCTGGGCTACCTATAATCTATAGTTCCTGTGTCTGCACTCCTGCTTCTGTGCCTTCTGGTGTTTTCTGCTCCTCATGTCTACTTGCTGTCCTGCATATTCTACTGCCCTGTTCCTTGCTGATACAAGTGTCATCCAGAAAGTCCTGCTCGCTGTGTATTCATCATCGGTCCTGACCTGTGGCTTAGGGAATCCTCCTCACCAGGTGAACCCATAACAGAATATTCTGAAATTGGATTTTAAAGGTGCAGTGGCATCTACATCATTTCCGTTCAAAACTGAGGACTTTTTTGTTTGGTTATGCATTTAGCTGTGAGTCCAAAGCATGTTGTCCGGTCTACTTCTCAGCCCACATGTACGCAGAGCCTCAAACACCTGCTAAGGCCTAATTCTTACTTGGAACATTCTTCATAGGGAACATCACTACATATTTGCCTTTTCTTGCCCATTTTGATGCAGATCTGAAAGCCTTCTGAGGCTTAGTGTACCAGTGCATCATATAACTTGAAATTTATTCCCAACTATTTCTTTTTTTCTGACTGTCTGATAATGGCATTTAATTTTTCTTTTATCTGGAAATGCTTTGGGCTGCAGCATTATGGGAAAAAGACAAGTCCTTTAATGCACTCGCTATCATCCTTTGTCTACCTTCCATAGTGTTTGATGAACCAGCTCATGTCCACTTAGCCGATGATTTCAAACTCTAGTCAAGGGATTACCGTATTTTCTGGCGTATAAGACGACTGGGCGTATAAGACGACCCCCAACTTTTCCAGTTAAAATATAAAATCTTCTCAGTTGGGGGTTGTCTTATATGCCGGGTGTCGTCTTATAGGGTGGGTGCGGAGCAATCTGCGGTCGAAGTATATAATGGGGGGGAGTGAGCTTTTAGTCATAAAATTAGCTTTAGAGGAATAGTGACATCCACTTGAAGGAGTGAAGTTCCTGATGACCTCTATTCGACCACATAAATGTGGAATATCTGCAGTCAAACCAGTTGCTGGATTCCTGTCGTGCTCGATTGTCTCTCTTCTCACAGTTTGAATTCATTATCGCCTACCGCTCTTCTGAGAAAAAATACGGGACTGATGTTCTATCCAACACATTTGATCCATATGATGTCTCTGAAGATACCCCAATTGAACCTGAACATTCTCTAGTCTCAAAAGCACTCAGACCCAGAAGTTTTATCTTTGACCCATTCTTTTCTTCTCTCTGGTCATCCAGATGTCACATGAACTGCTGAAGTCCTTTTTCATTTCTACTGGAGACCCCAATGGAAACAAGACTGCATAGAATTTGTGGCATTTTGCCCTTAGTGTGCACAGTTCACACTCTCATTAGAGTTGGATGCCTGTCCTCGTCAGCCTCTTCATATACCACAATAAATCTAGGTTGTGACTTCTATGAACTTTGTCACTGATCTTCCTTAAGGGTTCACTACTATTTAGTTTGTAGTGTTTCTCTAAGATTACTCATTTTGGTCTATTACCAGGACCTCCATTTGCTCCACAGTTGACCCATGTGTTTTTAAAATAAACTTTCTGATTCCACCATATCCAAGGTCTGACCGTGGTGTGCAATTTGTTTCTAGGTTCTGGAAAATGCACAGCAAGAATCTAAAAATCTCTTCCAACTTCTCAACCTATCACCCAGTCAGTGGAGCAGTATATCCAAATTTTTCCAATCAAGATGCTTCCCTGAGCCAAATTCACCACAACAATTCAGTGTCCTAATCTTCTGGGAAAGAAGTGTATAGTTGACAACCTGCTTTTCTTCAACCTATCACATCTAAGCGTCCGCTTCCTGCTGTGAACAGCGTCTCTTAGAACATTCATAACGTTTGATCTGATGTGTAGTCCAAAGTGCGAAGGACACCGTTGATCTGTTTCCATCATTTCTTCCTGAGATGAGGTTTAGCTTTCCACCAAGAACATCCATTTAAAGACTAGTTACAAGACGTTGGCTTCTAAATTCATTGGTCCATTCCAGATTAGTCAGTAAATTTAAATATGGCCACTTTCCATCTGAGGCTAATACTGTCCTGTAGTAAGAGATTAACCATATTTTGGACTGTAAAAAGGTTCATGGGAACCTCTTTAACTTAACAGACTGGAAGGGATACGATCTCGAACAGAGGTGCTCGTTCTCCAAAAGGAATATTAATGCTCCAAACTTTCTCTGGAGATTTGAAGTCAAGCATCCTCTTTGTTTTTGTACATACTAGTCTGGGAGGGACACAAAAAAGCCCCTTTTTTAATTCTTTTTTTTTTTTAACTGTTACTCGCCTTTCTTAGTTCTAAGGCCAAACGCGGCTCCCTTTTACTATAGCAACTTCCTTTTGCTGTGGTCCATTTGGGGTTTCTCAAGTAGCCCGGCAAAGTCCTATGACATCATCAGGCAAGGTCTTGTAAGACTGACTCTTGTAGCTATGTGTGCATATTCAGTAAGCTTGGAGTTTGCCTCACCATTCATTTCTCTCAGCTGACAATAATAATAATAATCTTTATTTTTACATAGCGCTAACATATTCCGCAGCGCTTTAAAGTTTGCACACATTATCATCGCTGTCCCCGATGGGGCTCACAGTCTAAATTCCCCATCAGTATGTCTTTGGAATGTGGGACCAAGTACGGTATTCAGTTTTCCTGTTCATCACTGCTGCCTGTGGCTAACCATTTATTTGCTGATTATTACGGTCTGCTGTAAGTATAGCGACCTTTTTCTAGTTCTGTTGATACTTCAAATGCTGGCACTACAGTGTGTATCATCTTTACAAGGAAGTATTCAGTTTGCTAATTACTATTGCCTTTGTCCTTACTAAGGACCATTTATCTGCTGATCGCATACCATGGTGTCTTTAACCAATTGTTTGCTGCTATTCCTGGGCTGACTATATATGTCTACACTCCCAAATCTGTGTCTTCTGAGGTTTGTTCCTTCGCTTGTTCAACTTCGTAGAGCCAATTTCCCAGGTTTGAGTGCCCATCTTAAGGTACCGTCACACTAAGCGACGCTGCAGCGATACCGACAACGATCCGGATCGCTGCAGCGTCGCTGTTTGGTCGCTGGAGAGCTGTCACACAGACAGCTCTCCAGCGACCAACGATCCCGAGGTCCCCGGTAACCAGGGTAAACATCGGGTTACTAAGCGCAGGGCCGCGCTTAGTAACCCGATGTTTACCCTGGTTACCAGCGTAAAAGTAAAAAAAAACAAAATAAACACTACATACTTACCTTCTGCTGTCTGTCCCCGGCGCCGTGCTTTCCTGCACTCACTGTGAGCACAGCGGCCGGAAAGCAGAGCGGTGACGTCACCGCTCTGCTTTCCGGCCGCTGTGCTTACACAGGGCAGAGAAGCAGAGCGCCGAGGGATAGACAGCGGAAGGTAAGTATGTAGTGTTGTTTTTTTTTTTTTTTTACTTTTACGCTGGTAACCAGGGTAAACATCGGGTTACTAAGCGCGGCCCTGCGCTTAGTAACCCGATGTTTACCCTGGATACCAGCGAAGACATCGCTGAATCGGCGTCACACACGCCGATTCAGCGATGTCAGCAGGAAGTCCAGCGACGAAATAAAGTTCTGGACTTTCTGCAGCGACCAACGACATCACAGCAGGATTTTGATCGCTGCTGTGTGTCAAACTGAACGATATCGCTAGCCAGGACGCTGCAACGTCACGGATCGCTAGCGATATCGTTTAGTGTGACGGTACCTTAAGGCTGGTTTCACATTAGCGTCTGTGCGCCCTGTGTTTCATAATAATAATAATAATATTTTTTATTTATATAGCGCCAACATATTCCGCAGCACTTTACAATTTAGCGGGAACATGTACAAACAATAAATTCGGTACGAGTTAAGACAATTTAAACAGTGACATTAGGGGTGAGGTCCCTGCTCGCAAGCTTACAATCTACAAGGAAATGGGGGGACACAATAGGTGAAAAGTGCTTGTTATTTCAGGTCTGGCAATTATAATAAATAGGGATTTTCATACAAAGCTGCATGATCCGGTCATCAGCCTGTGTGTTTAAGTGCAATAGTTTCATCCGCATTGATCCGCATGCGTCACACGTACCTATCTTTAACATGATGTACACATGGACATGCATTTGCATGCGTTCGTTGGCGAATGTGTACAGATTCGTCGTTTCGAGGTGCAACATGTTGCATTTTTGGAGGCGTCAAAAATCCGTCAAATGTGGTCAGGCATGCGCATGGCGATGAGTGCGTTAAAAAAAAAACCTCATTACTGTCTATGGGAACGAAAGTGTACTACTTACTGCGCATGTCCAGGGACTGGTTGAGACACGCCCATTTAGACACGCCCTCCTGGAAATATCGAACGCATGTGCATAAACGCAAATGCAGGCAAAAAACACATACAAATGCATGCACATACAGCTTTTTTCTTTTTCTGACATGCGTAAGCTGATGCATATAAAAAACGTTGCATAAACATGCATTTACATGCGTTTTGGCATTCGTTTGCGTATGCAGATGATATGCTACGCACATATATGCAAATGTGAACTTAGCCTAAGGATTGCAGGAGATAGTGAAACATTTGAGCAATAACTCTTTATCACATTTATACTTTTATTATTATAAGTATAATCAAGTGCAATAAATGCCTTTTGGTAGGGTAAGCAAAGTGTTCAGATTCTAACAGCGTATATCTGTTTGCTTCCTGCAGGTACTATTACCAAAGAGGTATTTTAGCAAAAGTGGAAGGCCAACGTCTTGTATATCAGTTCAAAGAAATGCCAAAGGATCTCGTATATATTGACGAGGAGGACTCGAGCTCTGCTGAATACTCAGGAAATTTGCATTCTCCAGTTTCTACTCCCAATAGAAATCAAGCACGTGTATCTAAAGTGTCTCCAAATGCTGGACCAAGAGGATGCTCAACCACTGTTGTAAGGTCACCCAAATCTTCAAAAGTGAAAGAACTAGAGGAGTTTAGCCAGCAACAATTATTACCATCAGATATGCTGAGGACAGTGATTCCTACGCCGTCGCCTCATCCAACTCAGCTATATCGGACAGTCCATCTAATGTCTGGGCAGCCTACCCCTGATCATGGCCTAACATGCACCATTCAGAATGATAACATGTCTTCTGTACAGGCAATCAGGTGAGTTATCTTTGGAGTATAATGGCAATAGTACAATGTCAGGACTAGGATTTTATAGTGCTATGTATTAGATTCCAGAAACCAGACCACTTCAATGGACACTATCCTTAGTTCAGTGATTATTAGTGATGAGCGAATATACTCGTTACTCGAGATATTCTGAGCACGCTCGGGTGACGTCCGAGTATTTTTTAGTGCTCAGAGATTTAGTTTTCCTCACCTCAGCTGAATGATTTACAGTACTAGCCTGCTTGATTACATGTTGGGATTCCCTAGCAACCAGGCAACCCCCACATGTACTTAGCCTGGCTAATAGCTTTAAATCATTCAGCTGAGGCGATGAAAACTATATCTCCAAGCATTAAAAAATACTTGGAGGACACCCAAGCGTGCTCGGGAAATTCTCTCGAGTAACAAGTATATTCGCTCATCACTAGTGATTATCATTAAAGGGGATATCCAGGACTTTGAAAAAAAAAAAAAAAAAGTACCGTATTTTTCGCTTTGTAAGACGCTCCGGATTATAAGACGCACCCCAAATTTTGAGGAGAAAAATAGGAAAAAACTATTTTTTAATAAATTGGTGGGGCGTCTTATAATCCATGCGTCTTATTACTTACCGGGGGTTGTGGTTGTGGTTGATCAGGGTCCCAGGCTCGTTGCCGGAGGCAGGAGTGGAGCATTGCTGCAGGCTGGGATGAGGGGGTCTGCAGGGGGCTCCTGTGCTGCAGGGGGGCTCCTGTGCTGCAGGCTGGGATGAGGGGTCTGCAGGGGGCTCCTTTGCTGCAGGCTGGGATGAGGGGTCTGCAGGGGGCTCCTTTGCTGCAGGCTGGGATGAGGGGTCTGCAGGGGGCTCCTGTGCTGTAGGGCTGTCTCCGGTGCTGCGGGGGGCTCTGGCGACATTTTGTGAAAGACCAGAGCCCCCCGGCAGTTCTTCCATGCGTTCCAGTATGACTAATTCCGGGAAAATGGCCGCCGGAATCTCGAGAGATGAGATCTCAGCGCTGAAATCTCATCTCCCGAGATTCCGGCGGCCATTTTCCCGGAGTCAGTCATACTGGAACTAACTCCGGGAAAATGGCCGCCGGAATCTCGAGAGATGAGATCTCAGCGCTGAAATCTCATCTCCCGAGATTCCGGCGGCCATTTTCCCGGAATTAGTCATACTGGAACGCATGGAAGAACTGCCGGGGGGCTCTGGTCTTTCACAATATGTCGCCAGAGCCCCCCGCAGCACCGGAGCCTTCAGCATCACCCGGGGCAGCAGCGGACAACCCCGGCAGTGGCGGCGGACGACAGCGGCGGCAGGTGGTAGCGGCGGCGGACACCCCCTCCTCCCAGCCTGTAATGGTAAGCGGTATATCCGCTTTGTTAGACGCACCCACATTTCCCCCCCAAATTTGGGGGAAATAAAGTGCGTCTTACAAAGCGGAAAATACGGTACCTACGTGCCTATTGTGGCCAGCTCCGTTCTTCGCTGGCACAGAGCGGTCACAGATGGCTCCTGACGGCGATTCTGCTGACATCACGTCAACAGAACGGCGGCTTCTTTTCTACGCTGCAGTGTTGTCAGGGACTGCTGATGTCTTTCTCATTGACAGCCGTCTCACTACTACTACTACTACTCCTCCTCCTCCTCCTCACCCTCACCCTCACCACCCTCCTCCTCCTCCTCCCCCCCCCCTTCTCTTCCTCCTCTTCTTCCCCCTCCTCCTCCTCTTCTTCCCCCTCCTCCTCCTCTTCTTCCCCCTCCTCCTCACCCTCCTCCTCCCCACCCTGCTCCTCCTCACCTTCCTTCTCCTGCTCCTCACCCTCCTCGCTACCGGCCTATTTGTGCTAAAGCAAATTTTTTTTTTTTTCTTACAAAGTCCCTCATATTCCCTTTAACACACATGTTCATTTGTCCTTGACATGTGTAGACACTTTGGCCCTGATTCATCAATGTGATTACACCAGAATTGTGGTTTAAATCACTTTGCGGAATTTGGTGTTTTTCATGCTAATTTCATACAGCAAGTCAAGATGAACGTAGATGGGGTGGGACGAGTGACTCCACAGCTTGTCTAATTCATGACTAGCAGACCTCTTGACTGGATTAAGATTTGTGGTGAGGCACACGGAGGTGCACGCCACTTGTCAGATGCTCCTGTTAAGAAGTGTGTGCCTCCTAATGTATTCCCCCTCATAGAGTGGTGTTCACGCGAGTCTTTATGAATCTGGGCCTTTGTCTTGCGGTCTTGTCCTTGTTCGGCTACCACTGCTAGCCTGCTGCAATACCTAGGCATGAGTAATACACAAAGAAAACCTTTTAATCATCAGCAAAAGTGTCCATTTTTAAAACGGTAAATTGGAAATTTGCTGGTTTATTACAAACACTTGCCACTACACCTTTCTGTAAAGATGGGAATAACTCTTAAATGTATAAGAAAAAGGCATTCCCTGCCAAAATGTCACATGAGCCTTGACAGACCAGGCACAGTCCTCACTTACCTAATGAAAGCTGTCCTGCAGCTGAGGGCCACTCCTGCAGTAATATGTGCATGCTATACAATGTCCATTCCGGTGATTGCAGTACAATAATCCTGCTTTACTCCATATTTGTATCTGTTCTCTTTTCTATCTATGTTTGAATGTTGATATCTGTGTGTTCTAGAACGATCCAGTCTCCAGGCCAGGTCCCAGTTGTGGTGTCGCCAGGAAATCAACAGCTGCATACTGTAACACTCCAAACTGTGCCTCTCACCACCGTGATAACAAGCACAGACCCCACCGCTCCGGCAGGGTCACAGAAATTTATACTTCAAGCCATTCCTTCGGGACAGCCTATTTCCGTACTCAAGGATAATATGGTGCTACACCCTCAGAGAGGCGGATCGCCTCCACCGTCCATTGTCCTGAGCTCTAGCCAGGTCCAGCAGGTTCTTAATGGCAGTGTTCAGGGGCTTTGCAATGGAACAGTCAGTGTGCCTTCATCTCCAGCATTCAGTGCAGCCACTCCAGTAATGACCTTCTCAACAAGCCCATCACCTCTGGTTCACCAAACTCCAGGCACTGTCATCACATCAGTTATCAAATCCCCAGAGACCAAACAAACTCTTGTTCCTCTCGCCAGTGATCAAGGTCCCCAGGAAGTCACAGAGCAAACTGCTGAGCAAACTGAGCAGAAATATCCCCCTCCATGTGTACTGGTGGTAGCAAATCCAAATGGATTTCCAACCCAGATGGAAATTAAAAAGGAATACGACCCATGGGAGTTTGACTCAAATTAATACTATAGATAATTTCTATATATTTAAGATTTTCCAAATGTGACGGGCTCTTCCTCAATATTCTCTGTATTCATTTTTTTTTTTTTTTTTAAAGAACATCTATATTTTCATAAATCCTCTTCCCAGTATGTGATACTCTAGCAGTAACACTTTTAATTTCTGTTCAGTTGGTTTTGATTTTTTTAAGGTTTTTCTTTTATATAGAATCTTAATCAGGAAAGTCAATATTCTTCATAAAGAATTCCACTTGGGCGCATCGCTTATTCCAGGACCCCTATGTTGAAGGAACGTGCCTTTTATTGTTCTATACAGACAATATGTAACTGTTGATGCAAATATTTTTAAGCTGTTTTTGACAATCTTCCGGTGCGCTTTCTGTAAATTCTATTTTGTTAGTCTGTAAATAAGAAAAGCCAATACAGCTTTATATGCTAGCCATCTGTTTCTGATCTATGACTACTTAAGGCCAGAATATCCGAAGAATCCGATGTAACGTCACTGAGGTTTTGCACTGTTCTAAAGACCTTTCTTTCCAGTCTTTTCCATGTGTTACTCTGTTCCGTCTTCAGCAATAACTACTGTGCCTTTGTGTGATCCAGCTATGCATTACATTGGAATATTGCAGGTATCATGAAAGCAATGTAATGGTATAGAGGAGCTTTTTTTACTTGTAAATAATGTATATTTACTTACAACCCTGGAAACAAATGCTGAATATCAAATAAATACAAACATAATTTCTGTGCATTCAGAGAAATTCCGACCAAGCAAATTATTTTATAAACTCAAGAGATCCATATATGTTTAGAGTTCAGATGTTATACTATATTGATAGAGATGAAATTTGTATTTAAAAGAAAACGTTAAACTGTTGAAATACTTTTCCAGCTGTTTTTGTATTTTTAATTGGTTTATTAAAGAATAAATCTATCTTCACAGAAAAACATTTAGATACCTGCCTTTGATTTCTTTTTTTTTTTTTCTTTTAAACTTGATAAAGGAGTAGTGAAAATAATTAGATTTTCTCCCCTGGGTTCCTTACTGGAGTATTGTTCACTAAATCATCTATGCTTCCTAAAAGGTATGGTATTGAGCTATTAATGACTTGGTTTCTATAGCCAAAACCTTTTATTTAGGCCTTGTTTGCACGTAGCGTAAATGTTGCGGTTTTCCATTGCATTTTTGTGTCCAGAAATTAGCTGCTTTTAGTTTAAGCAAAGTGAATGATTTTATCCAAAGTTGTGCAAGTATTTAGCAATTGCTCAAATACCAGTTAGGCTACTTTCACACTTGCGTTTTTAGCAATCCGTTGCAATCCCCATTCCCCAATGAATCCAGTTCAAACTACTAACACTGATCTACAAAGCCATCCATAACCTGTCCCCTCCCTATATTTCTGAACTAATCTCCCAATATCTACCCTCACGTAGTCGCCGATCCTCCCAAGACCTCCTACTCTCCTCCACACTTATTCGTTCCTCACACAACCGCCTCCAAGATTTCTCCCGAATATCCCCCATCCTCTGGAATTCCATGCCTCAACACGTCCGACTATCCACCACCCTCGGCTCCTTCAGACGGAACCTGAAAACCCATCTCTTCAAGAAAGCCTACAGCCAACAATAACCATTCTGCCGCCTCACCATCGCCAGAGCCACCCCATCGCCAGAGCCGCCGCCTCGCCCCTACCTTCTGTCTCTTCCCCACTATCCCATAGAATGTAAGTCCGCAAGGACAGGGTCCTCTCCCCTCTGTACCAGTCTGTCAATGTAAACCTGCTTACTGTAATCGATATCTATAACCCTGTATGTAACTCCTTTCTCATGTACAGCACCATGGAATTAATGGTGCTATATAAATAAATAATAATAAATAATGCTGAAAATGTGCTCGCATGATGCATTCTTTGCCCATAGACTTGTATTAGCGACGGATGGCCACACGTCGCGTCCTTCGTGCAACGGATCCGTCATGTTTTGGCGGACAGTCATCACAAAATAAGGTTCAATGTAACGTTTTTTTTGTCCGCCGCGTCCGCCATTTTCTACCGTGCATGCACTGCCGAGACTCCGCCCCCTCCTCCCCGTTGAAAAACTGCATCCGCTGCCCACGTCGTGCAGAAATTTCACAACGTGCGTCGGTACGCCGGCCCGACACATAGCGACGGACCCGTACTGACGGAAGTGTGAAAGTAGCCTTAGAAACAATTGATGGCCACTAATTTACCAAAGATACTGAACTGCCATTATTTTTACCAATGATAAGACATAAGTTCTGACTGTGGGACTTTCTTATTGTTTTCACACTTTAGAACATAGAAGCAATCATTCATAAATAATATAAGGCATTTGGGTACAACATTAATCACTGCTTTTATTCCAACAGTTTATATCATGACTTTAGCCATATTTACTGGTAATTAAAAAAAAAAGGGAATCTGTCAGTAGGATCATCCCTCCTAAGTCATCTATATGGACATGCAGGGTGTAGATAATTGAATAAAATGATACCTTGATATCTATGATCCTATATCTTATTCCAGAGAGATCTATGCTTTTTTAATATGTAGATGAGCTGCTAAGATCTTCATTACAAATGAAAGGTGGGTGTTACCAGTGTGAGACATGTAATGACTGACAGTCTGCTCTCCTGATATACATGTCTCACATTGGTAATTTACAATAAGCCCTGGAAGCAGATTCTCATGCAGATCAGTTGTCTGGCTCATAGATGTTTAGAGCTCACTTATGTATAAGAAAAACCATAGATTTCTCTGGAATAAGACATCGGATCGCAGATATCAAGGTATCATTTTATTCAGCTTAATGCCCATATAGACGGCTTAAGAGGATTCATCCTACTGACAGATTCCTTTTAAAAATTAAATATGACTGCAATGATGGCAATAAACTGTTGGAATATAAGCAATGAGTGATGACGTATGCTTTCAAAGGGAATCTGTCACCACATTTGACCTATCTAAACGATTACTATGGACATGCAGGTTATAGAATACTGAGGAGAGTGATACTGAATGCCTCACATCAGATGTTTTGTTGAGAAATAATCTTTTATCACTTTATATAAATTAAGTCTTCAAGGCTCTGGTGAGGATGGTACCTGGAAGATAATGCAGCCTCTGCTCTTCATCTCCATAAATCTTGCCTCCCATTAGCGTCCCCTTGTCCCTGTGACGTCTTGAGAGTAATTCTTGCTCGTGTGTATTACTGTTTTTTTTTTTTTTTTTCCTCTGCAGTCTTCCTATAGAAATAGGCACGGGCATCAAGTGCCTTCTGCGCAGGTGCGTTCCCAGTGATTATACGCTCCATAGCAGTGTAAGATCCGTAAGCTGGACAGTTGTTCTGTTACACAGTACCTAATTTAATGAGTTGTGTGTTCTTTATGGTTTTTTCCTTTATTGATGAAATAATTATACACTTCAAAAGATGTTTTACTTTTGTTTTTTCCTTCCTTACTTCCAAGAGCCGTAACGTTTTAATTTCCCAATTCACATGAGGACTTACTCTTCAAAAAATAAATTTTACTTTTGAATGACCGTGTCACGGAGTTTCCACGACAGAGCAGTACCAGAAGATCACAGCGTCTGATGGCTCCTGCTTCGCCGCCGAGAAGAAGCACTTCACCGGTGTATTAAATATGTTTGTTTCCTTTCAGCAGGACAGGGGTTAATTGGCCATGTGGATATCCCTGCATTCAGCTGTACACTTGGAAATTCCTCATCCTTACCTGCCTTATTTTCTTCCCCAACCCCCTTCAACACCCCTTGTCTTTGTTCCCCTGTCTGTTGGGTTGGTGTACTCGCCAGTCCTATCGTGACAAACAGCATTCATTTTGCCATAAAATGGACTGAAAAAAAGGGTGATAAATAATTTGATAATTTGCAAGTGGTGTGAATTTGTGAAAATGCCTCAATTTTGACATTGTTTTTTGGGTTTTGTTTCTATGGTATTAATTTTGAGGTAAAAATTACCTGAAAGCATGATTTTCAATGGCAGTATGATTTTGGTCAAACTTAGGATTCCTTATTTTCCTATCGCCACGGCAGCCCCCCTACGAGAGACAGGGGATCCGCCCACCATCTGGACAGGAACCTACAGGATTTAAAGGGACGGTCCCCCTCACCGCTCCAGTTTGGGTTTCTGTCTGGACGGCGGGAGCCTGCAGTTGAACTTACCCGGGTCCACCATGCCTCTGTGCAGTGTCCCTTGGGAACGGCAGAATCGGGGGCCCGGAAGCAGCGTCGGGGGTGTCCTGCGTGCAGACCCCCTCTCGTCTGGCCATATGGAGCGCGTCCCAGGAGTCGGGCAGTGCCATCCTGGTCCGCAGATCAAGCGCGCGGTGTGCGTTCTCACCGACGCTGGTGAACCCGGAAGTAGTTGTTACACTTCCTGGGTAAGCCGGGGGAGGAGTGCGGCTGCAGCTATGAAAGAGCGGCGCCTATGGAATGCTTTGTACGGCAAGATGTCCTCAGTAGGGGACACAGAGCACCCTCAGGGAGAGGTGCCGGAGCAGCGCAGCAAGAGCGGTAGCAGCCGCTGAAGAAGTAGCAGCAGAGTGGTACGGGGGCAGCGGCATGGGAGCGCCCCAGCGTAACATATGGATCCTTCTCCTCCAAAACCGGTATTCATGAGATCAGCCTTATGGTGAGTGTTAACAATACACCTGGTGCTGATATAGTCCATTATTTTGTGCTTTGTTTTAGGGTAAATGGACAGCTAAATCTAAGCATAAGCAATGTGCTTTATGCAAGACTCCAATGCCTGACAGTTATACTAAAAGGCTTTGCCAGGCTTGCATCTGTCAGACCTTAGAGGAAGAGGCTCCCCTTCGTTCGTCAGACCTCAGAGCAGTCATCAGAGAGGAAATAAGTTATTCCCTTAGAGGCAGCCGCCATGAAAGGTCGGTCAGGGACGTATCTCCTGGATCTAGCCCGTCCCTGCAAGAAGGTGAATGTTCTCGCTCCTCATCACCATCCTCCTCAGATGAAGAGGGAAGGCCATGTTTTTCAGTTGAAAATATGGATATATTAGTTAAAGGAGTCTGGGCAACCATGGGCGTTGCAGAGAACAGAGAACCAAGATCTGCGCAAGATATAATGTTTGTGGGCTTGTGCCAGAAGAGTTGTAAGTCATTCCCGGTAGTGGATACAGTTAAGACCCTTATTAAACGGGATTGGGATAAACAGGACAAAGGTTTCCTGCCGTCATCTGCAAAGAGATGGTATCCCTTTGACGATAATGACTTGGCGGAATGGATGAAAGTCCCTAAAGTGGACGCGGCTGTGGCTTCTACATCTAAAGCTGGTACCTTGCCTCTGGAGGATGTAGGTCTTCTGAAAGATCCGTCAGATAGAAAGGCGGATATGTTTTTGAAGAAAGTGTGGGAGTCATCGGCTGGAGCATTCAAACCTGCGATCTCTAGTACTTGTACAGCTAGATCCGTCATGGTCTGGATAACCCAGCTGGAGGAACAGCTAAAATCCAAAGTGCCTAGAGACAATATACTGAACTCCCTATCTCAAATACGTGAGGGTGTGGCGTATTTGGCAGATGCATCAGTGGATTCTCTGAAACTGGCAGCCAGATCAGCAGGTCTCTCGAACGCTGTTCGCCGAGCTCTATGGCTTAAGACCTGGAAAGGGGATGCTCAGGCAAGAGCTAAACTGTGTACAATTCCGTGTAGGGGTGAGTACCTGTTTGGCCCGGTATTGGATGACATCCTGGCTAAAGCTGAGGATAGGAAGAAGGGTTTTCCTAAAGTATTCAATCCTACCTTTAGTAATACCTTCAGGAGACGCTTCCCATACCGAAGACCTTACCAAAACCGAGACTGGGAATCAACAGAGCCGAAAAAGAAAGGTTTGGACTTTAATGCCTCATCATCTTCCTCAAGACGTAGAAGAAATTACCGTTAATACAGATCTCCCAGTAGGGGGGCAGATTAAAGCACTTCTATACTCAGTGGGCCAGAATAACTTCCAGCAATTGGGTTCTGGGTATAGTTAAGTCGGGATTAAGATTAGAATTCCGGGAAAAACCTTCTAATTTTTATATTTTGACTGCCCCTGATTCCTTAGACCAACAGAAGGCCCTGGAAAAAGAGGTTCAGATGTTAAAGGGAACCGGTCACCCCGAAAATCGCGGGTGAGGTAAGCCCACCGGCATCAGGGGCTTATCTACAGCATTCTGAAGATGGGAGGCGCCGCAGTGGACCAGAGACGCCCATCCGACCGGACCAGCAGCGGGACCGCCCCTGGGTGAGTATAATCTAACGTCTTTTTTTCATCTTTCAGGTAACATTGGTGGCTTATCTACAGCATTACAGAATGCTGTAGATAAGCCCCTGATGCCGGTGGGCTTACCTCACCCGCGATGACAGGTTCCCTTTAAGACAGAAGAAGGTTATAGTAGAGGTTCCAAAAGATCAGCAGGGGGAAGGGTTCTATTCCCCTTTATTTTTGATCTCCAAACCAGATGGATCCTTTCGAACCATCATAAATTTACGGAAATTGAACAAGTATCTACAATACCATGCCTTTAAAATGGAATCAATTAAAACGGCGACTAAACTTCTTTTTCCCAGATGCTATATGACAGTCCTGGATTTAAAGGATGCGTATTACCATCTGCCCATTCACAAAGATCATCAACAATTCCTCAGAATGGCGGTGTGCTTAAATGATCTGGTCAGACACTTTCAGTTTACTGCAATGCCATTTGGTCTATCTATGGCACCGAGGGTGTTTACTAAGATCATTGCAGAAGTGATGGCCTATGTCAGAGAACAAGATACATTAATTATACCCTACTTTGATGACTTCCTGGTAGTGGGAAATTCGTTTTTTCAGTGTAGGAGTCGCCTAAAGCATGTAATATCTTCCTTACAGGACTTGGGTTGGCTAGTCAATCTGGAAAAATCAAGATTAGAACCATCAACGACTCAGACTTTCCTGGGTATTCTGCTAAGTTCGGAAAATCAACTATGTTTCCTTCCGGAAGAAAAGAAGCAGAGGATTGTGCACAAAGTCAGTACTGTGACAAAAAAAAAACAGATCTGACTTTGAGAGACGCAATGTCCCTTTTGGGATCCTTAACATCTTGCATACCGGCCGTCCAGTGGGCTCAATTCCACACTCGAGTATTGCAGGCCCAGGTCTTGGATGCAGAGAGGAGTCTTCAAGGTCAGCTAGGCGGAAGACTCGGGCTATCCACCACCACTCTACACAGTCTGAGATGGTGGCTAAATATGGAACATTTAGCAAAAGGGGTACACTGGAGTGTAGTACCAGACAACACGGTCACAACCGATGCCAGTCCGATAGGATGGGGAGCTCACATAGGAGATGTTTGGACTCAAGGGCAATAGTCTCTCTTAGAGGCCCAAGAGTTCTCGAATTGGAAAGAGCTTACGGCAGTAAAAAAGGCCCTACTCAGGTGGCTACCATGTCTGCGGGATTCACATGTAATGGTCCAGTCAGACAACACAACAGTAGTAGCATATGTCAACCATCAAGGAGGGACAAGATCAAGGTCTCTAATGAACACCACCACAGACATACTCGACATAGGCGAAGCTCACTTTCGCTCTCTTTCAGCCGTTCACATTCGGGGAGAGCTCAACACAGAGGAAAATTACCTCAGCCGTCATTCTCTACATCAGGGAGAATGGGTTCTAAGTCGATGGGTGTTCAAAAGGATAGTAGACCTATGGGGGTTACCCGATATAGACCTATTTGCAACGAAAGAGAACAGACAGACCAGGAAGTTTGCTTCTCTTCGGGTGGCGGACAAACCCTGTATAATAGACTCCCTTCAGATTCACTGGGATTTCCCTCTGGCATATGCATTTTCCCCAATGTGTCTGATCCCTATAGTCCTCAGAAAGATCAGGGAGGAGAGGGCGAGAGTGATCCTGATTGCCCCCTTTTGGCCCAGGAGGGCATGGTTCTCGTTACTCAGGGCAATGTCTGTGACCGACCCCTGGGTATTGCCGGTCAGTCCGGAACTTCTTTCTCAGGGTCCATTTTGTTACCCCAATGTGGAATCACTGCATCTGACGGCGTGGAATTTGAGAGGGAGTTATTGCGGAGGAAAGGGTTTTTTAGATGCTTTGATATCTACCCTTTTAAATAGCCGAAAAGAAGTTACCACTAAGATCTATTCTAAAACTTGGAAAAAGTTCCTTGCCTTCTACCAACATCCCTTTTCGGGCAAGGTTCCAATTCCGGCTATTCTAGAGTTTTTACAGAAAGGCCGAGAATTGGGCTTGGCGGTAAATACCCTTAGAGTCCAAGTATCAGCTTTGGGTTCATTATATAACAGTGATGTGACAGGAAATAGATGGGTATCCAGATTTATTAAGGCCACCGAACGTAGTAACCCAGTTTATGTTTCTAAATTACCACCATGGGATTTAAATTTGGTTTTGGATGCTTTAACAGAACCCCCCTTTGAGCCATTAGATTCTGTCTCCATTATAAATTTAACTTTAAAAACAGCCTTTCTAGTGGCCCTGACTTCCGCTAGGAGAGTGAGTGATTTACAAGCATTGTCGATAGACCCCCCCTTATTTAATGGTCTTTCAGGATAGGATAGTGTTAAAACCAGATCCAGCATATCTACCAAAAGTAGCTTCCAAATTTCATAGAAGTCAGGAAATATTTTTACCATCATTCTGTGACAATCCGGTTTCAGCTGAAGAGCAGAAATGTCATATGCTAGATGTTAGAATAACACTGTTACAGTACCTGCACAAAACAGAACCATGGAGGCAGAGTAGGGCTCTGTTTGTTTCCTTTCAGAACCCAAGGAAAGGGGCGAGTGTAACAAAAGTGTCTAGCGCCAGATGGATAAGAGATGCGATATATTTGGCTTAGACGGCCAAAGGCCAGACACCACCAGATGGCATCAGGGCCCACTCCACTCAAGCCATGGCCTCATCCTGGGCGGAAAGAGTGGACGTCTCCATAGACGTAATATGTAAGGCGGCAACGTGGTCATCTCCTTCCACCTTTTATAGACATTACCGTCTTGATTTATCATCAAAGGCCAATTTAGTTTTTGGCCGTACAGTACTTAGTGCTGTAGTCCCGCCCAGGTTATTGCTCTTTGAAAATCTCTCGTAGGGGTGCTGTCGTGGCGATAGGAAAACCGTTTTTTACGTACCGGTAATAGGATTTTACAGAGTCCACGACAGCACCCGCACATTCCCCCCCATAGTTAATCACTGGTTTCTGCACCCTTTTGGAAAGTGTGCTTTTAAATATCACTCTTTAGAAGGTGATGGTATTTAGTAATGTTTAAGTGTATATGTTTATGTACTAACTCAATGGCGGTGTCCCTTATACTCTGAAACACAAACTGGAGTAGTGAGGGGATCGCCCCTTTAAATCCTGTAGGTTCCTGTCCAGATGGTGGGCGGATCCCCTCTCTCTCTCTGTCGTGGACTCTGTAAAATCTTATTACCGGTACGTAAAAAACGGTAATTTTGTGATAAAAATATTCACAAATTTGTTTAAGAAAATTTGGTTTGCGTTGCCATTTTCGTGCGCTAGTGATGTGCTGTCATTGAGTGACAGACCCTGGGACGCGGGCTACAGCGTTTCCGGGTCCGTCACCGCTAGCGCAGATATAGCATCTGCTAGCTCTATCTGCGCTAGCGCGATCACATTTCGGCACTTGCGTTAACGTAGCCCAGTGGTCCCCAACTCCAGGCCTCGAGGGCCGCCAACAGTGCAGGTTTTCAGGATTTCCTTAGTATTGCACAGGGGTTGGAATCATCACCTGTGCAGATGATCACATTACCACCAATGCAATACTAAAGAAATCCTGAAAACCTGCATTGTTGGCGGCCCTCGAGGCCTGGAGTTGGGGACCCCTGACGTAGCCCATATAACGCATGTGATGAACGGGCTGCTTTAACTCAATGTGAACCCAGCTTTACTGAAATTTATTTAATTCTTCCTTACAAAAGCCTTTGTTAGTGACGACAGCTTCAAGACGCCTCCTGTAAGGAGAAACTAGTTGCGTGTATTGCTTAGGTGTGAGTTTGGCCCATTCTTTCCATACAAACAGTATTCAAATCCTATGACACAAACAAAAAAGTTTAGTGGTATAGAAATTCTCATATACGAGATAACCTTATTCGTATAAAGATATGCATAAAAATAACGTTTGTAAAGGCAGACTCAATTGAGGACTTACAAATAGAGATGAATGAACCTTTTTAACCCCTTCATGACCTTGGGATTTTCCGTGTTCGTTTTTCGCTCCCTTCCTTCCCAGAGCCATAACTTTTTTTTATTTTTCTCGGTCTCCCATGACAGCACTACGGAGAGAGGGGATCCGCCCTTCAGGGACAGGAAACCTACAGATAAAAGGGCGGTACCTCTCCCTCGCATCAGTTGGTTTCCTGTCCCTGAACAGGGAACCTCTTTCCGGTGGTACCTGTTATGAAGACCGATGGACCGGGACCGGGCGGTCGAGTTCCGGCAGCGAGGAGGCTCCTGCCGCGGCTTGTCCGGCTCCCGAAGCCGCCACCGCTGGAACCGAGGGGTTCTTCAGGGTGAGCGGAGGGAGAACGCCGCCGATTCTGAAGAGAGGAAGGGGCGCTTGATCACCCGGAGCTCCTGTGCCGATAAGCGCACGCTCCGGGTGTACTAAGATGGCCGCCGCTCCGGAAATGCGGCAGGACTTCCGGGTCATCACCGCGCGCATGCGCGGTAGCTTCTCTTCTCCCTGGACGTGACGCAGGATCGGAAGTGCGGGGGAACGCCGAGCGAGGCAGCAGAGGTGGCGCCAAATACAAATAGGGAGATGGTGCACACACATTTTTGTCGCACCATCTCCCTGTAAATCATGGAGGACAGCGATCCACAGGAGCTTCAGCCGAGGCAGCAGCACCATAAGAAGACGGACCCTAAGAGCGCCAGGAGTAGGTCCAGCAGCCGCTCTACACAGCGCAGCAGGTCTGCTGCGAAGACTAAATCACCTCCTCGGGAACTTTCTATTCCGGACCCAGGGCCCCCTCCAGAACCGGTACCTGCCTGCACGTCCGAATGGTGAGTGATCTTCTTGAATGTATATATTATAATAGGGCTCCCTCTTCTCCCTTAATAGGGAAAGAAGAAGTTGGAGAAAAGGAAAAACAAATCCTGCCCCATCTGTGACAAAGCTTTACCAGTAGCCTGGGACAAAAAGCTTTGTAAATCATGCATCCAGCGCGTGCTATGTGAGGAGACTCCCGACTTTGCATCCGAGATAAAAAATATTATTAGATCTGAGGTTCAGAATGCTGTATCTTCCTCCAAAAAAGGGAAAGATAAAGTAAAGGAATCAGTACAATCTCACCCTGTCCGATCCTCGTCTGAAGACGCAGATTCTGACGATTCTGACTCCTCCCTATCCTCCTCCGAGGAAGATTCAGGCCGACATTGTTTTCCACTCGAGGAAGTGGATGCCTTAGTGAGAGCCGTTAGGGCTACCATGGGGGTGGAGGAGCCTAAATCTGACAAAACGGCCCAAGATGTAATGTTTGGTGGCTTGGGACAAAAAAAACGGAAAACCTTTCCTCTAAATCCCAATGTCCAATCCCTAATTAAAAAAGAATGGGAGAAACCAGATAGGAGAAACTCTTCAGTGCCCTCACTTAAAAGGAAGTATCCCTTCGAAGATGACGCACCCACTTCCTGGGATAAGGCGCCAAAGTTGGATGTAGCTGTGGCAAAAGCCTCAAAAAAATTTGCGCTCCCGTTCGAGGACATGGGTACCCTCAGGGACCCCTTAGATAAGAAAGCAGACACATTCCTTAAAGGGGCATGGGAATCGGCTGGCGGTAGCTTGAGGCCTTCTGTTGCGGCTACCTGCACCTCCAGATCTCTGATGGTGTGGGTTGATCAATTAGAAAGTCAAATTAGAGACGGGCTACCCAGGAATAAATTACTGGATTCTATCCCTGCAATTAGAGCAGCAGCAGCATTCCTGGCGGACTCCTCAGCAGACTCCGTACGGTTAACATCTAAGGCCGCTGCTCTCTCCAACGCAGCCAGAAGAACATTATGGCTCAAAAGCTGGCCTGGAGATCTCCAGACAAAGCTAAAACTATGTTCTATTCCATGCGAAGGAAATTTTCTGTTTGGAGAAACCCTGGATGACATCCTCCAAAAAGCAGGAGACAAAAAGAAGGGGTTTCCAAATTTGGGCCCAGCCCCATTCAGGCAGTCCTTTCGGAATCGGAGATTTTTCTGCCGCAGACCCCCCAGGGAGCAGAATAAATGGGAAGAAGGCAGGAGAAGGGATAGAGGTTACCTCTTTGGCAATACCTCTCGCGACAAAAAACCCTCCAAATGACATTGTGCCTACGGTGGGGGGAAGACTCACATCATTCCTTCCCGCCTGGAAGAAAATATCCAACAACACCTGGATTCTAAACATAATACTGTACGGTCTAAAAATAGATTTTATTTCTTTTCCTCCCCGAAAGTATATAGAAACGAAAATAAGATCCTCGGTGGCAGAACAAGCAGCTTTAGAGAAATAAATTATTTCCCTACTGCAAAAATCCGTAATTCAAGAAATCCCCCCTCAGGAAGTAGGAGAAGGGTTTTTCTCCCCTCTTTTTTTAGTTCCAAAACCCGATGGGTCCTTTTCGACCATTATAAATCTAAAAAACCTGAACAAATACGTAAAAAATTACAAATTCAAAATGGAAACAATAAAGTCCACCATAAAAATCCTGTTTCCAAATTGCTATATGGTCGTGATAGACCTAACCGATGCATATTATCATGTGCCCATCCACAATCAATCTCAAAAATTCCTAAGGTTGGCAGTTTCCATAAAAGGACAATTAAGATTTTTCCAGTACAGAGCTCTTCCGTTCGGGATCTCTATAGCTCCCCGAATATTCACAAAAGTAATAGCAGAAATGATGGCCCACATAAGGGAACAAAATATATTAATAGTCCCTTACCTAGACGACTTTCTCATTGTAAGCAACTCGGCCCAAAGTTGCAAAGAACAGAGGGACCGGGTAATGACTATTTTGACGGACTTGGGGTGGCTCATAAACTTAAAAAAATCAAAGTTGGAACCCTGTCAAGTACAGGAGTTCCTAGGTCTGACATTAGACTCCCGAGTCCAAGAATGTCGGCTTCCAAACCCCAAAAAAGACAGCATATTAGCTATGATAACGCGAACTTTTCACAATCCTTCCATGACTCTAAGGAGAGCAATGTCGCTACTAGGCTCTCTGTCCTCATGCCTACCAGCGATACCCTTCGCACAGTTCCACACAAGAGAACTTCAGTGGCACGTACTCGAATGGCAGTCAATACTAAAGGACAACTTGGAAGGTCAAATCACCCTGAATTCTTCAGTTATTCATTCCTTTCGTTGGTGGGGGGAAACCCAAAACTTATCAAAGGGAGTTCCTTGGGTGACACAAATATCCCGGGTGATAACAACCGATGCGAGTCCCACAGGGTGGGGGGCTCACATGGGGGACAGAGTTGCTCAGGGAACCTGGTCAGTCCAGGAACTATCAGCATCCTCAAACCAAAAAGAACTTTGGGCAGTACTTCAAGCTCTTCTTTCTTTTCTGACCTATATTCGGGGACATCATGTCCGAATCTTTTCGGACAACAAAGTGACTGTAGCGTATATAAACCACCAGGGAGGAACAAGGTCTCGGGCACTCATGAGTTCTTCAGCCAAAATTTTCAACCTAGCGGAAGAAAATCTACTATCCCTCTCTGCGCTACACATTCAGGGTTCAAACAACGAGAGAGCAGATTACCTGAGTCGGTCTCCGTTAAAACAAGGCGAATGGTCTCTAAACCAATCCATCTACGATCAGATCACAAAAATGTGGGGAGCACCGACAATAGATCTATTCGCCAATCACAAAAACAAAAAAGTGAACAAATTCTGCTCACTGAACCCGGTAGGGAATCCACAGGCTCTAGATGCCTTTATGATTCCGTGGACCCAAAAATTAACGTATGCCTTTCCTCCAACTATTCTGATCCCGGCAGTCATTCGGAAAGTCAGAGAGGACAAAACGAAAATGATCCTCATAGCCCCGTTCTGGCCAAAAAGGACGTGGTTCTCCTGGCTGAGGATGCTTTCGGTCTCGGACCCATGGGTCCTGCCGAATATACCAGACCTTCTACATCAAGGGCCGATCTTCCACCCACAAGAATCGAACTTACATTTGACAGCCTGGTTTTTGAACGGGGACTATTAAAAGAAAGGGGTTTCTCAGATAACTTAGTCACCACGTTGTTAAAAAGTAGAAAACCCATCACTACTAGAATATATGGGAAAACATGGAAAAAATTTCTGTCCGTCTCCAAAGTAAAAGTCCAAGATGGGCCCTCAATTCCTAAAATATTGGAGTTCCTACAAAAAGGTCTGGAACAGGGGTTGTCGGTTAGTACTCTTAATGTACAAATAGCAGCTCTAGGAGCACTCTACAACCATAATATTGCGGCCAACCCATGGATAATTAGATTTGTTAAGGCGGTGACAAGATCAAAGCCATTAGTCGCTCAGAAAGTGCCCTCATGGGACTTAAATTTAGTCCTTTCGGCGTTAACGGGTCCTCCATTCGAACCCATAGAGACGATTCCCATAAAAACTCTATCACTTAAGACCATTCTCTTGGTAGCGTTAACATCCGCACACAGAATAAGTGACATTCAAGCTTTATCCTCTAATCCACCCTTCACTAAAATATTAGATGATAGAGTCACTCTTAGACCTGACCCGGCCTATTTGCCAAAAGTGGCATCAAAATTCCATAGGTCACAAGAAGTCTCCCTGCCATCCTTTTGTCCAAACCCAAAAAATGAGAAAGAGCAGAACTTCCATAATCTAGACGTCAGAAGATGCCTAATCCAATATTTAGATTCCACCAGAGAGTATAGGAAGGAAGGCTCTCTGTTTGTCTGTTTCCAGGGTCCCAGAAAAGGATTTCGGGCATCCAAGGGTACTTTGGCGAGGTGGATAAAGGAGGCGATAGTCTTGGCATATTCATCCTCGGGGAATGAGATCCCAGATGGTATAAGAGCGCATTCCACAAGAGCAGTAGCTACCTCATGGGCTGAGAGGTCAGAGGTATCAATAGAGCAAATCTGTAAAGCGGCCACCTGGTCATCACCATCGACCTTTTTTAGACACTATAGATTAAATCTAGCCTCTGTGTCTGACTTAACCTTCGGACGAAGGGTTCTCGAGGCGGTGGTCCCTCCCTAAGCTTAGTCTCTGCAATTCTCTCCGTAGTGCTGTCATGGGAGACCGAGAAAGTCGTAGTTACTCACCGATAACGGTGTTTCTCGGAGCCCATGACAGCACTCGCTTATTCCCTCCCATAACGTGTGCGGTGAGCACCTTTAATTACATATAATTTATATAGTGTATATAGTATGAGTATAGGCACGGGGTTCCTCTTTTAAGAAATGTTGTAATATGATTTTTTCTCTGTTGTAAGCTAACCTGGAGGTCCTCCGATGCTCTGTAAACCAACTGATGCGAGGGAGAGGTACCGCCCTTTTATCTGTAGGTTTCCTGTCCCTGAAGGGCGGATCCCCTCTCTCCGTAGTGCTGTCATGGGCTCCGAGAAACACCGTTATCGGTGAGTAACTACGACTTTCGTGAATATGGCCATATGAGGGCTTATTTATTGCGAAACATGTTGTACTTTTCAACGACATCATTGGTTTTAGCATGTCGTGTACTAGAAAACGGGAAAAAAAATTCCAATTGCGGTGAAATTGCAAAAAAAAGTGCAATCCCACACTTGTTTTTTGTTTGGCTTTTTTGCTAGGTTCACTAAATGCTAAAACTGACCTGCCATTATGATTCTCCAGGTCATTACGAGTTCTTAGACACTTAACATGTCTAGGTTATTTTTTATCTAAGTGGTGAAAAAAATTCCAAACTTTGCTAAAAAAAAAAAAAAAAAATTGCGCCATTTTCCGATACCCGTAGCATCTCCATTTTTCATGATCTGGGGTCGGTTGAGGGCTTATTTTTTGCGTGTTGAGCTGCCGTTTTTAATGATAGCATTTTGGTGCAGATACGTTCTTTTGATCGCCCGTTATTGCATTTTAATGCAATGTCGCGGAGACCAAAAAAACGTAATTATGTCTTTTCAAATTTTTTTTCTCGTTACGCCGTTTAACGAACAGGTTAATCCTTTTTTTTATTGATAGATCTGGCGATTCTGAACGCAGCGATACCAAATATGTGTAGGTTTTATTTTTGTTTTTTATTGATTTATTTTGAATGGGCTGAAAGGGGGGCAATTTAAACTTTTATATTTTTTTTTTTCACATTTTTTTAAACTTTTTTTTTTTTACTTTTGCCATGCTTCAATCGGGAGGTTAGAAGCTGGCACAACTCAATCGGCTCTGCTTCATAGCAGCGATCATTAGATCGCTGCTATGCAGCAGAAATGCAGGTGTGCTATGAGCGCCGACCACAGGGGACGCTCACAGCAGGTCGGCATCAGTGACCATAGAGGTCTCAAGGACCTCTATGGTTACCATTCTGATGCATCGCTGACCCCCGATCATGTGACGGGGTCGGCGATGCGCTCATTTCCGGCCGGAAGCGCTGGTTAAATGCCGCTGTCAGCGGTTGACAGCGGCATTTAACTAGTTAATAGCGGCGGGTGAATCGCGATTTCACCCGCCGCTATTGCGGGCACATGTCAGCTGTTCAAAACAGCTGACATGTCCCGGCTTTGATGCGGGCTCATCGCCGGAGCCCTGAATCAAAGTGCGGTATCTGACGTCGGACGTACTATCCCGTCCAAGGTCAGAAAGAGGTTAAGGGAGGCAAAACCAAACACTTAGACAACACTGTCAGGGGGACCAAAATCTGCCAAAGCTGTGAAATCAAAGTGTGACCCGACAGAATAGAATAGATATATACACATAGAATAGATAGATATAAATTTCAGTCACATATATAAATAGCACATTGCTTGTGTAGTTTACTGTGCATGTATTTTATAAGTAAATAAATTATTTTCTGAAAAAAATGGCATGGGATCCTCCAAAATGTTATTAAGCAGCAGAGGGAAAGCAGACAGATGGGAGCAGATGTTTATAGCCTGGGAAGGGGGTGATACTCATGGAGCGTCCCTGGCTATTAATAGGAGCTCACAGCTGTATACTTAACTTTGAAAAATGACATAGGGTCCACCTATAATTAATAACTAGCAAAGGCTAAGCAGACAGCTGCTGGCTGATATTAAAAGGCCAGGAATGGGCCATGGATATTGGCCCCCTCCCAGACTAAAAACATCAGCTCTCAGTTGCCCCATAAATGGTGCATCCATAAAATACGCCAATTCTGGCACTTAACCAGAGAGGTTGATGTCCCCTTTGTATTGGAGACACCCACATTACTAACCCCATAGTATAAAAACCCACACATCCATTTACTGAAGCTAATGTCCCTTTTAAATTAATTAAAATAATTAACAACAATATTCCTCACCTGTCCGAAGTAAAGAGATAATCCTTAATGTCCCACCACGATCCTGATGAATTTGAGAGCAGTCACTGATGTGACTGCTCTCAAGGACGGCCAGCTACACACTGAGGGCTTTTCAGATGTCCGTGTCTCCGGTACGTGTGGTGACAGTTTTCACATGTACTGGAGATACTTACACACATAGACCTATTCAAATGAATGGGTCTGTGCACGTCAGTGTGTTTCCACAGACTGTGTCCATGGGAAAAACACTCTAACATGTCCATTTTTTAACAGTAGCACTGGCCTCAAAACGTCCTGCACATGTGCACACTGATGACATCTTGCCCTGTGGCCTTGGCAAATGGGGTTTATATTTGTGGGGTTGATGTAACCTTTGCATTGTCCGGTGACATCCAACCTGTGGCTTAGTAATATACGCTGATAGCCCATATGTGCGGGAAAACTACTGTTTGGGTGCACAGCAGGCCTCAGAAAGGAAAGAGTGACGTTTTGGAACTTAAACTTTGAAGGAATGATATGCGGGTGTCATGTTGCGTTTGGAAAGCCCCTGATAAGGGGAGGTACTGCTGAATCTTGTTCTGTCAAATATACCAGATACAATTTCAGATCTACAGGTCAGGTAGCATAGAGGTGGAGCCGCATATTCATTACTGTAATGAGCGGTAACGGTGACCGCTCAGTACAGGAATAAGTTGCGCCAGGGAACAGACGTGCAGGGACCGCACCAGGAGTAGGTGAGTATAACTGGGAGGGGAGTGCTGCTCTGCGCGATATTCACCTGCTCCTCTGTTGTGAATTCCGCTCTTGGGCTCCCTCTTGTGGTTTCTAGTGGTATGGCTGCTCCTTGGAGTTAGCTGTCATCAGCTGCCTCCACTTATCGTCTCTTCTGCTCGGCTATTTAGGTCTGGCTCTTTCTTCAGTCTGTGCCACTTGTAAATGGTTCCTGGTTGGATTCACATCTCTTTGGAGTTCCCTGTTATCCTGACCAGTTCAGCTAAGCTAAGTTTTTGCTTGCTCTTTTCTGTCCATAGATTGTGGACTTATCCATTCTATGCTTTCTATGTTTGTCCAGCTTATCAGTGTAAATTTATTCTGTCTTGCTGGAAGCTCTGGGAGGCAGATTTGTCCTCCACACCTTTAGTCAGGTGTGGAGATTTTTTGTAAACTCTGCGTGGATTTTTGTAGTGTTTTATACTGACCGCACAGTATTCCATCCTGTCCTATCTATTTAGCTAGACTGGCCTCCTGTGCTCATCCTGGTTTCATTCTGTGTATGTCTTTTCCCTCTCCACTCACAGTCATTATTTGTGGGGGGCTAATCTATCCTTTGGGGATTTTCTCTGAGGCAAGATAGTTTTCCTGCTTCTTTCTTTAGGGGTAGTTAGCTCTTAGGCTGTGACGAGATGCCTAGGGAGAGTTAGGAGCATTCCACGGCTACTTCTAGTGTTGTGTTGAGCTTAGGGACTGCGGTCAATACAGTTACCACTTCCTTCAGAGCTCGTTCCATGATGCTCCTAGACCACCGTATCATAACACTCCTCGTTCCAGCCGCCACTCCGTCTTCAGCGTCTTCTGCAGTGACGCTCAGGTCAGAGGGCGCGGTGACGTGGTTAGTGCGCGCCCTCTGCCTGAACGTCAGTGCAGGGAGATGCTGAAGATGGAGCGGTGGCTGGAACGAGGAGCAGGTGAATATTGAAAGTGTCGGGGGCCTGAGCGACGGAGAGGTGAGTATGTGATTTTTTTTATTTTTTTTTTATCGCAGCAACAGCAAATGGAGCATCTATGGGGCCATAACGTTGTTGCAGCATTATATGGGGCCATAATGTTTGTGCAGCACTGTATGGGGCCATAACGTTTGTGCAGCACTATATGGGGCCATAACGTTTGTGCAGCACTATATGGGGCCATAACGTTTGTGCAGCACTATATGGGGCCATAACGTTTGTGCAGCACTGTATGGGGCCATAACGTTTGTGCAGCACTATATGGGGCCATAACGTTTGTGCAGCACTGTATGGGGCCATAACGTTTGTGCAGCACTATATGAGGCAAGTGTCTGTATGGGGCCATAACGTTTGTGCAGCACTGTATGGGGCCATAACGTTTGTGCAGCACTATATGAGGCAAGTGTCTGTATGGGGCCATAACGTTTATGCAGCTCTATATGGGGCAAGTGTCTCTATGGGGCCATAATGTTTGTGCAGCCCTATATGGGGCCATAACATTTGTGCAGCACTATATGGGGCAAGTGTCTGTATGGGGCCATAACGTTTGTGCAGCACTATATGGGGCAAGTGTCTATATGGGACAAGTGTCTGTATGGGGCCATGATCAACGTTTGTGCAGCACTATGTGGGGTAAATATCTTTATGGAACATTTTATGGGGCCATAATCAACATTTGTGCAGCATTATATTGGGCAAATGTGTAACAACTCTGCTGGCATCACAGCATGGCCTCGCATCTCTCACACTATCTTACCCACTGCTCCAGGTCATGATGTGGTTTCTGTTTCATGCCAGCTCCATGTTCTGTAGTTAGAAACACGTGTGCACAACCGTATGAGTGCATGGGTAGGTTCCCAAACCGTAATCAGCAAATAATACAAAACCCGGCACTCAACTTTGTGGTGTGAAGAAACGAAAGATTTATTATCCCAAATCAGAAAACGTTTCGGTCCCACAACTGGACCTTCATCAGTAACGTTTACTGGGACAATGTATAGATTCAAGTGGCTATATGGCCTGCCCGGAGGTTGCTACCAATATAGTATTGGATATCCAAAGAGAAAAGTTACAGCCTATATGGGTGCTGTCATCGCGGCATCCACCGCTGAATAGCTATTTATATGATATATAATAATATTTATTTATATGAGATGCAAACTCGGCTTTGGGAAAATGGCCGCCGCGATCTCTAATGCGCACGCGCGGCATCCCGCAGCCATTTTCCTGAAGCCCGTGCAGCAGAGCACTCGATCTGCGCACGCGCGGCCCCAGGAAGATGGCCGCCCCCACCGACGAAAGGGATGACAGCGCAGATCGCGCGCTGCTTGTTCACGTGCCCACAGTGGATTAGTCACCTCAACATGCGGACACCACTACGCCACCAACGTAAAGCTGAGGAAGAACAAGCGCTGTGAACACGCCCTCCCGACCTGACCAGCCTGATTGACAGGCGAAAACGGCGACTTTGGTAAGTTATTTCTCAGCATAGGTGGGGAATCAGGGTACACTACATACACTATAGTAACACACAGCGCAGGCCCTATTTAACAGTATTTATATCTCAATCTCAAAAAACGGGGTGACAGGTTCCCTTTAAGAAAGATAAGGTGGATCCAGGCAACTACTGTCCAGTAAGACTGACATCAGTAGTGTGCAAAATTTATGAGAGTATTATAAGAGATGACTTACATAAATACATTGCAGAGAATAATATAACTGACAACCAGCATGGATTCATGAAAGATAGGTTGTGTCTAACTAATATGGTGGGTTTCTATGAAGAGGTCATTTTAAATCTAGATGTAGGTAATGTGGCTGATGTGATTTATCTGGACTTTGCAGACATTTGATACAGTTCCACATAATAGCCTTATATTGAAACTACATAAGCAAGGACTGGGGAAACTATATACAGTACAGATGGGTACGGAATTGGCTAAATGACAGGAAACGGTTGTCATAAATGGTATACTCTCTAAATGGGATATAGTCAGCAGTGGGAGACTGCAGGGATCTGTGCTAGGACAGATTCTTTTTAACCTCTTTATTAATTACCTTGTGGATGGGATTGATAGTAAAGTGTCAGTCTTTGCTGATGACACCAAACTATGTAGAATATTAACCCCTTTCTGCCATTGGACGTACTATTCCGTCCATGTGGGGTGGGCCTAAATTCCCAAGGACGGAATAGTACGTCCAGGGCGATCGGCCGCGCTCACGGGGGGAGCGCGGCCGATCGCGGCCGGGTGTCAGCTGTGTTATGACCTGGTGTGTTGTGAATTCTGTGGCAGAGTTCACTCCTGTGGTCACAAGTGGTACTTCGGCTGATTGTCTCTGGGAGCTTCCGTTTGTGGAGGAAAGTGGTACTGCAGCTTCTGAGTTTCCTCCCTCAGGTGATCTGGTGAGGTCGTAAGCTGCTTCTCTACTTGACTCCACCTGATGCTTTGATCCATGCTTCCTGTCAATGTTCCAGTGTTGGACTTGTGTTTCTCTGGATCATTCCTGTGGCCTGCTGCTCTGCATAGCGAAGTGCTTCTTTGCTATTTGTTGCTATTTTTTCTGTCCAGCTTGTCTATTTGTTTTGCTGGAAGCTCTGGGACGCAAAGGGTGTACCTCCGTGCCGTTAGTTCGGTACGGAGGGTCTTTTTGCCCCCTTTGCGTGGTTTTCTTTAGGGTTTTGTGTAGACCGCAAAGTTATCTTTCCTATCCTCGTTCTGTCTAGAATATCGGGCCTCACTTTGCTGAATCTATTTCATCCCTACGTTTGTCTTTTCATCTTACTCACAGTCATTATATGTGGGGGGCTGCCTTTTCCTTTGGGGTATTTCTCTGAGGCAAGGTAGGCTTATTTTTCTATCTTCAGGCTAGTTAGTTTCTCAGGCTGTGCCGAGTTGCATAGGGAGCGTTAGGCGCAATCCACAGCTGCCTCTAGTTGTGTGTGGAGAGGATCAGGAATTGCGGTCTGCAGAGTTTCCACGTCTCAGAGCTCGTTCTATTATTTTGGGTTATTGTCAGATCACTGTATGTGCTCTGATCGCTATGTACATTGTTACTGAATTGCCTATCATAACACTGGTGGTCAGGACAATAATGGACCTGGTGGTTAAGAGCACACGGAATGACCTGATAGTTACTGATAATAAGGACGAGCTCTGGGACGTGGGAACTCTGCTGACCGCAATCCCTAATCCTATCACACACACTAGAAATAGCTGTGGATTGCTCCTAACGCTCCCTATGCAACTCGGCACAGCCTAAGGAACTAGCTAGCCCTGAAGATAGAAAAATAAAGCCTACCTTGCCTCAGAGAAATTCCCCAAAAGGAATAGGCAGCCCCCCACAGATAATGACTGTGAGTAAAGATGAAAATACAAACACAGAGATGAAATAGATTTAGCAAAGTGAGGCCCGACTTACTGAACAGACTGAAGATAGGAAAGGTTGCTTTGCGGTCAGCTCAAAAACCTACAAAAAGACCACGCAGAGGGCGCAAAAAGACCCTCCGCACCGACTCACGGTGCGGAGGCGCTCCCTCTGCGTCCCAGAGCTTCCAGCAAGCAAGACAGCAATAAAAATAGCAAGCTGGACAGAAAAATAGCAAACCAAAGAAAAACAAACAGGAACTTAGCTTCTGCTGGGAGGACAGGCCACAAGAACGACCCAGGAGTGAACTAGACCAATACTGGAACATTGACAGGTGGCATGGAGCAAAGATCTAAGTGGAGTTAAATAGAGCAGCCAGCTAACGAATTAACCTCATCACCTGTGGAAGGAAACTCAGAAACACCCACCAGAGGAAGTCCATGGACAGAACCAGCCAAAGTACCATTCATGACCACAGGAGGGAGCCCGACAACAGAATTCACAACAGTACCCCCCCCCCTTGAGGAGGGGTCACCAAACCCTCACCAGAGCCCCCAGGCCGACCAGGATGAGCCATATGAAAGGCACGAACCAGATCGGCAGCATGAACATCAGAGGCAAAAACCCAGGAATTATCTTCCTTACCATAACCCTTCCACTTGACCAGGTACTGGAGTTTCCGTCTCGAAATACGAAAATCCAAAATCTTCTCCACCACATACTCCAACTCCCCCTCAACCAATACTGGGGCAGGAGGATCAACGGATGGAACCACAGGCGCCACGTATCTCTGCAATAACGACCTATGGAACACATTATGGATGGCAAAAGAAGCAGGAAGGGCCAAACGAAATGACACAGGATTGATAACCTCAGAAATCCTATACGGACCAATGAAACGAGGCTTAAACTTAGGAGAGGAAACCTTCATAGGAACATAACGAGACGACAACCAAACCAAATCCCCAATGCGAAGTCGGGGACCCACACAGCGCTGGCGGTTAGCGAAACGTTGAGCCTTCTCCTGGGACAATGTCAAATTGTCCACCACATGAGTCCAAATCTGCTGCAACCTATCCACCACAGTATCTACACCAGGACAGTCCGAAGACTCAACCTGCCCTGAAGAGAAACGAGGATGGAAACCAGAATTGCAGAAAAACGGCGAAACCAAAGTAGCCGAGCTGGCCCGATTATTAAGGGCGAACTCAGCCAACGGCAAAAAGGACACCCAATCATCCTGATCAGCAGAAACAAAGCATCTCAGATATGTTTCCAAAGTCTGATTAGTTCGTTCGGTTTGGCCATTTGTCTGAGGATGGAAAGCCGAGGAAAAAGACAAATCAATGCCCATCCTAGCACAAAAGGATCGCCAAAACCTCGAAACAAACTGGGAACCTCTGTCAGAAACGATGTTCTCCGGGATACCATGTAAACGAACCACATGCTGGAAATATAATGGCAGCAAATCAGAGGAGGAAGGCAATTTAGACAAAGGTACCAAATGGACCATTTTAGAAAAGCGATCACAAACCACCCAAATGACCGACATCTTTTGAGAGACGGGGAGATCCGAAATAAAATCCATAGAAATATGCATCCAGGGCCTCTTCGGGACCGGCAAGGGCAAAAGCAACCCACTGGCACGAGAACAGCAGGGCTTAGCCTGAGCACAAGTCCCACAAGACTGCACAAAAGAACGCACATCCCGTGACAAAGACGGCCACCAAAAGGATCTAGCCACCAAATCTCTGGTACCAAAGATTCCAGGATGCCCAGCCAACACTGAACAATGAATCTCAGAGATAACTCTACTAGTCCATCTATCAGGGACAAACAGTTTCTCCGCTGGGCAACGGTCAGGTCTATCAGCCTGAAATTTTTGTAGCACCCGCCGCAAATCAGGGGAGATGGCAGACAAAATTACCCCCTCTTTGAGAATACCCGCCGACTCAGGAACACCCGGAGAGTCAGGCACAAAACTCCTTGACAGGGCATCAGCCTTCACATTCTTAGAGCCCGGAAGGTACGAAACCACAAAATCAAAACGGGAGAAAAATAACGACCATCGAGCCTGTCTCGGATTCAACCGTTTGGCACACTCAAGATAAGTCAAATTCTTGTGATCTGTCAAGACCACCACGCGATGCTTGGCTCCTTCAAGCCAATGACTCCACTCCTCGAATGCCCACTTCATGGCCAACAACTCACGATTACCAACATCATAATTACGCTCAGCAGGCGAAAATTTTCTAGAAAAGAAAGCACATGGCTTAATCACCGAGCCATCAGAACTTCTTTGCGACAAAACAGCCCCTGCTCCAATCTCAGAAGCATCAACCTCAACCTGAAACGGGAGCGAAACATCTGGCTGGCACAACACAGGGGCAGAAGAAAAACGACGCTTCAACTCCTGAAAAGCCTCTACAGCTGCAGAAGACCAATTGACCACATCAGCACCCTTCTTGGTCAAATCAGTCACCGGTTTAGCAACACTAGAAAAATTAGCGATGAAGCGCCGATAAGAATTAGCAAAGCCCAGGAACTTTTGCAGGCTCTTCACAGATGTCTGCTGAGTCCAATCGTAAATGGCCTGGACTTTAACAGGGTCCATCTCGATAGTAGAAGGGGAAAAAATGAACCCCAAAAATGAAACCTTCTGAACTCCAAAGAGACACTTTGACCCCTTCACAAACAAGGAATTCGCACGAAGGACCTGGAACACCATTCTGACCTGCTTTACATGAGACTCCCAATCATCCGAAAAGACCAAAATATCATCCAAATACACAATCAGGAATTTATCCAGGTACTCTCAGAAGATGTCATGCATAAAGGACTGAAATACTGATGGAGCATTGGAAAGCCCGAATGGCATAACCAGGTACTCAAAATGGCCCTCGGGCGTATTAAATGCTGTTTTCCATTCATCACCTTGTTTAATACGCACAAGATTATACGCCCCTCGAAGATCTATCTTGGTGAACCAACTAGCCCCTTTAATACGAGCAAACAAATCAGACAGCAACGGCAAAGGATACTGAAATTTGACTGTAATTTTATTAAGAAGGCGGTAATTAATACAAGGTCTCAAAGAACCATCCTTCTTGGCCACAAAAATAAACCCTGCTCCTAACGGTGATGACGACGGGCGAATATGGCCTTTCTCCAAGGATTCCTTTATATAACTCCGCATAGCGGCGTGTTCTGGCACAGATAAATTGAACAATCGGCCCTTAGGAAACTTACTACCAGGAATCAAATTAATTACACAATCGCAATCCCTATGAGGAGGTAGGGCACTGGCTTTGGGCTCATCAAATACATCCCGATAATCCGACAAAAACTCTGGAACTTCAGAAGGAGTGGAAGACGAAATAGACAAAAATAGAACATCACCATGTACCCCCTGGCAACCCCAGCTGGACACAGACATTGATTTCCAGTCCAATACTGGATTATGAACCTGTAGCCATGGCAACCCCAAAACGACCACATCATGCAGATTATGCAACACCAGAAAGCGGATATCCTCCTGATGTGCAGGAGCCATGCACATGGTCAATTGGGTCCAGTACTGAGGCTTATTCTTGGCCAAAGGCGTAGCATCAATTCCTCTCAATGGAATAGGATACTGCAAGGGCTCCAAGATAAAACCACAGCGCCTAGCATACTCCAAGTCCATCAAATTCAGGGCAGCGCCTGAATCCACAAATGCCATAACGGAATAGGATGACAAAGAGCAAATCAGAGTAACGGACAATAGAAATTTAGACTGTACCGTACCAATGGTGGCAGACCTAGCGAACCGCTTAGTGCGCTTAGGACAATCGGAGATAGCATGAGTGGAATCACCACAGTAAAAACATAGCCCATTCCGACGTCTGTGTTCTTGCCGTTCAGCTCTGGTCAAAGTCCTATCACATTGCATAGGCTCTGGCCCATGCTCAGATAGTACCGCCAAATGGTGCACAGCTTTACGCTCACGCAAGCGTCGATCGATCTGAATGGCCAAAGACATAGACTCATTCAGACCAGTAGGCATGGGAAATCCCACCATGACATCCTTAAGGGCTTCAGAGAGACCCTTTCTGAAGATTGCTGCCAGGGCACATTCATTCCACTGAGTGAGCACAGACCACTTTCTAAACTTCTGACAATATATCTCCGCTTCATCCTGACCCTGACACAGAGCCAGCAAGATTTTCTCTGCCTGATCCACTGAATTAGGTTTGTCATAAAGCAATCCAAGCGCCAGGAAAAACGCATCAACATCACGAAATGCCGGATCTCCTGGCGCAAGGGAAAATGCCCAGTCTTGAGGGTCACCACGTAACAAAGAAATAATAATCTTTACTTGTTGAACAGGGTCACCTGAGGAACAAGGTTTAAAGGCAAGAAACAATTTACAATTATTATTGAAATTCAAGAACTTAGATCTATCACCAAAAAACAAATCAGGAATTGGAATCCTAGGCTCTAACATCAGATTCTGAACCACAAAATCTTGAATGTTTTGTACCCTTGTAGTGAGATTATCCATCCAAGAGCACAGACCTTGAATGTCCATGTTTACACCTGTGTCCTGAACCATCCAGAGGTAAAGGGGAAAAGAGAGACAAAACACAGTGCAAAGAAAAAAAAATGGTCTCAGAACTTCTTATCCCTCTATTGAGATGCATTAGTACTTTTGGCCACCTGTACTGTTATGCCCTGGTGGTCAGGACAATAATGGACCTGGTGGTTAAGAGCACACGGAATGACCTGATAGTTACTGATAGTAAGGACGAGCTCTGGGACGTGGGAACTCTGCTGACCGCAATCCCTAATCCTATCACACACACTAGAAATAGCCGTGGATTGCTCCTAACGCTCCCTATGCAACTCGGCACAGCCTAAGGAACTAGCTAGCCCTGAAGATAGAAAAATAAAGCCTATCTTGCCTCAGAGAAATTCCCCAAAAGGAATAGGCAGCCCCCCACATATAATGACTGTGAGTAAAGATGAAAATACAAACACAGAGATGAAATAGATTTAGCAAAGTGAGGCCCGACTTACTGAACAGACCGAGGATAGGAAAGGTTGCTTTGCGGTCAGCACAAAAACCTACAAAAAGACCACGCAGAGGGCGCAAAAAGACCCTCCGCACCGACTCATGGTGCGGAGGCGCTCCCTCTGCGTCCCAGAGCTTCCAGCAAGCAAGACAGCAATAAAAATAGCAAGCTGGACAGAAAAATAGCAAACCAAAGAAAAACAAACAGGAACTTAGCTTCTGCTGGGAGGACAGGTCACAAGAACGATCCAGGAGTGAACTAGACCAATAATGGAACATTGACAGGTGGCATGGATCAAAGATCTAAGTGGAGTTAAATAGAGCAGCCAGCTAACGAATTAACCTCATCACCTGTGGAAGGAAACTCAGAAACACCCACCAGAGGAAGTCCATGGACAGAACCATCCGAAGTACCATTCATGACCACAGGAGGGAGCCCGACAACAGAATTCACAACACAGCTGCCTATCGCAGCTGACATCCGGCACTATGTGCCATGAGCGGTCACGGACTACCCCGGCACATTAACCCCCGGCACACCGATCAAACATGATCGCGGTGTGTCGGCGGTATAGGGAAGCATCGCGCTTGGAGGGGGCTCCCTGCGTGCTTCCCTGAGACCCCCGCAGCAAGGCGATGTGATCGCGTTGCTGCGAGGCTCTCCCTACCTCCCTCCCTGTAGCAGGCCCGGATCTAAAATGGCCGCGGCATCCGGGTCCTGCAGGGAGGAGGTGGCTTACCAAGTGCTTTCTCAGAGCAGGCGCTTGGTAAGCCTGCACTGCTGTAAGTCAGATCGGTGATCTGACAGAGTGCTATGCAAACTGTCAGATCATCGATCTGTGATGTCTCCCCCTGGGACAAAGTGCTAAAGTAAAAAAAAAATTTTCCAAATGTGTAAAAAAAAAAAAACCTAAGTAATGAAAAAAAAATAAAAATATTATTCGCATAAATACATTTCTTTAAAAAAACAAACAAACAATAAAAGTACACATATTTAGTATCGCCGCGTCCGTAACGACCCCACCTATAAAACTGGCCCACTAGTTAACCCCTTCAGTGAACACCGTAAGGAAAAAAAAAAAAAAAAACGAGGCAAAAAACAACGCTTTATTATCATACCGCCGAACAAAAAGTGGAATAACACGCGATCAAAAAGACGGATATAAATAACCATGGTACCGCTGAAAACGTCATCTTGTCCCGCAAAAAAGGAGCTGCCATACAGCATCATCAGCAAAAAAATAAAAAAGTTATAGTCCTGAGAATAAAGCGATGCAAAAATAATTATTTTTTCTATAAAAGTTTTTATCGTATAAAAGCGCCAAAACATAAAAAATTGATATAAATGAGGTATCGCTGTAATCATACTGACCCGCAGAATAAAAATGCTTTATCAATTTTACCAAACGCGGAACGGTATAAACGCCTCCCCCAAAAGAAATTCATGAATAGCTGGTTTTTGGTCATTCTGCCTCACAAAAATCGGAATAAAAAGCGATCAAAGAATGTCACATGCCCGAAAATGTTACCAATAAAAATGTCAACTCGTCCCGCAAAAAACAAGACCTCACATGACTCTGTGGACCAAAATATGGAAAAATTATAGCTCTCAAAATATGGTAACGCAAAAAATATTTTTTGCAATAAAAAGCGTCTTTCAGTGTGTGACGGCTGCCAATCATAAAAATCCGCTAAAAAACCCACTATAAAAGTAAATCAAACCCCCCTTCATCACCCCCTTAGTTAGGGAAAAATTAAAAAAATGTATTTATTTCCATTTTCCAGTTAGGGCTAGGGTTAGGGTTAGGGCTAGAATTAGGGTTAGGGCTAGGGTTAGGGTTGCGGCTAGGGTTAAGGCTACAGTTAGGGTTGGGGCTAAAGTTAGATTACATTTGCGGTTGGGAATAGGGTTGGGATTGGGGTTAGGGGTGTGTCAGGGTTAGAGGTGTGGTTAGGGTTACTGTTGAGATTAGGGATAGGGGTGTGTTTGGATGAGGGTTTCAGTTATTTGGGGGGTTTCCACTGTTTAGGCACATCAGGGGCTCTCCAAACGCGACATGGCATCCGATCTCAATTCCAGCCAATTCTGCGTTGAAAAATTAAAACAGTGCTCCTTCCCTTCCGAGCTCTCCCGTGTGCCCAAACAGGGGTTTACTCTAACATATGGGGTATCAGCGTACTCAGGACAAATTGGACAACAACTTTTGGGATCGAATTTCTCCTCTTACCCTCGGGAAAATATAAAACTGGGGGCTAAAAAATAATTTTTGGGGGAAAGTTTTTTTTTTTTTTTAATTTTCACTGCTCTGCGTTATAAACTGTAGTGAAACACTTGGGGGTTCAAAGCTCTCATAACACCTCTAGATAAGTTCCTTGGGGGGGTCTACTTTCCAATATGGTGTCACTTGTGGGGGGTTTCTACTGTTTAGGTACATTAGGGGCTTTGCAAACGCAATGTGATGCCTGCAGACCATTCCATCCAAGTCTGCATTCAATTGGCGCTCCTTCCCTTCTGAGCCCTCCCATGCATCCAAACGGTGGTTCCCCCCCCCACATATGGGGTATCAGCGCACTCAGGACAAATTGGACCACAACTTTTGGGGTCCAATTTCTCCTGTTACCCTCGGGAAAATACAAAACTGGGGGCAAAAAAATAATTTATGTGGGAAAAAATGTTTGTGCTATTTTTACGGCTCTGCATTATAAACTTCTGTGAAGCCCTTGGTGAGTCAATGCGCTCACCACACATCTAGATAAGTTCCTTAGGGGGTCTACTTTCCAAAATGGTGTCACTTGTGGGGGGTTTCAATGCAACATGGCTTCCCATCTCAATTAATGTCAATTTTGCATTGAAAAGTCAAACAGCGCTCCTTCCCTTCCGAGCTCTCCCATGCGCCCAAACAGTGGTTTACCCCCACATATAGGGTATCAGCATTCTCAGGACAAATTGTACAACTTTTGGGGTCCAATTTCTTCTCTTACCCTCGGGAAAATAATAAATTGGGGGCGAAAAGATAATTTTTGTGAAAAATATGATTTATTTTTATGGTTCTGCATTATCAACTTCTGTAAAGCACTTGGTGGATCAAAGTGCTCACCACACCTCTAGAGAAGTTCCTTAGGGGGTCTACTTTCCAAAATGGTGTCACTTGTGGGGGGTTTCAATGTTTAGGCACATCAGGGGCTCTCCAAACGCAACATGGTGTCCCATCTCGATTCCAGTCAATTTTGCATTGAAAAGTCAAATGGCGCTCCTTCGCTTCCGAGCTCTGTCATGCGCCCAAACAGTGGTTTACCCCCACATATGCAGTATCGGTGTACTCAGGACAAATTGCACAACAACTTTTGGGGTCCATTTTCTCCTGTTAACCTTGGTAAAATAAAACGAATTGGAGCTGAAGTAAATTTTTTGTGAAAATAAGTTAAATGTTCATTTTTATTTAAACATTCCAAAAATTCCTGTGAAGCACCAGAAGGGTTAATAAACTTCTTGAATATGGTTTTGAGCACCTTGAGGGGTGCAGTTTTTAGAATGGTGTCACACTTGGGTATTTTCTATCATATAGACCCCTCAAAATGACTTCAAATGAGATGTGGTCCCTAAAAAAAAATTGTGTTGTAAAAATGAGAAATTGCTGGTCAACTTTTAACCCTTATAACTCCGTAACAAAAAAAAAATTTGCTTCCAACATTGTGCTGATGTAAAGTAGACATGTGGAAATGTTACTTATTAAGTATTTTGTGTGACATATCTCTGTGATTTAATTTCATAAAAATTCAAAGTTGGAAAATTGCGAAATTTTCGCCAAATTTCTGTTTTTTTCACAAATAAACGCAGGTAATATCAAAAAATTTTTACCTCTATCATGAAGTACAATATGTCACGAGAAAACATTGTCAGAATCACTGGGATCCGTTGAAGCGTTCCAGAGTTATAACCTCATAAAGGGACAGTGGTCAGAATTGTAAAAATTGGCCCGGTCATTAACGTGCAAACCACCCTTGGGGGTAAAGGGGTTAAAATCTGAGTGACATTACAATATTGCAAAAAGTTCTGAATTCGATGACCGAATGGGCAAACACTTGGCAAATGAGATTTGATGTAGATAAATGTAGAGTAATGCACCTAGGACAGAGTAATCCTATTGCTGCATATACAGTAAATGGGAGTATACTTGGGACTACAGAACAGGAGAAGGACTTGGGTATTCTGGTTACAAGTAAGGCTACGTTCACATTAGCGTTCCGCTAATGTGCGTCGCTGTTGCGTCGGCGACGCAGCGGCGACGCGCCCCTATGTTTAACATGGGGGACGCGTGCGTTTTTTTTGTTGCGTTTTCCGACACGTGCGTCGTTTCCGACGCTAGCGTCGGACGCAAGAAAATGCAACAAGTTGCATTTTTCGTGCGTCCGATTTTCGTCAAAAAACGACGCACGCGTCGCAAAACGCAGCGTTTTTGCGTGCGTTTGCGCGCGTTTTTTTTGTGCGTCGTGCGTTGCGTCGCCGACGCAGCGGCGCGCAACGCTAATTTGAACGTAGCCTAAGCTGAGCAGTGGTACTCAATGTCAGACAGCAGCCGCAAAAACAGACAAGATTTTAGGATGTATGAAAACAGATAAAATCCTGCGATACCAACGTATTGTTACCCCTTTATAAATTATTGGTGAGGCCACATCTAGAATATGGGATCCAGTTTTGGGCTCCACATTTTAAAAAGGATATTCAGAAGTTAGTCAGTTCAAAGACTGACAACTAGATTATTACAATGGATGGACAGCCTCTCATATGATGAGAGGTTGGAAAAGTTGGGTGGGCTTGTCTAGCTTAGAAAATAAATGCCTCAGAGTGGATCTTATTTACATGTATAAATGTGTGGCCAGTACAAAACACTAGCACATGGCTTATTCCTTCCAAAGACAGTACTGAAGACTAGGGGGCACTCATTACTGGTGGAAGAAAGGCGATTCCGACAGCTAAACTGGAAAGGCTTCTTCACAGTTAGAGCAGTCAGACTGTGGAATTCAGATTTTTTAAAAGTTTTGGATGATTTCCTTGATACACATAACATTGCTGGTTATAGTTAAATTAGTAACAAAATGTACAATTGGGAAGAAAGGTTGAACTTGATGGACCTACGGTAAGTCTTTTTTTCAACCTATGTAACTATATATATATGCCTAAACAGTAGAAATTGCACACAAGTGACCCGATTTTGGAAACTAAACCCCTCAAGGAATGTATCTAGATGTGTGGTGAGCACCTTCACAGAAGTTTATAACGTAGACCTGTAAATGCAAAAAAATTATTTTTCCCATAAAAATGTTATTTTCGCCCCATATTTTTTTTTCATAAGGCTAACAGGAGAAAATGGACCTGAAAAATTGTTGCTCAATTTCTCCTGAATACACCGATACCCAATATGTGATTAAAAATTACTTTTGAGGCACAGTGCAAAGGTTAGAAGGGAAGAAGCGCCATATTGGAGTTCAGATTATGCTGGACTGGTTTGAGGGTATCAAGTCACATTGGCAGAGCCCCTGAGGTGCCAGAACAGCAGGAACCCCCATAAGTGACCCTATTTTACAAACTCCACTTCTCAATTAATTCAGCTAGGGATGCAGTGATCATATTGACACCACAGGTGTAACAGAATTTTATACCATTGCATAGTGAAGAAAAAATAATGACATTTTTACCACCAAAATGTAGTTCCAGATTTTACATTTTTCACAAGTGGAAATGGGCAATAATCGGACCAAAATGTATCGCACAATTTCTGCTGAATATAGACATTCCCCATATGTGTCTGTACAGCACTGCTTAACCATATGGCTAGACTCAGGAGGGGGGATGGAGCGCTATTTGCCTCTTGGAGAGCAGATTTTCCTAGAATAGTTTGCAGACTCCATATATAAAGCTCCTAAGTGCTAGAAAAGCAGAATCTCCCCTCAAGTGACTCAATTTTGGAAATGATACCCCTTTGGGAATTTATCTACAGGTGTAGTGACAATTTAGACAGCATGGGTGTTTTTCAGAAACAAGAAGCAGTGGATGTTGCCGAGTTAAAATTGCAAACTGCTATTATAGTGCCCAGTACGCTGTAGTGAGCAGTACGTTGCAATGCCCAGTATGTTGTATGCTTCTTTAGACATGCACCCATAAATTAGGCTTGCTGTCATCACTACAGAAATGCCAAACATGGTTTAGGCACACTGAAGCTCAGAAGGGAGGGGGGCAATCAATTTGGGAGTGCAGAATTTGCTGACTTTCTTTTGGCGGGACTAGGAGTCATTTCACTTTTCCCAGAGCCTTCCATTAATGTTGAAGTCCCCTATATTTCCAGTAACAGGGTAGGTTAATGGTACCTGTTAAACTCCGGAAACACGTGTAATTCCCGGGATAGAGGCTAATGCCATTGGTTTTAGGGTTTATGGGGGGGGGATACAACTGCGGGAGCAGATTTTACTCTAGTATTTTCTCCTTCTGTAACAGAAAATAGACAGGAGAAAGCAATGGGGTTTGTCTGGTTGCTTATAAGTTATGGGCATCAGGAATGAGTTTTTGTAAGTATTATGTTGCGGGGTCTCAGTCTTATTTAGAATAGGTCGGTCCCTGATATCCTTCAGATATGTGTCCTAATTTTTCAGTGTACCCCGGGATATTTATATCCATCACATATAGTCCAGCGTCCGTAAGAGAGGGGTTCTCTATCATAAAGTATAGGGGAAGACAGTTGTCAGACTTACAAGTAAAACAGGACCCTACTGTGCAGCATTTGGACACGTATTCTGGTTGTAGCAGAGTCTAGTAAGGAGGTGTCACGATATATCTATCGACCTTGCGGGGGGTTGGTAGCGGACGGCACAACAAAGACACAATGGGATGGAAAAGGGGGGAGGATGGCCCTATCAATAGGGAAATGAAGGAATGGTCACCTCATGCTCAAACCTGAGCCTGACCTTGCACCCTCTAATGCCCTAAGAGGGTCCTTCCCACCGCCGCTGTCAGGAACCTCGTCCCTCAATGTCACCCCACACTGCCCTAGCTAGTGCACTGGCCGGCAAAGAGTGCTAGCCTCACCACTGCAGGTAGGACTACACGGAACAGTGACTAACACAAAAGGGGTAAGGAGCAAACAAAGCATTTAGCTTCCAGATACCGCTGCCAAGCTCCACACCACAGATAGCACAGCAATGGGACTCCAAAATCCCAGAAGTGGCTGACACCAGAGAGCTGCTCCTGCAAAGCTGGTCTCCATAGAGAAATTCTATCACCAACAGTCAGCTGATGCATCAGGTGACCATTTAAAGGATGGTGTGAGTGGTCACCACCACATCAGCTGACCTAACAGCACTGCGGTTAAAACAAATTGCCAGCAGGTGAAAAACTGACATTAACCCCCGATGGTCCTGAAAGGAAAAAGCCACATTTAAAACAGAGTGAAAGCAGGGCTGCCACGAATCCAAAAATGTATATGGAGGTAGCTGCTCCTGGTATGCACCTATTCACACTAGTTTGGATGTGCTAGTCATTTTTCTGTCATCATCATCATGAATCCAAAAATAGATCGTGACAGGAGTCTTCTACCCTTGCGGTCTGTCTTTTCTCAGGCTACGAAAGGTTTGTAGCTCTAGTCTTCCCCACTGTTCCACCCCACCATACCCCACCATCGTACTCCAGGACTCACAATCAGACCCATAGCAAGTGTTGGCGATGGTGAAACATACATACATTTGGGTGAGTCTATAGGTGTCACCACGCTTCCACTCCACCGTAGGGCAGGAGATCATGTTGCACAGGTCAAACTAATAACTGACTACAAGGTCTAAGGTGTTAAACTAGGCATTGGTAACTATCTCCCTATTTTTCAAAGCAAAAAGGATAAGACAAAGGGTGTGCTTCCACATCATTCGGTGGCTTTCTTGGGTCAGCTATCTTTCTGTAGTGTGAGGCGTGGATCCAGCTGGGCTTTCCCTTCAGCTTTACGGGTGTCTCAGTTGTCAGCAGAGCTTGGAAGGGCCTATCAAATCAAGGCTCAAAGGCTCTCCTGACATGTCTTTTGATCACCACTTAAGGTACCGTCACACTAAGCGACGCTGCAGCGATACCGACAACGATCCCGATCGCTGCAGCGTCGCTGTTTGGTCGCTGGAGAGCTGTCACACACACAGCTCTCCAGCGACCAACGATCCTGAAGTCCCCGGGTAACCAGGGTAAACATCGGGTTACTAAGCGCAGGGCCACGCTTAGTAACCCGATGTTTACCCTGGTTACCGTTGTAAATGTAAAAAAACAAACACTACATACTTACATTCCCGGTGTCTGGTCATGTCCCTCGCCTTCAGCTTCCCGCACTGACTGAGCGCCGGCCGTAAAGTACAGCGGTGACGTCACCGCTGTGCTTTACGGCTAGCCAGCGCTCACCAGTCAGTGCGGGAAGCTGACGGCGTCACACACGCCGATTCAGCGATGTCAGCGGGAGATCCAGCGACAAAATAAAGTGCTGGACTTTCCCCAGCGACCAACGATCTCCCAGCAGGGACCTGATCGTTGGTCGCTGTCACACATAACGATTTCATTAACGATATCGTTGCTACGTCACAAAAAGCAACGATATCGTTAATGATATCGTTATGTGTGACGGTACCTTTAGTCTCTGGGCTGTAGGGGGTGGCTCCCTTCCATATAACCTAGATCTGGAAGAAAATAGTAAACTTGATAACATATGTTAGACAAGCATTTTGTGAGTGCAATAACATAAGAAGACAGCCTATTACGTTGCATCTGGACCTGCTGTGGAAAATACACACCTAGCCTAGGGGTAGATCCAAATAATACACAAATTCTTAAAAAGAGAAAAACGAAGGCACTCACCGGTCTTCCAAAAGATTCCTTTATTAATACCAACTCCAGATAAAAAAAACAGCGCGAAACGGCCGTCGTCCCCCTCTGCTTACACGAGCTTCGGCTCCCTCTCCCCCGGCCATGAATTTTATCTGGAGTTGGTATTAATAAAGGAATCTTTTGGAAGACCGGTGAGTGCCTTCGTTTTTCTCTTTTTAAGAATTTGTGGACAATAGACTGTCATTTCTGAAGAGCACCCGAAGTCCCATGTTATTACGGTTGTTGGAGAGTGACATCTAGTAACACATTTGTTACCACCCGAAGTTGGTCTAACAGGGACCCGAGTGTTGGGGGCAGTGCCGCTCATTTCTCTGCTTTTCGGACTGTAGATCCAAATAATACCTCATATGGGCTGAGGCCTGTCTTTTTGTTGGGAGTATTCCTGATTGCAAAGAGTGCAAGGGGAAAGCATTCTGTCCATGGTCTGCCCGTTTCAGCCATGACTTTCAGGATTTTCAGTTTCAAGGTCCCATTCAATTTTTCTACTCTACCTCTACTTTGTTGATGTTACACAGTATGAAGGCCTGTTCCACTCCCAGAGCTGACTTTATTTTCTGCATTACTTCTCTCTAAAAGTGGGTTACACTTTTATTCTCTATGTTCTCGGGCACCCCGTATCTGCAGAGGCTTCTGAGATTAGTCTCTTCGCAGTACCATTGGCGGTAGCTTTATACATGGGATACGTGCCTGTCCATACTGAGTAGAGGTCGACACATGCTTCTACATCCTTGGGATGCTCTTTGTAGTCCTTCTGAAGGTGTTGGAATGGGTACAGGCGACTCGGTGTGTGTCTCATAGGTGTCTTGGTAATGCGTCCCTTGTTGAGTGCACAGGTCAGACAGGGTTAAACGTGTTTGGCTGCAATGACACTGAACACAGAAGCATAACAATGGCGATGGATGAGGTCCGTCATGGCAGTCTTTGATTGATGGGTATTAATGTGGGAGACTTGAGCCATCATGGGATGCAGAACTCAAGGTAGTCGAACTTTGTCCCCAATGTGCTGCAATCCTGGTGACTGCACAGCTCCTTTCTCTTGTCATCTGGTGAATTCTTCAACACCAGCGTGTTGTAGCTTCTGCAGAAGGTCGTAGATCAAAGGTGGCTCCATGGCATAGGCCACCTGTGCACCTGCCATCCCAACAGGGTTGTCTCTTGGTTGGTAAGCAGCAGATTTTTCAGTCTGATCAGCCAGGTGGTTGCCTTTAGCTGTCATTGAGTCATCCTTTGCATGTCCTTTCCTGTTTAAAAGTAGGGCCTTCATCAGGCATTGGATGGATTTATCATTCTTGATAGACTTGCTTGCCACTGCAAGGAAAGATCAGGCTCTCCATATAGGTCCATAGTCATGAAAGCATAGCGGCTGTGTGTATAAATGGTGGTAGTTTAGACTTTGTCATGTCTGCAGGCTTCTTCTAGGGCACAGAGCTCAGCTTCCTGGGCAGAGGTGTGGAGGCAGCGGTTCTGCTTTTATAATTTAATGGATGGAAACAACAGCATATCCAGTATAAAACTGGCCATCCACACATACCGCGATCCATCCACAAAGAGCTCATGGTCCGGGTTATCTAGTGGGACATTAGTTGTGCACAATAAACATAAGGATGAATGACCTCGGGGAGATCAAAACATCCAACACCGCGGAGACACCATCACGTGTTTCTCAACGCAGTGATCCAGAACACTGCCCCCATCCCTTATGGGAAATATGCAAATGAATGTAGAAAAGCCGCGGAGACACCATCAGATGTTTCTCCCGAGATCATTCATCCTTATGTTTATAGTCCTTTTACTAGGCACTGCTCCTAATAGCCAGTTTCCTACTCCACATTGATGAGGGGCAAATACCCCGGAACAGCTGTCTGTGGATGGATACCATGTTTTGGCATAGGTGGTTTTCCATTTTGGATGCTGCCCTTCCCTGTGGTTGTTCCTTCCCGGTGAAAGACCTGGCTATTTATTGCTTGCGTTTAGAAACACGTGATGGTGTCTCCGTGGCTTTTCTACATGCATTAGTTGTGCACAGTCATGTTCCTCTTGTGGTGCAACAAGCAGGTCAGCCAGGTCACCAATATCACCTGCTCTAGAGGGAATAAGTTGGCTGAATTCAGAGTAGTGCAATTGTGAATGCTGATGTTATCAGGCATGAGGAGGGCACATTGAAACCTAAAATGTCAAGCAGTACTGATAAAGAATGGTTGTAACATCATGAGAGACATAAACAGTTTAAGGCAGAACGTTAGAACAATTACAGCAGGTGCTGCCCAGCATTCATGGCTTTCTCCCCCACTGGAGAAGGGCGAGGAGGGGGGTGACACTGTGCTCTGAGTCTAGGTAGCTGCAGTTTCTATATCCAGGCTTTTCTTAATTTTACATGTGAAATTTCTTTGTCCTTGCCTGGTCTGGTCGTACATAAGAGGGGCTCTGGATTGGGTTTTTGCCTTGTTATTGAGGACATTGTTTGCTTCCACACCCTTGGCTACTCAGAGTATCACAGCTGGGAACATGATCAGATACTTTGGAGTAATTGCCCTAGTGAGTCTCGGATGTCAGCAAAATACTGACGTTTAACTGCTGCATCCATTTGGGTTGTGTCAGGGGAGATGCTGGAGGACAGGTCCTGAAGGGGCGTTAGTGCCATCCAGTGCAGGCATGATATTCATTGGGAGTATGGCTGAAACTTAAGAGGGCGTAGCACTTGGGACACTGCGCTATTCAGCCGTTTATCGGTGGGTGCGGCCATCTTTGTGAGGCCGCGCGTGCGCAGATGGTTCTTCTTGGCTTCCCGGGGCTTCAGGAAAATGGCCGCGGGATGCCGCGCGTGCGCAGATGGAGATCGCGGCGGCCATTTTCCTGCAGCCGAGATGCGAACTCTGCTTCAGGAAAATGGCCATCTGCGCACGCGCGGCATCCCGCGGCCATTTTCCTGAAGCCTTGGGAAGCCGAGAAGAACCATCTGCGCACGCGCGGCCTCACAAAAATAAACGGCTGAATAGCGCAGATCGCGCTATTTTCCTTGAAGCTGCGCAGTGGATTCGCCACTTGGATATGCGCACACCACTACGCCACCAACGGAGATCTGGGGGAGAAACAGCGCTGTCACCACGCCCATATGACCTTACCAGCGTGAGTGACAGCCCAAAACGGCGACTTTACAAAGGTATTTCGGCAGCACAGGTGGGGAATAAAGGCTCCAAAATACACTAATGTAAAGCCCAGCTCGGCCCCTATTTAACGCTATTTTTAGCTCTTCTTGAAAAAACGGGGTGACAGGTTCCCTTTAAGACTTCTACCCAGTGGACAACAAGACACTGAACAAAACCTATGCATTTTCTGCACAATTTTATTTTCTTTCTGTTTCACCATTTTTAACAGCACCTCTACCATGCTCAATCTGCCCCATAATGAACAGATTAACCCATCTTCTGTTGTTTTTTTTTTAAGCAGGAATTCAGGTGAGAGATATCCCAGGGTTTGAAGTTGGAGACTTTTTGGATGCTACGCTGTCACAGAAGAAATTTATTCCCTATAGTAGTTACATGAACATGGATTTATTGATTCTTCATAGAGCATACATCACTTCGCCAATGCAGGCCAAAATGACAAAATTGTATATATGCTCAAAATGTGGAACACACAACACAGACATCCTCTGTCACCTGTGGAGTTGTCCAAGAATACAAGATCTGTGGAACTACAGACTATCACGTACAACTATAGACTACCTTTCATATTACATTCCCACTTAGCCCACAATGGGCAATCTTCAATAAGCTAGGGGAATCTCCGCAATCTCTGCCCAAACATAGAAAAGCAATTTTGGCAATATGAGATTCGGCAATTAGAAAGAGCATATTACACCACTGGTTGAACCCTAATATACCATCCCAATCACTAATACAGACAACCATAATGTTCCTATTCAAAATGGATTGATTGGAAACATTAACTGACAGAGAGAGACTAGCGGGGACGTTTCTCACGACTTGGTCTTTTTTTTATTCCTACATTATCACCAGCTATCAAAGATAGACTGAGAGCTCAGATGAAGGACCCCATCCTTGCTGGACACATCCCGATTCCATAAAGTCTAGATTTTTATGGATGCATGCAGAGAGGTGGGGATGTGGGGAAATAAGGGGAGGCACTACAGAATAGGTAGAGCTTAGAGAAGTTTATTTTTTTTTTAAACCAATAAATTTTTATTGAGATATTGCATGCCAAACAACACGTCAGAAAACTTCAGAAAGAGGAAGGGAGAGAAGGGAAATCGGGGAGGGAAGAGGGACGAAGGGAAAAACCTAGTACATAATACTTGAAGACCACAGCATAATCAGTACAAAATACACAATTACAGTGCCAGATACAACAAAAAGTCAAAGAAACATGCATTTTAAATGAGGGTAAGAGCAGAAGATGTAGGTCGAGGACACCCAGGGGTCCCACCATGAGAGGACCTTAGTTTTCCTCGATAAACCCTGAGCCATAATAACCTCATAGCAGAAGTGTAGATCAATCTTGGAGATCAGTTCGGCTCTGGAAGGGAGATCCGAGGACTTCCAGTACTTCGCAATACATTGTCTGGCAGCAACTAGGACATTAGAGACTATGGGCCGGAGAGGGGAGGGGAGATCAATAAGGGAAATGCCCAGGACAGCGAGCTGACCACTCAGCGCAAGGGGGAGACGAGTCAGATCAGTAATCAATGCCTCCACCCAGCGCCAAAAAGCCTGAACCTGCGGGCACGACCACCAGACATGAGAGGAGGACCCCATGGTGCCACACCCCTTCCAGCAAAGAGGAGAGGAAGACGGGGAGAACTTCGCCTAGTGGACAGGGGTAAGGTACCAATGTAGCTGAATCTTTTTTACCTGTTCCAAGTGGCCAAGACATGAGGAGAACTTGGAGGGATGTACCATTGCAAACTGCCAATCTTCCAGGGAGACCTCAAAGCCCAGCGAGGACTCCCAGGAAGTCATAAAAGGAAACTTGTCAGTAGTACCATAGAATATGAGGGCTTTATAGATAATGGAGATGCCATGGGGCAATATAGTGGCCGGTCTGAAGAACCTATGAGCCGGGTCTTCTGTCAAAGGCGGGGGTGCCCCGAACGACCGACGTGACCTGAGGAAGCTACGGAGCTGAAGGTATTGGAAAAAGTCAGTATTAGTAAGGGATAATCTCCCTGAGAGGTCCTCAAACGACAGAAGGCCATCTGAGCCGAATAGGTCAGCCACCCGAAGCACCCCGCGACTTCTCCAGGAGGAAAGAGAAATGTGCCCGATAGCATACTCCAAAGCCTGCAAAGAGACATAATCATACATAAACACCAGATGGGAGGTGCTAAGCAGCGCCCAAAGTTTAGAAGCATTCCTGATAGAACGGAGACAAAGGCCCACAAGAGGAACCCGAAGCAGCTGAAGCTCTAAGAGCAATTTAAGCAATTTTTGGGGGGCAAAGTGAGATTCAATAAAAAACCAGGGCAAACATGAGTTTCCCTCCCACCATATTTTAAGGGGCTCAAGGATCGCCGCCCTATAGTAAGACTGCACCGCAGGAGCGCCCAGCCCACCCACAGAATACGGTAGGGACATAATCAGACGCCTGATCCTGTGAGGTTTCTTGTTCCAAATAAACCGATCTATAAGCGATTGAAAAGCTAAAATAAATTTCAAGGGGATAAAAAGGGGGAGGCACCGGAAAAGATACATAATTTTGGGTAGGAATAGCATTTTAGCAGTTTGTATGCGGGCCATCCATGAGAGCGACGCACTCGATAAGTGATCCATGCCCTTCCTGACCTCCACAAGGGTTTCCTCACAATTTGCACGAACTATATTTTCTAACCTAGTTTTCCTGATGCCTAGGTACGTAAAGCCCAGGGGAGCCCAAATGAACGCATATTGAGATTGAATTTGGATTTGAAGGGGGGTTGGGAGAAAAAGGGGAAAAATTGTGGATTTAGTCAAATTGAGTTTGTAATATGAAACCGCAGAAAACTCAGTTAAAATGGAGGTGATCGCATTCAGCGAAGCTAAAAGTGAGGTGCAGGTCAGGACCACATCGTCGGCATAGAGACCAATTTTGTGTTCAGTTCCCCCCACCCCAATTCCCCTTATGTCCGCACTTTGCCTGACCATGGCAGCCAAAGGCTCCATGACCAGAGCAAAGATGATAGGTGAGAGGGGACAGCCCTGACGCGTACCATTCCGAATGGGAAATGTCCGAGACCCAAATCCCGCCGATCGAACCGACGCACAGGGGTTGGAATATAATGCCATAACCGCTTTACCGATTTGCCCAGTGAGCCCAAATTTCTCCAGCGTGAGTTCAATATATCCCCAGTGCACCCTGTCGAACGCTTTTTCGGCATCAAGCGACAGAAATACACTGGGGAGGCCCCCCCCTCTCCACCACATCCAAAAGGTCTATCAGGCGCCTGGTGCCATCCCTGGTCTGTCTGCCAGGAACAAACCCAACTTGGTCGGGGTGAATGAGGCTAGGGAGAACCGAGAATAATCTGTTGGCCCAGATTTTTGCATAAATCTTAACGTCGCAGTTTAAGAGTGCTATCGGGCGAAAGTTCCCCGGAGATGTTGGGGGTTTCCCTTGTTTGGGAAGAGTCGCTATGGAAGCTTCCAACCCCTCAGCCCTAATACTGCCTGCCGACAACCAATTATTAAAAAGGCGCAGAAGATAAGGGGAGAGGGCAGAAAAAAACTGGGTATAATAAAGAAAAGAAAAGCCATCTGGCCCAGGGGAGGAACCTTTATTGGCTTCTCTGACAATCTGAGAGAGCTCAGACTCGACAATGGGAGAGTTTAGATAAGATAGCTGTTCCGGGGTGACCGAGGGGAGATTAGCCCTCTCCAAGAATGCCAAAATTGACTCCCGCGAAGGCTGGGGAATCCCTGGGTCAGACCCAAGGTTATAGAGAGAGGAATAATAAGATGCAAACTCCTCAGCAATATGGATAGGGTTACACACCTGGGAACCGTCAGGCCTGAGCAGGAATGGGATCTTGGATTGAGCCTCTCTCTTCCTAACACGTCTAGCCAGAACAGTACCCGCTCGATCCCCCATTGTATAAAATTTAGCTCTAGTTTTCCTCAGGCCCTTCTCAGCTTTATGGAGGAGTAAGTTGCGAACATGCATGCGAGCTCTAGAAAGATCAGAGAAAAGCGCTGGAGTAGGGGATAGTTTGTGAGCAGACTCGAGATGAGCTATTTCATCTAGGGCAGATTGAAGAGCTGCATTATGCTTCCTTTTTGCCGTTGCCGCCAACTTAATGAAACAACCCCTAATTACCGCCTTGTGGGCAAACCAAAGGGTGTCGTCACGTATGTCAGGAGTATCGTTGGAGGCAAAAAATTCCCGTAAGGCCTCCTCTACAAACTGGGAGTTGGATTGGTCAGCAAGGAGATGGGCGTTGAGACGCCAGTGCGCGGGGGGCCTGATGGCCAAGGGGTCTTGGTCCGACCAGGTAATACTGCCTATATCTGCTGAAATGCAGTGAGGAAGAGCCACGTCATTCACCAGCACAAAATCAATCCTGCTATAGGAACCATGCCTGGGAGACATGAACGTGTAATCCCTCTCGCCGCAATGCAGATATCTCCAAATGTCATGTAAATTGAAAGAGTTAGTTAGAGGTCCCGCCTCACATCTTGACAGGGAGGAGGCAGAGCAGTCCAGATCTCTAGACATTGGAGCATTGAAATCACCAGCAATCAGTTTGTGACCGTATTGGATGTCGTGTAGAATTTTGAAAACCTCCAGAAATTTAAGCTGCCCTACGTTAGGGGCATAGATCGAAGCAATGGTGTAGGGGGCATTATTAATAAGGCATAAAACCACAATGAACCTACCCAGTGGATCCGCTATGGAGCGAACCAGCTGAAAAGAGTTGGCCCTGCTAAAGAAAATGGCTACTCCCGCCTTTTTTGACAGACCATTGGCAAAAAATTGATGCGGGTATAAACCTGAGTGCATTCTGGGATTATCACATTCCAGCAAGTGTGTTTCCTGAAGACACAAAATATCATGACGGGATTTGCCCAACTGACGCCATACAATAGACCTCTTGCCCGGAGAGTTGAGACCATTAACATAAATTGAATACAGCGAAATACTCATAGCAAAGGTATATAAACAGTTTTACAATCCTCTGAACACCGATAACCTGTGTAAAAGGGTAGAAGACATGTGGCCAGTAAACTAGAGCATAAGTAGGGGGAGACCGGGAGGAAGGGGAGAAAAAAAGGGGAAGAAACAAACAAGACAAACAACAAATAAACCATTGGACCGAGGTCCATTCAGGAATACCCTGAGTCCTAAAGGTGAGAATCAAAAAAACAGTTCACCTATGGGGCAAACAAACGCTGCGGATACTCTCAAAAGAGGAACCAGCGCAGCTTGAAAAAAAGGAAAACAAAGTAAATCCGTACGGGAAAATAGCCAGGAACCATAGATGCAGTGGGCTCAGGCCACCTCCCAGTCCGGTGTAATGCGGGCCCTGAAGCCTCCGCCAGCCCCAGGCTTTGGAAGGGTCACGGAGACCGGAGAGTCAGGAGTTGAGAGTCCCCATTTGGAGAGAGCGGTAGCTGCGTGGGACGGAGTCAGGCAGGTGGTGATCGATCCATCTTTACGGATGAGGAGCTTGGTAGGAAACCCCCAGCGATACAGGATGCCCTTCTCTCTGAGGATAGCAGTATAGGGGCCAAAGGCCCTCTGAAGGGCCAAAGTACCCGGGGAGAGATCTGGAAAGACAGAGATGCGTGCAAATCTTTCAGGTAGAGCTGGATTCTTCCTTAGAGCCTGGAGAAAATCTTCCTTCATTTCATAGAAATGTATGCCTGCCAGCACGTCTCTTGGGACGGAGGGCCCCAGGCCAGTCGGTTTAGGGATCCTATGCACACGGTCAATTATAATATCCTTTGGAGCAAACTGAGGGAGAGCTGCAGCCATAAAATCCTGTAAGAATAGCTTCAAATCCCCTGCCAGGATAGATTCCTCGATGCCTCTGAGTTTAACGTTATTTCTCCTGGACCTATCTTCCAGGGCTTTAGAGTGGGTTTTGGTGGCCAGGGTTTGCAGGGTCTCATGAGCGGCCCAGAGTTCGCTATGAGAAGAGACCAGCTCCGCCATCTTGCGTTCCAAGCGATCACTGCGATTACCCAGCTCCACCACCTCCCCTCTTAATTCAGCCAGCATGGAGCGCATATCCTATTGAATGGAGGCCCTGAGGTCTCCAAGTAAGCCCTTGAGAAGAGCGGCAGTCACCGGACCATCAGCCGAATCCGACGCTGTACCGCCTGAATGCGACGCTGCTCCGCCTGAATGTGACGCTGCACCGCCTAATTGCGTCGCTTGAGCGTTGCGTTGTGAAGAGCGGGAAGGCCTGGGGGAGGATGGCGCCATCTTGGATTTCAGCGGTGGCTGTGGGGAGGCAGCAAAGAAATCAGGAATTCTCCTGGAGGGATCATGGGCGCCAGCTTTGGATTTCCCCATACACTCACCACCGCACCGGGGACCGGTACCGATATCGTGGAGGTGAGCGAGGACGCCGGAGAGGAAGATATGAGCCGCTTTAAGGTTCCCGGCCGCGGAGCTCCCGCTCTGTGCGACCTACTCCATCGGCAGATAGGCCACGCCCCCTAGAGAAGTTTATTGTGGTGACAATAATGTCATATTGAACAGAATGGGAAAGACATCTTGGCATGATGTCTATGACATGTTATTGGGTAGATATGTACTGCTTAAAAACAATAAAAAGAGTTTGAAAAAAAAACAGGAATACGGAACTAGAGAGGCAGACCAGCAGGGACTCTTACCCACTCACTATGTTTTCCTTCTGTCACTCCATTATAATCAGATGAAAATAACCAGCCCCTACGTCTAGGAGCCAGAACCATATAGGTTTCTTTAGCAATACAAGAGGCTACGTCAACAATCAACTAATCGGTACAATTCAACCCCACGTACAGCTGACCAGTGAAATGTCAAATCCACACTCCCCATACGACATACAGCACAGGAGTTCAACACAGCCCTCAAGGTCTCATCAGGGATCTTTGTCTAAGGGTACCGTCACACAGTGGCATTTTGATCGCTACAACGGCACGATCCGTGACGCTCCAGCATCGTAACAATATCGCTCCAGTGTCGTAGACTGCTGTCACACTTTGCAATGTACGACGCTAGAGCGATCATTTCATGACGTATGTGCGATGTAGAAGCTGTTGGTTACTATGCCCACATCGTATACAATATCGTGCACACCTTTGTTACACCATGCGATCATGCCGCCACAGCGGGACACTAGACGACGAAAGAAAGTTTCAAACGATCTGCTACGACGTACGATTCTCAGCGGGGTCCCTGATCGCAGGAGCGTGTCAGACACTGCGAGATCGCTGGAACGTCACGGATATATCGCTGGAACGTCACAAATCGTGCCGTCGTAGCGATCAAAATGCCACTGTGTGACGGTACCCTAAGGGCTCATACTCACTTGGCGAAACTCGGATGAGTCTCGCATGTTAATACCCTGCGCTGCTGCCGGCATTCAGATTGGAGCGTGCAGCCGCATAGGAATACATGCAGCCGCACGCTCCGCTCCTCTGTGCCCGCTGCAGTGTCAGGTATTGCTGTGCGAGACGCATCCGAGTTTCTCGCAAGTGAGTATGAGCCCTAACACTAATGGACCCAGTTGCTATGAACAGATCAAGTCACCTGTGGACCATAGAGGGGCCCATATGCATCTCTCACACAGGAGCCCATATACAGCTCTCACAAGGGCCCATATACAGCTCTTACACAGGGGCCCATATATAGCTCTTACACAGGTGCTCATATACAGCTCTTACACAGGGGCTCATATACAGCTCTCACACAGGGGCCCATATATAGCTCTCACACAGGGGCCCATATATAGCTCTTACACAGGGGCTCATATACAGCTCTCACACAGGGGCCCATATACAGCTCTCACACAGGGGCCCATATACAGCTCTCACACAGGGGCCCATATACAGCGCTCACACAGGGGCCCATATACAGCTCTCACACAGGGGCCCATACACAGCTCTCACACAGGGGCCCATACACAGCTCTCACACAGGGACCCATATACAGCTCTCACACAGGAGCCCATGTACAGCTCTCACACAGGGGCCCATATACAGCTCTCACACAGGGACCCATATACAGCTCTCACACAGGGGCCCATGTACAGCTCTCACACAGGGGCCCATGTACAGCTCTCACACAGGGGCCCATGTACAGCCCTCACACAGGGGCCCATATACAGCCCTCACACAGGGGCCCATATACAGCTCTCACACAGGGGCCCATATACAGCTCTCACACAGGGGCCCATATACAGCTCTCACACAGGGGCCCATATACAGCTCTCACACAGGGGCCCATATACAGCTCTCACACAGGGGCCCATATACAGCTCTCACACAGGGGCCCATATACAGCTCTCACACAGGGGCCCATATACAGCTCTCACACAGGGGCCCATATACAGCTCTCACACAGGGGCCCATATACAGCTCTCACACAGGGGCCCATATACAGCTCTCACACAGGAGCCCATATACAGCTCTCACACAGGGGCCCATGTACAGCTCTCACACAGGGGCCTATGTACAGCTCTCACACAGGAGCCCATATACAGCTCTCACACAGGGGCCCATATACAGCTCTCACACAGGGGCCCATATACAGCTCTCACACGGGCTCATTACTGAGCAGCTTCACCATTCGGTAATAGCTCATACATACATACAGCTCTCACACAGGGGCCCATATACAGCTCTCACACAGGAGCCCATATACAGCTCTCACACAGGGGCCCATGTACAGCCCTCACACAGGGGCCCATATACAGCTCTCACACAGGGGCCCATATACAGCTCTCACACAGGGGCCCATATACAGCTCTCACACGGGCCCATATACAGCTCTCACACAGGGGCCCATATTCAGCTCTCACACAGGAGCCCATGTACAGCTCTCACACAGGGGCCCATATACAGCTCTCACACAGGGGCCCATATACAGCTTTCACACAGGGGCCCATATACAGCTCTCACACAGGGGCCCATATACAGCTCTCACACAGGCGCCCATATACAGCTCTCACACAGGGGCCCATATACAGCTCTCACACAGGGGCCCATATACAGCTCTCACACAGGGGCCCATATACAGCTCCCACACAGGGGCCCATATACAGCTCTCACACAGGGTCTCATATACAGCTCTCACACAGGAGCCCATATACAGCTCTCACACAGGGGCCCATATACAGCTCTCACACAGGGGCCCATATACAGCTCTCACACAGGGGCCCATATACAGCTCTCACACAGGAGCCCATATACAGCTCTCACACAGGGGCCCATAAGCTGCAACCCATAATGAGGTCCTGGTTATGGGGGACTTTAACTACCCGGATATTAACTGGGAAAAAGAAACCTGTGAAACCCATAAAGGCAACAGGTTTCTGCTAATAACCAAGAAAAATTATCTTTCACAATTGGTGCAGAATCAAACCAGAGGAGCAGCACTTTTAGACCTAATACTATCTAATAGACCTGACAGAATAACAAATCTGCAGGTGGTCGGGCATCTAGGAAATAGCGACCACAATATTGTACAGTTTCAGCTGTCTTTCACTAGGGGGACTTGTCAGGGAGTCACAAAAACACTGAACAGGAGCCCATGTACAGCTCTCACACAGGGGCCCATATACAGCTCTCACACAGGGGCCCATATACAGCTTTCACACAGGGGCCTATATACAGCTCTCACACAGGGGCCCATATACAGCTCTCACACAGGGGCCCATACACAGCTCTCACACAGGGGCCCATATACAGCTCTCACACAGGGGCCCATATACAGCTCTCACACAGGAGCCCATGTACAGCTCTCACACAGGGGCCCATACACAGCTCTCACACAGGGGCCCATATACAGCTCTCACACAGGAGCCCATGTACAGCTCTCACACAGGGGCCCATACACAGCTCTCACACAGGGGCCCATATTCAGCTCTCACACAGGAGCCCATGTACAGCTCTCACACAGGGGCCCATATACAGCTATCACACAGGGGCCCATACACAGCTCTCACACAGGGGCCCATACACAGCTCTCACACAGGGACCCATATACAGCTCTCACACATGAGCCCATATACAGCTCTCACACAGGAGCCCATATACAGCTCTCACACAGGGCCCCATGTACAGCTCTCACACAGGGGCCCATATACAGCTCTCACACAGGGGCCCATATACAGCTCTCACACAGGGGCCCATATACAGCTCTCACACAGGGGCCCATATACAGCTCTCACACAGGGGCTCATATACAGCTCTCACACAGGGGCCTATATACAGCTCTCACACAGGGGCCCATGTACAGCCCTCACACAGGGGCCCATATACAGCTCTCACACAGGGGCCCATACATAGCTCTCACACAGGGGCCCATATACAGCTCTCACACAGGAGCCCATGTACAGCTCTCACACAGGGGCCCATATACAGCTCTCACACAGGGGCCCATACACAGCTCTCACACAGGGGCCCATACACAGCTCTCACACAGGGACCCATATACAGCTCTCACACATGAGCCCATATACAGCTCTCACACAGGGGCCCATATACAGCTCTCACACAGGGGCCCATGTACAGCTCTCACACAGGGGCCCATATACAGCTCTCACACAGGCTCATTACTGAGCAGCTTCACCATTCGGTAATAGCTCATACATACATACAGCTCTCACACAGGGGCCCATATACAGCTCTCACACAGGAGCCCATATACAGCTCTCACACAGGAGCCCATGTACAGCTCTCACACAGGGGCCCATGTACAGCTCTCACACAGGGGCCCATATACAGCTCTCACACAGGGGCCCATATACAGCTCTCACACAGGGGCCCATATACAGCTCTCACACAGGAGCCCATGTACAGCTCTCACACAGGGGCCCATGTACAGCTCTCACACAGGGGCCCATATACAGCTCTCACACAGGGGCCCATATACAGCTCTCACACAGGGGCCCATATACAGCTCTCACACAGGGGCCCATATACAGCTCTCACACAGGGGCCCATATACAGCTCTCACACAGGGGCCCATATACAGCTCTCACACAGGGGCCCATATACAGCTCTCACACAGGGGCCCATGTACAGCCCTCACACAGGGGCCCATATACAGCTCTCACACAGGGGCCCATACACAGCTCTCACACAGGGGCCCATATACAGCTCTCACACAGGAGCCCATGTACAGCTCTCACACAGGGGCCCATATACAGCTCTCACACAGGGGCCCATACACAGCTCTCACACAGGGGCCCATACACAGCTCTCACACAGGGACCCATATACAGCTCTCACACATGAGCCCATATACAGCTCTCACACAGGGGCCCATATACAGCTCTCACACAGGGGCCCATATACAGCTCTCACACAGGAGCCCATATACAGCTCTCACACAGGGGCCCATGTACAGCTCTCACACAGGGGCCCATATACAGCTTTCACAGAGGGGCCCATATACAGCTCTCACACGGGCTCATTACTGAGCAGCTTCACCATTCGGTAATAGCTCATACATACATACAGCTCTCACACAGGGGCCCATATACAGCTCTCACACAGGAGCCCATATACAGCTCTCACACAGGGGCCCATGTACAGCCCTCACACAGGGGCCCATGTACAGCTCTCACACAGGGGCCCATATACAGCTCTCACACAGGGGCCCATACACAGCTCTCACACAGGAGCCCATGTACAGCTCTCACACAGGGGCCTATATACAGCTCTCACACAGGGGCCCATATACAGCTCTCACACAGGGGCCCATACACAGCTCTCACACAGGGGCCCATACACAGCTCTCACACAGGGACCCATACACAGCTCTCACACATGAGCCCATACACAGCTCTCACACAGGAGCCCATGTACAGCTCTCACACAGGAGCCCATGTACAGCTCTCACACAGGGGCCCATGTACAGCTCTCACACAGGGGCCCATATACAGCTCTCACACAGGGGCCCATATACAGCTCTCACACAGGGGCCCATATACAGCTCTCACACAGGGGCCCATATACAGCTCTCACACAGGGGCCCATATACAGCTCTCACACAGGAGCCCACATACAGCTCTCACACAGGGGCCCACATACAGCTCTCACACAGGGGCCCACATACAGCTCTCACACAGGGGCCCATATAAAGCTCTCACACAGGAGCCCATATACAGCTCTCACACAGGAGCCCATATACAGCTCTCACACAGGGGCCCATATACAGCTCTCACACAGGGGCCCATATACAGCTCTCACACAGGGGCCCATATACAGCTCTCACACAGGGGCTCATATACAGCTCTCACACAGGAGCCCATATACAGCTCTCACACAGGGGCCCACATACAGCTCTCACACAGGGGCCCACATACAGCTCTCACACAGGGGCCCATATACAGCTCTCACACAGGAGCCCATATACAGCTCTCACACAGGGGCCCATATACAGCTCTCACACAGGAGCCCATATACAGCTCTCACACAGGGGCCCATGTACAGCCCTCACACAGGGGCCCATATACAGCTCTCACACAGGGGCCCATATACAGCTCTCACACAGGGGCCCATATACAGCTCTCACACAGGGGCCCATATACAGCTCTCACACAGGGGCCCATATTCAGCTCTCACACAGGAGCCCATGTACAGCTCTCACACAGGGGCCCATGTACAGCTCTCACACAGGGGCCCATATACAGCTCTCACACAGGGGCCCATATACAGCTTTCACACAGGGGCCCATATACAGCTCTCACACAGGGGCCCATATACAGCTCTCACACAGGCGCCCATATACAGCTCTCACACAGGGGCCCATATACAGCTCTCACACAGGGGCCCATATACAGCTCTCACACAGGGGCCCATATACAGCTCCCACACAGGGGCCCATATACAGCTCTCACACAGGGTCTCATATACAGCTCTCACACAGGAGCCCATATACAGCTCTCACACAGGGGCCCATATACAGCTCTCACACAGGGGCCCATATACAGCTCTCACACAGGGGCCCATATACAGCTCTCACACAGGAGCCCATATACAGCTCTCACACAGGGGCCCATAAGCTGCAACCCATAATGAGGTCCTGGTTATGGGGGACTTTAACTACCCGGATATTAACTGGGAAAAAGAAACCTGTGAAACCCATAAAGGCAACAGGTTTCTGCTAATAACCAAGAAAAATTATCTTTCACAATTGGTGCAGAATCAAACCAGAGGAGCAGCACTTTTAGACCTAATACTATCTAATAGACCTGACAGAATAACAAATCTGCAGGTGGTCGGGCATCTAGGAAATAGCGACCACAATATTGTACAGTTTCACCTGTCTTTCACTAGGGGGACTTGTCAGGGAGTCACAAAAACACTGAACTTTAGGAAGGCAAAGTTTGACCAGCTTAGAGATGCCCTTAATCTGGTAGACTGGGACAATATCCTCAGAAATAAGAATACAGATAATAAATGGGAAATGTTTAAGAACATCCTAAATAGGCAGTGTAAGCGGTTTATACCTTGTGGGAATAAAAGGACTAGAAATAGGAAAAACCTAATGTGGCTAAACAAAGAAGTAAGACAGGCAATTAACAGTAAAAAGAAAGCATTTGCCCTACTAAAGCAGGATGGCACCATTGAAGCTCTAAAAAACTATAGGGAGAAACATACTTTATCTAAAAAACTAATTAAAGCTGCCAAAAAGGAAACAGAGAAGCACATTGCTAAGGAGAGTAAAACTAATCCCAAACTGTTCTTCAACTATATCAATAGTAAAAGAATAAAAACTGAAAATGTAGGCCCCTTAAAAAATAGTGAGGAAAGAATGGTTGTAGATGACGAGGAAAAAGCTAACATATTAAACACCTTCTTCTCCACGGTATTCACGGTGGAAAATGAAATGCTAGGTGAAATCCCAAGAAACAATGAAAACCCTATATTAAGGGTCACCAATCTAACCCAAGAAGAGGTGCGAAACCGGCTAAATAAGATTAAAATAGATAAATCTCCGGGTCCGGATGGCATACCCCCACGAGTACTAAGGGAACTAAGTAATGTAATAGATAAACCATTATTTCTTATTTTTAGGGACTCTATAGCGACAGGGTCTGTTCCGCAGGACTGGCGCATAGCAAATGTGGTGCCAATATTCAAAAAGGGCTCTAAAAGTGAACCTGGAAATTATATTCCAGTAAGTCTATCCTCTATTGTTGGTAAAATATTTGAAGGGTTTCTGAGGGATGTTATTCTGGATTATCTCAATGAGAATAACTGTTTAACTCCATATCAGCATGGGTTTATGAGAAATCGCTCCTGTCAAACCAATCTAATCAGTTTTTATGAAGAGGTAAGCTATAGACTGGACCACGGTGAGTCATTGGACGTGGTATATCTCGATTTTTCCAAAGCGTTTGATACCGTGCCGCACAAGAGGTTGGTACACAAAATGAGAATGCTTGGTCTGGGGGAAAATGTGTGTAAATGGGTTAGTAACTGGCTTAGTGATAGAAAGCAGAGGGTGGTTATAAATGGTATAGTCTCTAACTGGGTCGCTGTGACCAGTGGGGTACCGCAGGGGTCAGTATTAGGACCTGTTCTCTTCAACATATTCATTAATGATCTGGTAGAAGGTTTACACAGTAAAATATCGATATTTGCAGATGATACAAAACTATGTAAAGCAGTTAATACAAGAGAAGATAGTATTCTGCTACAGATGGATCTGGATAAGTTGGAAACTTGGGCTGAAAGGTGGCAGATGAGGTTTAACAATGATAAATGTAAGGTTATACACATGGGAAGAAGGAATCAATATCACCATTACACACTGAATGGGAAACCACTGGGTAAATCTGACAGGGAGAAGGACTTGGGGATCCTAGTTAATGATAAACTTACCTGGAGCAGCCAGTGCCAGGCAGCAGCTGCCAAGGCAAACAGGATCATGGGGTGCATTAAAAGAGGTCTGGATACACATGATGAGAGCATTATACTGCCTCTGTACAAATCCCTAGTTAGACCGCACATGGAGTACTGTGTCCAGTTTTGGGCACCGGTGCTCAGGAAGGATATAATGGAACTAGAGAGAGTACAAAGGAGGGCAACAAAATTAATAAAGGGGATGGGAGAACTACAATACCCAGATAGATTAGCGAAATTAGGATTATTTAGTCTAGAAAAAAGACGACTGAGGGGCGATCTAATAACCATGTATAAGTATATAAGGGGACAATACAAATATCTCGCTGAGGATCTGTTTATACCAAGGAAGGTGACGGGCACAAGGGGGCATTCTTTTCGTCTGGAGGAGAGAAGGTTTTTCCACCAACATAGAAGAGGATTCTTTACTGTTAGGGCAGTGAGAATCTGGAATTGCTTGCCTGAGGAGGTGGTGATGGCGAACTCAGTCGAGGGGTTCAAGAGAGGCCTGGATGTCTTCCTGGAGCAGAACAATATTGTATCATACAATTAGGTTCTGTAGAAGGACGTAGATCTGGGGATTTATTATGATGGAATATAGGCTGAACTGGATGGACAAATGTATTTTTTCGGCCTTACTAACTACAGTGGGGCAAAAAAGTATTTAGTCAGTCACCAATAGTGCAAGTTCCACCACTTAAAAAGATGAGAGGCGTCTGTAATTTACATCATAGGTAGACCTCAACTATGGGAGACAAACTGAGAAAAAAAAATCCAGAAAATCACATTGTCTGTTTTTTTTAACATTTTATTTGCATATTATGGTGGAAAATAAGTATTTGGTCAGAAACAAACAATCAAGATTTCTGGCTCTCACAGACCTGTAACTTCTTCTTTAAGAGTCTCCTCTTTCCTTCACTTATTACCTGTAGTAATGGCACCTGTTTAAACTTGTTATCAGTATAAAAAGACACCTGTGCACACCCTCAAACAGTCTGACTCCAAACTCCACAATGGTGAAGACCAAATAGCTGTCAAAGGACACCAGAAACAAAATTGTAGCCCTGCACCAGGCTGGGAAGACTGAATCTGCAATAGCCAACCAGCTTGGAGTGAAGAAATCAACAGTGGGAGCAATAATTAGAAAATGGAAGACATACAAGACCACTGATAATATCCCTCGATCTGGGGCTCCACGCAAAATCCCACCCCGTGGGGTCAGAATGATCACAAGAACAGTGAGCAAAAATCCCAGAACCACACGGGGGGACCTAGTGAATGAACTGCAGAGAGCTGGGACCAATGTAACAAGGCCTACCATAAGTAACACACTACGCCACCATGGACTCAGATCCTGCAGTGCCAGACGTGTCCCACTGCTTAAGCCAGTACATGTCCGGGCCCGTCTGAAGTTTGCTAGAGAGCATTTGGATGATCCAGAGGAATATTGGGAGAATGTCCTATGGTCTGATGAAACCAAACTGGAACTGTTTGGTAGAAACACAACTTGTCGTGTATGGAGGAAAAAGAATACTGAGTTGCATCCATCAAACACCATACCTACTGTAAAGCATGGTGGTGGAAACAACATGCTTTGGGGCTGTTTCTCTGCAAATGGGCCAGGATGACTGATCCGGGTACATGAAAGAATGAATGGGGCCATGTATCGTGAGATTTTGAGTGCAAACCTCCTTCCATCAGCAAGGGCATTGAAGATGAAACGTGGCTGGGTCTTTCAACATGACAATGATCCAAAGCACACCGCCAGGGCAACGAAGGAGAGGCTTCGTAAGAAGCATTTTAAGGTCCTGGAGTGGCCTAGCCAGTCTCCAGATCTCAACCCTATAGAAAACCTTTGGAGGGAGTTGAAAGTCCGTGTTGCCAAGCGAAAAGCCAAAAACATCACTGCTCTAGAGGAGATCTGCATGGAGGAATCGGCCAACATACCAACAACAGTGTGTGGCAACCTTGTGAAGACTTACAGAAAACGTTTGACCTCTGTCATTGCCAACAAAGGATATATTACAAAGTATTGAGATGAAATTTTGTTTCTGACCAAATACTTATTTTCCACCATAATATGCAAACAAATTGTTAAAAAAACAGACAATGTGATTTTCTGGATTTTTTTTTCTCAGTTTGTCTCCCATAGTTGAGGTCTACCTATGATGTAAATTACAGACGCCTCTCATCTTTTTACGTGGTGGAACTTGCACTATTGCTGACTGACTAAATACTTTTTTGCCCCACTGTATGTTAATATGTTACTATGTACAGCTCTCACACAGGGGCCCATGTACAGCCCTCACACAGGGGCCCATATACAGCTCTCACACAGGGGTCCATATACAGCTCTCACACAGGGGCCCATATACAGCTCTCACACAGGGGCCCATATACAGCTCTCACACAGGGGCCCATATACAGCTCTCACACAGGGGCCCATATACAGCTCTCACACAGGGGCCCATATACAGCTCTCACACAGGGGCCCATATACAGCTCTCACACAGGGGCCCATATACAGCTCTCACACAGGGGCCCATATACAGCTCTCACACAGGGGCCCATATACAGCTCTCACACAGGGGCCCATATACAGCTCTCACACAAGAGCCCATATACAGCTCTCACCCAGGGGCCCATATACAGCTCTCACACAGGGGCCCATATACAGCTCTCACACGGGCTCATTACTGAGCAGCTTCACCATATGGTAATAGCTCATATATACATACAGCTCTCACACAGGAGCCCATATACAGCTCTCACACAGGGGCCCATACACAGCTCTCACACAGGGGCCCATACACAGCTCTCACACAGGGACCCATACACAGCTCTCACACATGAGCCCATACACAGCTCTCACACAGGAGCCCATATACAGCTCTCACACAGGAGCCCATGTACAGCTCTCACACAGGGGCCCATGTACAGCTCTCACACAGGGGCCCATATACAGCTCTCACACAGGGGCCCATATACAGCTCTCACACGGGGGCCCATATACAGCTCTCACACAGGGGCCCATATACAGCTCTCACACAGGGGCCCATATACAGCTCTCACACAGGGGCCCATATACAGCTCTCACACAGGGGCTCATATACAGCTCTCACACAGGGGCCTATATACAGCTCTCACACAGGGGCCCATGTACAGCCCTCACACAGGGGCCCATATACAGCTCTCACACAGGGGCCCATACACAGCTCTCACACAGGGGCCCATATACAGCTTTCACACAGGAGCCCATGTACAGCTCTCACACAGGGGCCCATATACAGCTCTCACACAGGGGCCCATACACAGCTCTCACACAGGGGCCCATACACAGCTCTCACACAGGGACCCATATACAGCTCTCACACATGAGCCCATATACAGCTCTCACACAGGGGCCCATATACAGCTCTCACACAGGGGCCCATGTACAGCTCTCACACAGGGGCCCATATACAGCTCTCACACAGGCTCATTACTGAGCAGCTTCACCATTCGGTAATAGCTCATACATACAGCTCTCACACAGGGGCCCATATACAGCTCTCACACAGGAGCCCATATACAGCTCTCACACAGGGGCCCATGTACAGCTCTCACACAGGGGCCCATACACAGCTTTCACAGAGGGGCCCATATACAGCTCTCACACGGGCTCATTACTGAGCAGCTTCACCATTCGGTAATAGCTCATACATACATACAGCTCTCACACAGGGGCCCATATACAGCTCTCACACAGGAGCCCATATACAGCTCTCACACAGGGGCCCATATACAGCTCTCACACGGGCTCATTACTGAGCAGCTTCACCATTCGGTAATAGCTCATACATACATACAGCTCTCACACAGGGGCCCATATACAGCTCTCACACAGGAGCCCATATACAGCTCTCACACAGGGGCCCATGTACAGCCCTCACACAGGGGCCCATGTACAGCTCTCACACAGGGGCCCATATACAGCTCTCACACAGGGGCCCATACACAGCTCTCACACAGGAGCCCATGTACAGCTCTCACACAGGGGCCCATGTACAGCTCTCACACAGGGGCCCATGTACAGCTCTCACACAGGGGCCCATGTACAGCTCTCACACAGGGGCCCATGTACAGCTCTCACACAGGGGCCCATGTACAGCTCTCACACAGGGGCCCATATACAGCTCTCACACAGGGGCCCATATACAGCTCTCACACAGGGGCCCATATACAGCTCTCACACAGGGGCCCACATACAGCTCTCACACAGGGGCTCATATACAGCTCTCACACAGGAGCCCACATACAGCTCTCACACAGGGGCCCACATACAGCTCTCACACAGGGGCCCACATACAGCTCTCACACAGGGGCCCACATACAGCTCTCACACAGGAGCCCATATACAGCTCTCACACAGGGGCCCATATACAGCTCTCACACAGGGGCTCATATACAGCTCTCACACAGGGGCCCATATACAGCTCTCATCTCACACAGGAGCCCACATACAGCTCTCATCTCACACAAGGGCCCATATACAGCTCTCACACAGGGTCTCATATACAGCTCTCACACAGGGGCCCATGTACAGCTCTCACACAGGGGCCCATGTACAGCTCTCACACAGGGGCCCATGTACAGCTCTCACACAGGGGCCCATGTACAGCTCTCACACAGGGGCCCATGTACAGCTCTCACACAGGGGCCCATATACAGCTCTCACACAGGGGCCCATATACAGCTCTCACACAGGGGCCCATATACAGCTCTCACACAGGGGCCCACATACAGCTCTCACACAGGGGCTCATATACAGCTCTCACACAGGAGCCCACATACAGCTCTCACACAGGGGCCCACATACAGCTCTCACACAGGGGCCCACATACAGCTCTCACACAGGGGCCCACATACAGCTCTCACACAGGAGCCCATATACAGCTCTCACACAGGGGCCCATATACAGCTCTCACACAGGGGCTCATATACAGCTCTCACACAGGGGCCCATATACAGCTCTCATCTCACACAGGAGCCCACATACAGCTCTCATCTCACACAAGGGCCCATATACAGCTCTCACACAGGGTCTCATATACAGCTCTCACACAGGGGCTCATATACAGCTCTCACACAGGGGCCCACATACAGCTCTCATCTCACACAGGGGCCCACATACAGCTCTCATCTCACACAGGGACCCATATACAGCTCTCACACAGGGTCTCATATACAGCTCTCACACAGGGGCCCATATACAGCTCTCACACAGGGTCTCATATACAGCTCTCACACAGGGGCCCATATACAGCTCTCATCTCACACAGGGGCCCACATACAGCTCTCATCTCACACAGGGGCCCATATACAGCTCTCACACAGGGTCTCATATACAGCTCTCACACAGGGGCCCATATACAGCTCTCATCTCACACAGGGGCCCACATACAGCTCTCATCTCACACAGGGGCCCATATACAGCTCTCATCTCACACAGGGGCCCATATACAGCTCTCACACAGGGTCTCATATACAGCTCTCACACAGGGGCCCATATACAGCTCTCACACGGGCTCATTACTGAGCAGCTTCACCATTCGGTAATAGCTACTGGCGGCCATTAACAGCTTTATTGACAGGTTACAATTACAGGCAGTTTTCATTTTTTTATTGTTTCAAAATTCGCTTTCCAGTATCGGTATTTGTTATTCGTCCTCCTGTTTTTCGCCCTAGCACAAGTCTCGGGAGCACAATACACGATTCTTCCTCCAGACCCGGCGGTGTCGCTGTCGCTTCCTCCGGAGCCGCTCTGTGCTCTCACTGCTCGCTGACAACTGTAGTAAGTGCCCGGCGAATCCAGAACTTTCCTGGCAGAGAGCGTCCGTATTCGGTACAGAGGTGGGAGCCGGGCTGTGGCGGGTGCAGGTGGGCATATTCTGGTTGGAGCAGGCACGGGTGGGTATGTTTGGGCTGTAGTGGGTACAGATGGGAATACTAGGCCTATGGCCGAGCAAAGGTGGGCGTGTTGGGGCAGTAGTCAGGCACAGGTGGTGATATTGGGGCAGTAGTCAGGCACAGGTGGGCGTATTGGGGCAGTAGTCAGGCACAGGTGGGCGTATTGGGGCAGTAGTCAGGCACAGGTGGGCGTATTGGGGCAGTAGTCAGGCACAGGTGGGCGTATTGGGGCAGTAGTCAGGCACAGGTGGTGATATTGGGGCAGTAGTCAGGCACAGGTGGTGATATTGGGGCAGTAGTCAGGCACAGGTGGGCGTGTTGGGGCAGTAGTCAGGCACAGGTGGGCGTGTTGGGGCAGTAGTCAGGCACAGGTGGGCGTATTGGGGCAGTAGTCAGACACAGGTGGGCGTATTGGGGCAGTAGTCAGGCACGGGTGGTGATATTCGGGCAGTAGTCAGGCACAGGTGGTGATATTGGGGCAGTAGTCAGGCACGGGTGGTGATATTGGGGCAGTAGTCAGGCACAGGTGGTGATATTGGGGCAGTAGTCAGGCACGGGTGGGCGTATTGGGGCAGTAGTCAGGCACTGGTGGTGATATTGGGGCAGTAGTCAGGCACGGGTGGTGATATTGGGGCAGTAGTCAGGCACGGGTGGTGATATTCGGGCAGTAGTCAGGCACGGGTGGTGATATTGGGGCAGTAGTCAGGCACGGGTGGTGATATTGGGGCAGTAGTCAGGCACGGGTGGTGATATTGGGGCAGTAGTCAGGCACGGGTGGTGATATTGGGGCAGTAGTCAGGCACGGGTGGTGATATTGGGGCAGTAGTCAGGCACGGGTGGTGATATTGGGGCAGTAGTCAGGCACAGGTGGGCGTATTGGGGCAGTAGTCAGGCACGGGTGGTGATATTCGGGCAGTAGTCAGGCACGGGTGGTGATATTGGGGCAGTAGTCAGGCACGGGTGGTGATATTCGGGCAGTAGTCAGGCACGGGTGGTGATATTGGGGCAGTAGTCAGGCACAGGTGGGCGTATTGGGGCAGTAGTCAGGCACGGGTGGTGATATTGGGGCAGTAGTCAGGCACGGGTGGTGATATTCGGGCAGTAGTCAGGCACGGGTGGTGATATTCGGGCAGTAGTCAGGCACGGGTGGTGATATTGGGGCAGTAGTCAGGCACGGGTGGTGATATTGGGGCAGTAGTCAGGCACGGGTGGTGATATTGGGGCAGTAGTCAGGCACGGGTGGGCGTATTGGGGCAGTAGTCAGGCACAGGTGGTGATATTGGGGCAGTAGTCAGGCACGGGTGGTGATATTGGGGCAGTAGTCAGGCACGGGTGGGCGTATTGGGGCAGTAGTCAGGCACAGGTGGTGATATTGGGGCAGTAGTCAGGCACGGGTGGGCTGTTGCCGGGCACAGTGATTTGGCCTGTAGTGGGTACAAGTTTGGTGTCAGCACCTGGTGAATTACTGGCAGCAGGATGGATGTGGGCAGCCTGCTGTTCCGTACATTGCAATGTACAGGAAGATGATCAGTAACTGTCAGTATTTGTAGAACTACAAGTCCCAGCATGCCAGGTTTTATTGCTGTGGTTTTCTGCTGTTTACTGTCCTGCCTGCTACATTGTTGTGCTCATGGTTTACGGCGCTGTGTGTAATAAATGTCATAGAGATGTAAGGACGCTGTGCGATGCAGTCACTGCTGCAGTGTAGTTTTCATTCACATGAAGAGCCAGAATCCCACAGCACCCGAACATGACAGCAGCGAGTGTAGACAGACTGACACAATGGATGCCTGTGGATGGAGCGGACAGTAGCGGAGCCTGACTAACAGCAGCCACAGGAGACAGTAGTGACGGATGGGAGAATGCCAGTGCCACCCAACAGACGGACACCAGCCATGCAAGATGGCATAAGTTCACTAGTGACACTAGATGGGAGGACACACACAGCACCAAGAAGAGACTGCTCGGCCCCCATAATGCCTGACAGAGCGATGGAAGGACCCTAGTGACACCTGGCAGAGACCACTGACGTATGATGGGATGTGGTCGCGTTTGTGTCCATCTTGGGTGCTCGTCCTAGGATACGCTCTGTACTAACACATCTGTACCGCAGAAGGAAATGTACAGAGAGTAATGTCCTAGGATGACACAGGGGTGTTAGGGGTGTCCTAGGATGACACAGGGGTGTTAGGGGTGTCCTAGGATGACACAGGGGTGTTAGGGGTGTCCTAGGATGACACAGGGGTGTTAGGGGTGTCCTAGGATGACACAGGGGTGTTAGGGGTGTCCTAGGATGACACAGGGGTGTTAGGGGTGTCCTAGGATGACACAGGGGTGTTAGCGGTGTCCTAGGATGACACAGGGGTGTTACGGGTGTCCTAGGATGACACAGGGGTGTTAGGGGTGTCCTAGGATGACACAGGGGTGTTAGTGATGTCCTAGGATGACACAGGGGTGATAGTGGTGTCCTAGGATGACACAGGGGTGTTACGGGTGTCCTAGGATGACACAGGGGTGTTAGGGGTGTCCTAGGATGACACAGGGGTGTTAGGGGTGTCCTAGGATGACACAGGGGTGTTAGGGGTGTCCTAGGATGACACAGGGGTGTTAGGGGTGTCCTAGGATGACACAGGGGTGTTAGGGGTGTCCTAGGATGACACAGGGGTGTTAGGGGTGTCCTAGGATGACACAGGGGTGTCATACGCCAGGTAAGTCTCAAAGTACCTAATTAGAAATGACTAATAGATGAGAGCAGTACCATAAAGGAGTCCTGTTGCTCCCGTACGATGTCTTTCTGGTCCTTGGATCCAGCGATGACTCCGGTGCAGCTGTCACGTGTCAGCACATCACATCATTGATGAAGGCCAGTAAATAGAACGGCAGGGACAAGTTTTGTGTGGATCAGTATGGGATTGGTAAGGCTGTGATACCCCCTTAGCGTGCACCCCAGAAAGCTGCTGACATGCCTCGTATGTCCATAGGAATTCTTTAATCCAAATGAGGGCAGACGTTTCTTTTACCTTTCTGTTGACTGAAATGTATTTGCTGAAAAGAATAAAGTATAGAAAAGTGTAATTGTCTCCACTTTTCTATAAAAACTTCATCTGTACAATGAAGTCTAGTTCACCTTTGGAGCCTATAGGTGATGAATGCCGTTGCATTTGGCGGCCTCTGCTTAGTATATATGTCTGGAGCTTTACCTATGTATATGTTAAACAGACGCTTAAACCTGATCTGAACCAAGCCCAAGGTCAGTATGACTCCTTTTCTTTTGTAGGGACATTGTGCTTTGTGTATAATAAAATCATGGTGTGGATAACCCTTTAATCCTCATTTTTGTTTGTGTCCACAGTGTTTGGGTGCCGTAATTGTACAGAATCTGGTATCGGAGGGATCAGGCACAATGACAGAAGCTGCAGGCTCTCAGGATGCACAGTGAGTATTTCTGCTTTACTTCCATTAAAGAGAACCTGAGCCCGGGCACATATTGTCCAATCGGTGGGCAACTCTATATACCGAGGACCAGGTCACAGCTAGTCAGACAGGCGGGTCCCTCTGCTTCTCCTGGCCCCCTGCCTCAGATTGATTCTTTCTCTGCTTATACGTGCGACTTTTGCTTGTTATAAGGATGTTTGGCTTTTCTGTGGAGCTGAATGAATGAACCATGGAAACCATAGTAAACGGTAAGGTCCATGAAGCCATTTTATTTATTAGCTGGGACTAACGTTAGGAAGAGTAGCCAATAATTTACATACCCACCATTTACCTGCTGGAGCCTGTGTTCTGGAGCTATAGGCACCGTATGCTTCTCTACTTTCCCCTATACACTGGACACTCGGCTAATCTGACTGACCGGGATTGTTCACATTGGCTGTTTTTGCACATCTCGGGAAGTTTTGGGTATTTCTGGATGTATATTTCCGTTCCCTATGTATGGTGCTATATATTATTCTTTACTGAAGTTTTCTCTAGCTCTGTAAAATACATAAATTATAGGAATCCGCCATAACAAAAACCCCCCAGCTCAGTATTTTGTGGGTACTATGAGCTACAAACTATACCTGACCTATCAAGGCATTGACACCAATAGACTTCTGAAAGGGTCATCTGGTATCTGGCAACAAGATGTTGGCAGCAGATCTTTTATGTCTTGTTGCGTGGGAGCTCGATGGATCAGACATATTTTTGCAGCACATCCTAAAGTTGCTCGATAGGATTCTGGGGAATTGAAATCAAGACCTTGAACTTTTTGTGACGTTCCTTAAACCATTCCTGAACAATATCTGCAGTGTGGTAGGGAGCATTGAAACTGTTTTCTGAAGGGGGCCCATTCCCTTTAGATAATACTGTTTAAAGGGACACTGTCACCTGAATTTGGAGGGAACAATCTTCAGCCATGGAGGCGGGGTTTTTGGGTGTTTGATTCACCCTTTCCTTACCCGCTGGCAATCTTGCCTTGTGCAGGCATGTACTACGGAGGACAGAGAATGAACTTCAATCCAATATTGCAGCCAGCATGCAGCCAGCGGGTAAGGAAAGGGTGAATCAAGCACCCAAAAACCCCGCCTCTATGGCTGAAGATTGTTCCCTCCAAATTCAGGTGACAGAGTCCCTTTAAGTGTTCTTACTGTGCAATGATGGTTAGTTAGGTGGTAGCAGTGTCCACATTAATGTCCGGACCTGAGGCCTCCCAACTGAACATTGCCCAGAGCCTCACACTCCCTCTGCAGGCTTGCCTTCTTTCCATAGTAAGTGATGCATATCTACCTGACCGTCCCTATGTAAAAGACCTTGTGATTCATCAGACCAGGTCTTTATCTACCTTTTATCTATGGCGCTGGTCTGAGACTCTTGCCAAGGATTGTGGCCACTTTCGGTGCTTGTCATGGACACTATGAGCAGTCTTTATATACGTAGCCTCATACACAGCAAACAGTGATGCCCTGTATTTTTTTAACACCGTTCTGTTATAGCCCGCAGCCACTTTTTCAGTAATTTGTGCTACAGTATCTTGTTTGTGAAGTCGGACCAGAAATACCATCCATTGCTCTCCAAACATATTAATATTTATACATTCCCATTGCTATGTTGCTTGTTTAACAGTTGTCCTTCCTCTAAGCACTTTTTCTTAGGTACCCAACACTGCATATCTTGGACACCCACAAGACTTGTCATATTGTAGATGCTCTATCCCAGTTGTCTAAGCTCCCCAATTTGGCCCTTGTCAGTATCGCTGAGCTCCATAAACATGCAGACATGGATCAGAGATTTATTGTCTTAACTTGTGAAACTGTGAACCTGCGCTTAGGAGGAGGTGTTAGGCTAGGTTCATATTGCATTAGTGCAATCCGTTTAGCGCCTAGCGCTAGCAGATTGCGCTAACACAATGTTTTATGGGGTCGCGTTAAACGTCCCCGCTCTCGCAGATCTCCGATCTGCGAGAGCGGGGAACGGACCTCGGGCGCCCCGCGGACGCTGCAAGCAGCGTCCGCGGCGCGCCACAAAACACCGGCACATCGCTAGCGCGTGCCGAAAATGGCACGCGCTAGTGATGCGCGTCCCCATTGCTGTTAATGGGCGCGCTAACGGACGCGTTGCACGGCGTTAATTTCGCCGTGCAACGCTGTCCGTTAGCGCGGTCACATTAACGCAATATGAACCAAGCCTTAGTATTATCTCCTATGGGCAGGTTCACAATTTCATATTTTGTTTCAATTTTACCGACAAGTGGATTGGTCAGATTACCCGCTGCTGGGTTAACCCCTTCCCGACCCATGACGCCACGTAGGCGTCATGAAAGTCGGTGCCATTCCGACCCATGACGCCTATGCGGCGTCATGGAAAGATCGCGTCCCTGCAGGCCGGGTGAAAGGGTTAACTCCCATTTCACCCGATCTGCAGGGACAGGGGGAGTGGTAGTTTAGCCCAGGGGGGGTGGCTTCACCCCCTCGTGGCTACGATCGCTCTGATTGGCTGTTGAAAGTGAAACTGCCAATCAGAGCGATTTGTAATATTTCACCCATTATAACGGGTGAAATATTACAATCCAGCCATGGCCGATGCTGAAATATCATCGGCCATGGCTGGAAATACTAGTGTGCCCCCACCCCACCCCTCCGATCGCCCCCCCACCCCCCCGATCTGGCCGGTACACTGCTCCGGCTCCCCTCCGTCCAGTGCTCCGCTCCCCCCCGTGCTCGTGTCCGCTCCCCCCGTGCTCCAATCACCCCCCCGTGCTCCAATCACCCCCCCTGCACTCCGATCCACTCCCCCCCGTGCTCCGTTCAACCCCCCCGTGCTCCATTCCAGCCCCCCCGTGCTCCGTTCCACGCCCCCCGCGCTCCGTTCCACCCCTCCCGCGCTCCGATTCCCCCCCCCGTGCTCCGATCCCCCCCCCCGTGGTCCCCCCCCCACCCTATCATACTTACCGATCCAGCCGTGGTCCCGTCCGTCTTCTCCCGGGCGCCGCCATCTTCCAAAATGGCGGGCGCATGCGCAGTGCGCCCGCCGAATCTGCCGGCCGGCAGATTTGTTCCAAAGTGCATTTTGATCACTGAGATATAATCTATCTCAGTGATCAAAATAAAAAAAATAATAAATGACCCCCCCCCCCCCTTTGTCACCCCCATAGGGACAATAAAAAAATAAAGAATTTTTTTTTTTTTCCACTAATGTTAGAATAGGGTTAGGGTTAGGGTTAGGGTTAGGGGTAGGGTTAGGGGTAGGGTTAGGGTTAGGGGTAGGGTTAAGGTTAGGGGTAGGGTTAGGGTTAGGGGTAGGGTTAGGGGTAGGGTTAGGGTTAGGGCTAGGGTTAGGGTTAGGGTTAGGAATGTGCACACATATTCTGGTCCTCTGCGGATTTTTCCGCTGCGGATTTGATAAATCCGCAGTGCTAAACCGCTGCGGATTTATGGCGGATTTACCGCGTTTTTTTCTGCGCATTTCACTGCGGTTTTACAATTGCGATTTTCTATTGGAGCAGTTGTAAAACCGCTGCGGAATCCGCACAAAGAAGTGACATGCTGCGGAATGTAAACCGCTGCGTTTCCGTGCAGTTTTTCCGCAGCATGTGTGCAGCGATTTTTGTTTCCCATAGGTTTACATTGAACTGTACACTCATGGGAAACTGCTGCGGATCCGCAGCGTGTGCACATACCTTTAGAATTAGGCTATGTGCACACGGTGCGGATTGGCCGCTGCGGATCCGCAGCAGTGTTCCATCAGGTTTACAGTACCATGTAAACATATGAAAAACCAAATCCGCTGTGCCCATGGTGCGGAAAATACCGCGCGGGAACGCTGCGTTGTATTTTCCGCAGCATGTCAATTCTTTGTGCGGATTCCGCAGCGTTTTACACCTGTTCCTCAATAGGAATCCGCAGGTGAAATCCGCACAAAAAACACTGGAAATCCGCGGAAAATCCGCAGGTAAAACACAGTGCCTTTTACCCGCAGATTTTTCAAAAATGGTGCGGAAATATCTCTCACGAATCCGCAACGTGGGCACATAGCCTTAGGGTTAGGGTTGGAATTAGGGTTGTGGTTAGGGTTAGGGGTGTGTTGGGGTTAGTGTTGTGGTTAGGGGTGTGTTGCGGTTAGGGTTGTGGTTAGGGTTACGGCTACAGTTGGGATTAGGGTTAGGGGTGTGTTGGGGTTAGTGTTGGAGTTAGAATTGAGGGGTTACCACTGTTTAGGCACATCAGGGGTCTCCAAACGCAACATGGCGCCACCATTGATTCCAGCCAATCTCGTATTCAAAAAGTCAAATGGTGCTCCCTCACTTCCGAGCCCTGACGTGTGCCCAAACAGTGGTTTACCCCCACATATGGGGTACCAGCATACTCAGGACAAACTGCGCAACAATTACTGGGGTCCAATTTCTCCTGTTACCCTTGTGAATCTAAAAAAATGCTTGCTAAAACATAATTTTTGAGGAAAGAAAAATGATTTTTTATTTTCACGGCTCTGCGTTGTAAACGTCTGTGAAGCACTTGGGGGTTCAAAGTGCTCACCACATATCTAGATAAGTTCCTTTCGGGGTCTAGTTTCCAAAATGGGGTCACTTGTGGGGGGTTTCTACTGTTTAGGCACATCAGGGGCTCTGCAAACGCAACGTGACGCCCGCAGAGCATTCCATCAAAGTCTGCATTTCAAAACGTCACTACTTCAATTCCAAGCCCCGGCATGTGCCCAAACAGTAGTTTACCCCCACATATGGGGTATCACCGTACTCAGGAGAAACTGGACAACAACTTTTGGGGTCAAATATCTCCTGTTACCCTTGGAAAAATTAAAAAATTCTGGGCTAAATAATTATTTTTGAGGAAAGAAAACGTATTTATTATTTTCACTGCTCTGCATTATAAACTTCTATGAAGCACTTGGGGGTTCAAAGTGCTCACCACACATCTAGATAAGTTCCTTTGGGGGTCTAGTTTCCAAAATGGGGTCACTTGTGGGGGGTTTCTACTGTTAAGCCACATCAGGGGCTCTGCAAACGCAACGTGACGCCCACAGAGCATTCCATCAAAGTCTGCATTTCAAAACGTCACTACTTCACTTCCGAGCCCCGGCATGTGCCCAAACAGTGATTTACCCCCACATATGGGGTATCAGCGTACTCAGGAGAAACTGGACAACAACTTTTGGGGTCAAATTTCTCCTGTTACCCTTGGGAAAATAAAAAATTGCAGGCTAAAAGATCATTTTTGAGAAAATAATTTTTTTTTTTATTTTCATGGCTCTGCGTTATAAACTTCTGTGAAGCACTTGGGGGTTCAAAGTCCTCACCACACATCTAGATTAGTTCCTTTGGGGGTCTAGTTTCCAAAATGGTGTCATTTCTGGGGGATCTCCAATGTTTAAGCACACAGGGGCTCTCCAAACGTGACATGGTGTCCGCTAATGATTGGAGCTAATTTTCCATTTAAAAAGCCAAATGGCGTGCCATCCCTTCCGAGCCCTGCCGTGCGCCCAAACAGTGGTTTACCCCCACATATGGGGTATCAGCGTACTCAGGACAAACTGGACAACAATATTTGGGGTCCAATTTCTCCCATTATCCTTGGCAAAATAGGAAATTCCAGGCTAAAAAATCATTTTTGAGGAAAGAAAAATTATTTTTTATTTTCATGGCTCTGCGTTATAAACTTCTGTGAAGCACCTGGGGGTTTAAAGTGCTCAATATGCATCTAGATAAGTTCCTTGGGGGGTCTAGTTTCCAAAATGGGGTCACTTGTGGGGGAGCTCCAATGTTTAGGCACACAGGGGGCTCTCCAAACGCGACATGGTGTCCGCTAACAATTGGAGCTAATTTTCCATTCAAAAAGTCAAATGGCGCGCCTTCCCTTCCGAGCCCTGCCGTGTGCCCAAACAGTGGTTTACCCCCACATATGAGGTATCGGCGTACTCGGGAGAAATTGCCCAACAAATTTTATGATCCATTTTATCCTACTGCCCATGTGAAAATGAAAAAATTGAGGCGAAAATAATTTTTTTGTGAAAAAAAAGTACTTTTTCATTTTTACAGATCAATTTGTGAAGCACCTGAGGGTTTAAAGTGCTCACTAGGCATCTAAATAAGTTCCTTGGGGGGTCTAGTTTCCAAAATGGGGTCACTTGTGGGGGAGCGCCAATGTTTAGGCACACAGGAGCTATCCAAACGCGACATGGTGTCCGCTAACGATGGAAATAATTTTTCATTCAAAAAGTCAAATGGCGCTCCTTCCCTTCCGAGCCTTACCATGTGCCCAAACAGTGGTTTACCCCCACATGTGAGGTATTGGTGTACTCAGGAGAAATTGCCCAACACATTTTAGGATCCATTTTATCCTGTTGCCCATGTGAAAATGAAAAAATTGAGGCTAAAAGAATTTTTTTGTGAAAAAAAAGTACTTTTTCATTTTTACGGATCAATTTGTGAAGCACCTGGGGGTTCAAAGTGCTCACTATGCATCTAGATAAGTTCCTTGGGGCGTCTAGTTTCCAAAATGGGGTCACTTGTGGGGGAGCTCCAATTTTTAGGCACACGGGGGCTCTCCAAACGTGACATGGTGTCCGCTAAAGAGTGGAGCCAATTTTTGATTCAAAAAGTCAAATGGCGCTCCTTCCCTTCCAAGCCCTGCCGTGCGCCCAAACAGTGGTTTACCCCCACATATGAGGTATCAGCGTACTCAGGACAAATTGGACAACAACTTTCGTGGTTCAGTTTCTCCTTTTACCATTGGGAAAATAAAAAAATTGTTGCTAAAAGATAATTTTTGTGACTAAAAAGTTAAATGTTCATTTTTTCCTTCCATGTTGCTTCTGCTGCTGTGAAGCACCTGAAGGGTTAATAAACTTCTTGAATGTGGTTTTGAGTACCTTGAGGGGTGCAGTTTTTAGAATGGTGTCACTTTTGGGTATTTTCAGCCATATAGACCCCTCAAACTGACTTCAAATGTGAGGTGGTCCCTAAAAAAAATGGTTTTGTAAATTTCGTTGTAAAAATGACAAATCGCTGGTCAAATTTTAACCCTTATAACTTCCTAACAAAAAAAAATTTTGTTTCCAAAATTGTGCTGATGTAAAGTAAACATGTGGGAAATGTTATTTATTAACTATTTTGTGTCACATATCTCTCTGGTTTAACAGAATAAAAATTCAAAATGTGAAAATTGCGAAATTTTCAAAATTTTCGCCAAATTTCCGTGTTTATCACAAATAAATGCAGAATTTATTGACCTAAATTTACCACTAACATGAAGCCCAATATGTCACGAAAAAACAATCTCAGAACCGCTAGGATCCGTTGAAGCGTTCCTGAGTTATTACCTCATAAAGGGACACTGGTCAGAATTGCAAAAAACGGCAAGGTCTTTAAGGTCAAAATAGGCTGGGTCTTGAAGGGGTTAAGAGGCTAGTAGCGCGATTGTGGTCATTCATATTCGTTTATTGTCCTTGTTGCACAAACTACTAATTATATGGAAATCTGTTTAATTACGGTAAATCACCTTTTTTGAGGAGGAACTAAAGTTTCTTTGGTTAGCAGTGCACCTGCTCTGTGGCGGAGTGGCACATCAGTGCAGGACTTTAATCTAGAGCACTACCTGTTTATGGTCTCGTAATAATTGCTGTAGTTTGGTAATTGTACCGCAATTTAAAAAAAGTTGGGATAAAAATAATGTCGTTTTGACACAATTACAGAAAGAATTGCTGTGTTTTGAAAGTTATGTGGAAACTTACCCTACGATTATGTTCACATGTCGCATGATTTTTTTTTATGCTTTTTTTTTTTTATGAACATTTTTAGCTGCGTTTCACACTACCAATAAAGTCTATGAGATTTCAGAAATCTCATGCACACACCTTGTTTTTTTTTTCCTGACTGTTTTGTTAAAGAGCTGCGTTTGTGCAAAATGAAGCATGTCACTTCTTTTAGGATATGTGCACATGATCAGTAAACGCTGAGGGTTTGACGTTGCGTACTTGTGCAGTGTTCAACCCGCAGTATCTAGATGGCAAGATATAGTGGATGGAATTTCAAGAAATCCCATGCCCACTATGCGTCCACAGATGCCCGCAGACGGGCATGTGGCGCGTCTCTCCAGACCGCAGCATTTTCAATTTCTCTTGCGGAGACGCCATTCTCTGCAATAGAAATTTCACTAATAGAATGTATTGGATGCTGTGACTCTGCACGGTTCAGTGAATACATGCGGATTCACCTGCGTTCAATACAAGGCAGCACTTTGGGCGCAGCGAACATGCACTGCGTCCAAAGTGCTGCCTCTTCCGGATAGTTTTTCACCCATGGGTAGGGTAAAAAATGCAGGTATCAGTTTTTGCTGCGTTTTTGGTAGGTCGCTTTTGCAGGTGCGCATGGAATATTTATTTATTACTTTGCATTGGCATGTAAAAGTTTGGGCACCCCTGGTCAAAATTACTGTTATTATGAACGGTTAAGCAAGTTAAAGAAGAAATGATCTCTAAAAGGCCTAAAGTTAAAGATGGCACATTTCCTTTGTATTTTAGGCAAATATATATATATATATATATATATATATTTTCAGATTTTACATCTTAAAAATTACAAAAATGGAGATGGGACAATGCAAAACTTTGGGCACTCTGCATGGTTAGTATCTAGTATTCACCCCCTTATGAAAGTATCACAGCTTGTAAATGCTTTTCGTAGCCGGGTAAGGCTACGTTCACACTAGCGTTGCGCCGCCCTGCGTCGGCGACGCACGCAAAAACGCGCGCAAACGCACGCAAAAACGCGCGCGTTTTGCGACGTGTGCGTCGTTTTTTGACCAAAATCGGACGCACAGAAAATGCAACTTGTTGCATTTTCTTGCGTCCGACGCTAGCGTCGAAAACGACGCAAGTGTCGAAAAACGCCACCCAAAAAACGCACGCGTCCCCTATGTTAAACATAGGGGCGCGTCGCCGCTGCGTCGCCGGCGCAACAGCGACGCACATTGGCGGAACGCCAATGTGAACGTAGCCTAAGAGACTTTCAATTCTTGTTTGAGAGATTTTCATCCATTCTCCCAGTTCTGTGATATTCCTGGGTCATCTTACATGCACTGCTATTTTGAGGTCTAGCCACAGATTATTAGCGATGTCCAGATCAGGCGACTGTGAGGGCCACTGTAAAACCTTCAGCTTGCGCCATTTGAGGTAGTCTATTGTGGATTTTGACGTGTGTTTAGGATCATTGTCCATTTGGAGAATCCATCCTATTTTCATCTTCAGCTTTCTTACTGATGTTATGTTTACGTCAAGAAATTGTTGAAATTTCATTGAGTTCATTCTTCCCTCTTCCCATGAAATGTTCATCTGTGCCATTTTTTTCTCCACCTCTACTTTTGTTCATTATGGCCAAAGTGTTCTATTTTAGCCTCATCAGTCCACAGAACTTGTTTTCAAACTGCATCAGACTTGTTTAAAATGTTCTTTTGATGCTGAATTTTAGTGCTTGCTCAGCTTCGCGGTGACTTGCTAAGGGTAAGTTAACACAGGACTTTTTTGCTGCGTATTTTTGCTGCTTTTTTTATGCTAATTTATGTGCATGTTTGGTGCGGTTTTTTTTTTTGCGCGGTTTTTTTTCTCTTTTTTCCAGGCTAATGTCCTTGGATTTTCAGCAGCAAAAAACGCAGCAAATAATGATACCTGCGTTTTTGCTGCATTTTTGCTGCATTTTTTTCAACACCCATTCAAGTCAATGAGTGAAAAAACGCAGCAAAAACGCTGAAAGAAGTGACATGCTCTATGTCAAAAAAACGCAGCAAAGCACAAAATACTGATCAAACAAAAAACCAATGTGTGTGCATGAGATTTCTGAAATCTCATAGGCTTTGCTGGTACTGTAAAAAGCAGCTGAAAATTAGCATAAAAATACGCAGCAAAAAAGTCCTGTGTGAACTTACCCTAAGGTTGAGTGGAGTTCATATCCAATGAGCTAATTTCACCTCACTGACATCACCGCGGCCGTGAGAAAGTTCTCATTCTCGCTGTGCTTTCAGAAAGGTCATTGGAGTTCAGAGCCAATGATGTCAGCACGAGTGCCAAAATCCGATGACTTTTCTGTCAGCACCGCGAGCGTGTATGTGTGTGTGTGTGTATATATATTATTTATATATATATATATATATATATATATATATATATATATATATATTTTTTTTTTTTTTTGCACATTTGTTGCCTAAAATATATAAAAGAAATGTCATCTTTATCTCTTTTAGAGATCATGTCATTTTCATCCTACCTAACCCCTTAGGCTATGTGCACACGTAGAAAAAGTGGTGCAGAATTTTCTGCACAGAATCGCCGCGGATTTTGTGCGGTTTTTACCACTGCGGATTTTTATCATGGAGGGGTGCAGAAACGCTGCAGAAATGCTGCAGATCCGCACAAAAGAAGTGACATGCACTTCTTCTTTGAAATCCGCAGCAATTCCGCACTGATTTTTCCGCACCATCTGCACAGCTTTTTTTAAATCCCATTGATTTACATTGTACTGTACATCACAGTGCGGATCTGGAGCGTTTCTGCGTGGAAAAATCTGCTGCGTATACGCAGCAAATCTGCATCGTGTGCACATAGCCTTAACGACCGCCGATACACCTTTTAACGGCGGTAGTTAAGTGTACTTAAACTGCAGAGCCGTTAATTAATGGCGCTGTGGAAAAAGTGTATAGCGCCCCCCAGATTCAGATTTTCCCCGGGGTTTCGGCTGTCGGGGGTAGCTGAGACCCCAGAAAACATAATTCTGGTTGGTTTTTACCAACCCCGGTTTTGCGATCACCGCTACTAACCGTATAGCAGCGGCCGAAAAAAAAAAAAAAAGAAAATCCGATGTGCCAGTTAATTTCTCTCTTCTCTGATGTGATCGCACATTAGAGGAGAGAGAAATAGGGTCCCCAATCCCCCCCATACTTACCAGTGTCTCCCGGTGCTCCTCGACCCTCCTTCCTCCGGTGGGCGCCGCCATCTAGATCAGGGAAAAAAATGGTGGGCGCATATGCAATGCGCCCGCTGAAATCTGCCAGCCGGCACCCGGCAATAATAGGAAGATTTTTCCTATTGGTTCATTTTGGTCACTGCAATAGGGTTTATCACAATGATCAAAATAAAAAAAATAGTATATAATCACCCCCTTAGTTAGGGAAAAATAATAAAATAAAGAAAATTGTATTCATTTCCATTTTCCCATTAGAGTTGGGCTAGGGTTAGGGTTAGGATGGGGGCTAAAATTAGAATTAGGGTTAAGATTAGGGTAAGGCTTCTTTTACACTTACCGTATATACTCGAGTATAAGCCAAGATTTTCAGCCCAAATTTTTGGGCTGAAAGTCCCCTCTCAGCTTATACTCGAGTCATGATCTGCGGTGGGGTCGGCGGCTGAGGGGGAGAGAGGACTGTCATATTCTCACCTAGTCCCGGCGCTCCTGTCGCTGTTCCTGCCTGTCCCATGGTCTCTGGGTGCCGCAGCTCTTCCTTTGTTCAGCGGTCACGTGGGACCGCTCATTAAAGTAATGAATATGGACTCCATGCCCATAGGGGTGGAGCCGCATATTCATTCCTGTAATGAGCGGTCCCACGTGACCGCTTACTACAGGAAGAAGCTGCGGGCGCCAGAGACCATCTGTCCGGGAGAAGCTGCCAGGGACCACGCCGGAGCAGGTGAGTATTTCATAGTCACCTGTCCGCGTTCCACCCGCCGGGCACCGCTCTGTCTTCCCGTCCTCTTGCTGTGACTGTTCAGGTCAGAGGGCGCGATGACGTATTATTGTGCGCGCCGCCCTCTGCCTGAACAGTCAGTGCGGAGAGAGGGGACGCTGAGGAGCAGCGGGCAGCAAGCAAGAAGAGGTGAGTATGTCTTTTTTTTTTTTTATTGCAGCAGCAGCAGCATTACATGTGGCACCGCTATATATGGATCATCTTATGGGGCAATAATGAAATGTATGGAGCATTCTATATGGCACAGCTTTATATGGAGCATCTATGGGGCAATAATGAAATGTATGGAGCATTCTATATGGCACAGCTTTATATGGAGCATCTATGGGGCAATAATGAAATGTATGGAGCATTCTATATGGCACAGCTTTATATGGAGCATCTATGGGGCAATAATGAATTGTATGAAGCATTCTATATGGCACAGCTTTATATGGATCATCTTATGGGGCAATAATGAAATGTATGGGGCATTCTATATGGCACAGCTTTATATGGAGCATCTATGGGGCAATAATGAAATGTATGGAGCATTCTATATGGCACAGCTTTATATGGAGCATCTATGGGGCAATAATGAAATGTATGGAGCATTCTATATGGCACAGTTTTAAATGGAGCATCTTGTGGGACCATAATGAACTGTATGCAGCATTACAAGGGGCACATTTTTATATGGAGCATCTTATGGGGCCATAATGAACTTTAATGCAGCATTACATGGGACATATTTTTCTATGGAGCATCTTATGGGCACATCATCAACTTTATGGAGCATTACATGGGCCCATTATCAACTTTATGGAGCATTATATGGGCCCATCATGAACTTTATGGAGCATTATATTTTTGAAATTTACCAGTAGCTGCTGCATTTTCTACCCTAGGCTTATACTCGAGTCATTAAGTTTTTCCAGTTTTTTGTGGCAAAATTAGGGGGGTCGGCTTATACTCGGGTCAGCTTATACTCGAGTATATACGGTACGTTTTTGCGGTCCCAATAGATTTCTATGGGGCCATAAAAAATGGACCGCAATAATTCCACTGAGCGCCGTGTGGCCGTGAGGGCCGTATTTACGGCTGTGAAAAAATATCGAGCCTGCTCGATATTTTTCAATGCTTACGTACACTGACCCCATTGTAATTCAATGGGGCCGCAAAAACAACGGAAGGTTTTTTATGCTGTGCACCGTGACTTCTCGTTTTGTGGACCGCCGTTTTTTTCCCCAATACTTTTGCCATAGTATTGCAAACCCGAAAAACGGCGATACGCAAGTTTTTTGCTGTCCGTTATTGTGGCAGACCGTGCAAATTGCGGCTATACAGCCTGCAAAAAAGGCCCGCAATAACAGGCCGCAAAATAACGGGTAAGTGTAAAAGAAGCCTTAGGTTTGGGATTAGGGTTATGGGTGTGTTTGGATTAGGGTTAGGTTTGTGGTTAGGGTTATGGTTAGGGTTGGGACTAGGGTTAGGGGTGTGTTGGGGTTAGAGTTGGGATTACGATTAAGGGTGTGTTGGGGTTAGGGTTGGGGGTGTGTTGGGGTTAGGGTTGTGATTAGGATTATGGTTAGGGTTGGGATTAGGGTTAGAGGTGTGTTGGGGTTAGGGTTGGAGTTAGAATTGGGGGTTTCCACTGTTTAGGCACATCCAGGGGTCTACAAACACGACATTGCTCCACCATTGATTCCAGCCAATTTTGCATTGAAAAAGTCAAATGGTGCTCCCTCCCTTCTGAGCTCTGCCGTGCACCCAAACAGTGGTTTACCCCCACATATCGAGCTTTAGCGTACTCAGGACAAATTGGACAACAACTTTTGGGGTCCAGTTTCTCCTTCTACCCTTGGGAAAATAAAAAAAATTGATGGCTAACAAATCATTTTCTGGAAAAAAAAAAAAAAAGATTTTTTTATTTTCACGGCTCTGCGTTATAAACCTCTGTGAAGCACATGGGGATTCAAAGTGCTCACCATCTAGATAAGTTACTTGGGGGGTCTAGTTTCCAAAATGGGGTCACTTGTGGGGGGTTTCTACTGTTTAGGTACATCAGGGGCTCTGCAAACGCAACATGACGCCCGCAGACCGTTCCATCAAAGTCTGTGTTTTAAAACGTCACTACTTCCCTTTCGTGCCCCACTGTGTGCCCAAACATTGGTCATATATGGGGTATCGGCATTCTCAGAACAAATTGCGCAACATCTTTGGTGGTCTAATTTCTCCTATTACCATTGTGAAAATAAAAATTTCGGGGCTAAAAAATCATTTTTGTAGAAAAAAAGATTTTTTTTATTTTCACGGCTCTACGTTATAAACTTCTGTGAAGCCCTTGGGGCTTCAAAGTGCTCACTACACATCTAGATAAGTTCCTTAAAGGTACCTTCACACTGAACGATATCGCTAGCGATCCGTGACGTTGCAGTGTTCTGGCTAGCGATATCGTTCAGTTTGACAGGCAGCAGCGATCAGGATCCTGCTGTGCCATCGTTGGTCGGCGCAGAAAGTCCAGAACTTTATTTCGTCGCTGGACTTCCCGCAGACATCGCTGAATCGGCGTGTGTGACACCGATTCAGCGATGTCTTCACTGGTAACCAGGGTAAACATCGGGTTACTAAGCGCAGGGCCGCGCTTAGTTACCCGATGTTTACCCTAGTTACCAGTGTAAATGTAAAAAAAAAAAACACTACATACTTACATTCCGGCGTCTGTCCTCTCCGGCGCTCTGCTTCTCTGCACTGTGTAAGCGCAGCGGCCGGAAAGCACAGCGGTGACGTCACCGCTGTGCACCGCTGTGCTCTGTTTTCCGGGCGGCGCTTAGTGCAGAGAAGCACAGCGCCGGAGAGGTCAGACGCCGGAATGTAAGTATGTAGTGTTTGGTTTTTTTACGTTTACGCTGGTAACCAGGGTAAACATCGGGTTACTAAGCGCGGCCCTGCGCTTAGTAACCCGATGTTTACCCTGGTTACCAGGGGACTTCGGCATCGTTGGTCGCTGGAGAGCTGTCTGTGTGACAGCTCTCCAGCGACCACACAGCAACGCTGCAGCGATCTGGATCGTTGTCTAGATTGCTGCAGAGTCGCTTAATGTGACGGTACCTTAAGAGGTCTAGTTTCCAAAATGGTGTCACTTGTGGGGGGTTTCCACTGGTTAGGAACATCAGGGGCTCTCCAAGCACGACATGGCGTCCGATCTCAATTCCAGACAATTCTACATTGAAAAAGTCAAACGGCACTCCTTCTCTTCCAAGCTCTGCGGTGCGCCCAAGCAAAACAGTGGTTTACCCCCACATATGGGCTATTGGCGTATTCAGGAGAAATTGCACAACAAATTTTGTGGTTCATTTTCTCTTTACACTTGTGAAGATAAAAAAGATTGGTTCTGAAGTAAAATGTTAGTAATAAAAAAGTTAAATGTTATTTTTTTCCTTCCACATTTTCAGTTCCTGTGAAGCAAATTCTTGAATGTGGTTTTGAGCACCTTGAGGGGTGTAGTTTTTAGAATGGTGTCACTTTGGGGTATTTTCTGTCATGAACCCCCCTCAAAGTGACTTTAAATGTGAGATGGTCCCTAAAAAAAAAAATGGTTTTGTAAATTTTGTTGTAAAAATGCGAAATCGGTGGTCAACTTTTTAACCCATAAAAATGTGGAAAATTTTAAAAATTTTCGCCATATTTCCTTTTTTTCATAAATAAATGCAAGTAATATCAAAGAAATTTTACCACTAGCATGAAGTACAATGTGTCATGAAAAAACAGTCCCAGAATCAGCGGTATCCGTTAAAGCGTTCCAAAGTTATAACCTCATTAAGTAACAGTGGTCAGAATTGTAAAAATTGGCTTGGTCATTAAGTACCAAATTTGTCTATCACTAAGGGGTTAACTGTTCACCATAACAGTAATTTTGACCAGGAGTGCCCAAGCTTGTAAACCAGCCTAGAGCTGGCAATAGGAATAGATGGGTTTGGCACATCTTGCTAGAAGATAGCCATTTAGTCTCATCGTTCATTACTGTGGTAAATTTGGTGCACTATCTGACTGCCTTGTCTAAGTTTACGCTGTATTAATATTCGACAGCACTAGTAATGTCTTACTCTGATACCCAGACCAAAGATGGAGGAAAATCTGATGCAGCTCGCATGTACAGGTCTATCTGAATTTAGATATGATTCATGTTATATTTATTACTTTATCTTTTTACATCTGCAGGTTTTCTGATAGTTACATTACTGAGAATCCACAAAGATCATTAGAGGTAAGGTCTAAGCTTTTTGGTCTATAGGGGTGATCAATCCTTAGGCAACATTTCTGGTGACACTTTTATAAAATTGTTAGCTTGTATAAAATAAAATGGGGCTAAAGGAGAAAAGGTGAGGTGTGAGAGAAAGTATTCAAAGTAGTAATATAAAATTGAGCATAAAATGTTATCTTGCCTTTATAGCATGAAAGTGCAAAAGTTTAAGGCAGCTATAAAAACAAAATGCTCCAAAGGAAGAATTGTTTAAACAATAGAAGTGTTAATAGTTTATTTTTTTAATTTAACAAAATGTAAAGTGAATGAACAAAAAAGATCTAAATATGCCTTCAAAACAGTGTTAAAGAATCAATTCTTCTAGGTACACTCGCGCACAGAGTTTGAAGGAACTCAGAAGGGAGCTTATTCCAAACATCTCAGCGGACTAACCACAGATCTTCTCTTCTTGTAATCCCACATAATGTGAAGATCATTGATCTGTGGAGCATGCTCAGGATAGTTAATGATATTGGTTGCACGCTTGAGGTTGATGTCCTGAAGCCGAATAAATTTGTGGACACACACACACACTTTTTAAAAAAAACCAAAAAAAAACCCAAGCACTCGTATGGCATGTTGACCGAAAATAATAAATATGCCTCTTGGAAGAATTGGTGACAAAAACAGAAAATGGCCATGGATGCGAAAGGGTTAAATGGATCTTAGATCTCATCATGTATTTAAAAATTAATGTAAAAATTGCTGTATAAGTCTCTATTTTTATAAAGTATTCAGCCTAATACAGGGTGATTCACTCGCTACTTTACCCAGAAAAATTGCAGTAACTTCTAAAAGTGGTTGTCTATCGTACTGAAATTTGGGCTGTACATAGTTTGGTTAATGAGAAACTAATGTTTTAAAGCAGGTGTTGAAATTGTCCAGTGTTCGCATCCAAGCACCCTTGCATGCACCATTCCATATTGTTGAATGTATTCCACAGGAAGTCTGGGGTCATAGCCTGAATTTTCCGCTGTATGTTCTTTCGAAGTGCCTGTAATGCCCGTGGCTTATTACTCCACACCCTATCATTCACAAGGACCCAAAGAAAAAAAAATCCTATAGTAAATAGTAAACTTTTTTGGGCTGAAAGTAACCCTCTTGGCTTATACTCGAGTCATACCCACGGGTCAGCAGGGGAGGGAGAGCGGAGCTGTGTAATAATACTCACCTGCTCCTGGCACGGTCCCTGCACGTCCCTGGTTCCCCGGCGCCGACAGCTTCTTTCTGTAGTGAGCGGTCACATGGTACCGCTCATTACAGTAATGAATATGTACCTGACTCCACTCCCATAGGGGTGGAGCCGCATATTCATTACTGAAGCTGCTGGGGAACAGACGTGCAGGGACCGCGCCGGGAGCAGGTGAGTATAACTCAGTGCGCGATATTCACCTGCTCCCCGTTTCTCCGTCGGCGCCGCTGCGTCTTCCGCGTTCTCTGCAGTGACGCGCAGGTCAGAGGACGCGATGACGCGATTAGTGCGCTCCGCCCTCTGCCTGAACGTCACTGCAGAGGACGGGGAAGACACAGTGGCGGTCGGTGGTGGAACGGGGAGCAGGTGAATATAGCAAGTGCCGGGGGCCTGAGAGGTGAGTATGTAATTTTTTATTTTTTTAATCGCAGCAACAGCATATGGGGCAAATGTCTGTATGGAGCGTTATATGGGGCAAATATATGTATGGGGCATCTTATGGGGCCATGTGCAGCATTGTATGGGGCAAATATCTGTATGGAGCATCTTATGGGGCCATGTGCAGCATTGTATGGGGCAAATATTTGTATGGAGCATCTTATGGGGCCATGTGCAGCATTGTATGGGGCAAATATCTGTATGGGGCTATGTGCAGCATTATATGGGGCAAATATCTGTATGGGGCATCTTATGGGGCTATGTGCAGCATTATATGGGGCAAATATTTGTATGGAGCATCTTATGGGGCTGTGTGCAGCATTTTATGGGGCAAATATCTGTATGGGGCCATGTGCAGCATTATATGGGGCAAATATCTGTATGGGGACATGTGCAGCATTATATGGGGCAAATATCTGTATGGAGCATCTTATGGGGCTATACCCCTGGATCTTGGTATACTGCTTTGGGGTGACTTGTGTGGAAAAGCTTTGGTTATCATTATACCCGTAATGGGGGCTTTGGTTGCCACTACTGAGAGGGGGCACAGGAGGTGGATGTGGCTCGCGACCCTCTTGCAGAGCTGAATGTGGCTGTCAAGGTCAGAAAGATTGGGGACCACTGATCTAGGGGGACCCTACGTCTTTTTTTTTTTTCTTCCTTTTTTAAGGTCCCACATTTTAATAACCAGGAAAGGCTAAGTATACAGCTATGAGCTGATATTAATAGCCTGTGAATATCCATAGGTATTACCCCCTTCCCAGGCTATAAATGTCTGCCCCCAGCTGTCCTCTTTCCCTTTGCTGGTTAATAAAATGTTGGAGGATCTGACTGCATAAATTGTGAAATTGAGGTTTTGTTTTTTTTTTGCAATTTTGAAGCACTTGGATTTTTTCCCCGCTTTCCAGTGCATCACGTTAAAATTAATTATGTATTTCAAAGTGAGAGGGCTAATCACTATGTCACTGACAAGACTGAGTTTCATAGAACAATTTTTTCAACCCATAACATGAAAGCAAGTTTAAAGAAACTCTTCCACTAACATCTTTATTGTTAAATAGTGTATGTGAATGTAGTGTGTGTATTAATATAGTCGCCCCTCTCTCCGGTGTCCAGCGCCGTTCTGCTGCTCTTCTAAGTGACATCAGTGCTCTGCAGACTCCTCCATGGGACACTATGCTCTGCGTGACTTGTAAGTGACTTGTACATTGTAAGCCTATGGAGCATCAGAACTAGGCTTCAGAGGCTTACATTGAATAAGAGATTTCCGGCTCACACAGACTGTAGAATGAGCCGGCAGGTCTTATTTGTGCTGACATTTCAAAAACCTGACCTGCACATCCAAACATAGACTCAGTGTGAACAGGTGCTGAACCTAGAGTCGCCAACTCGTATATAGTTAAGTAAATAAGGCAGCACACTGCAACGCTAGAACATACAAACTTGAAATACGAAATTTGAACTGCATTACTGCACTAGAAATATGAAAAATGAGAGCATTTAGCGCATAAAAATGGCCAATTTTATGTGTACCTGGTAGCCCCTTTACGGCATCTCTCTTACACCAGGTCCTACGCTTGCCTTACCTCGCTGAGAATAAACGTCTCCATCTGAATGGGTACATGTGAAACCTCTTCCTAGACTAAAATTCTCTCTCTCTATGGAGGGGTATTGGACCTGCTGTAATTAAAACACCTGTAGGCTAGGAGGCGGAGTGCACGATCAGAAGGCTAGAGAATACATTTCAAAAACCTGACCTGCACATCCAAACATAGACTCAGTGTGAACAGGTGCTGAACCTAGAGTCGCCAACTCGTATATAGTTAAATAAATAAGGCAGCACACTGCAACGCTAGAACATACAAACTTGAAATACGAAATTTGAACTGCATTACTGCACTAGAAATATGAAAAATGAGAGCGTTTAGCGCATAAAAATGGCCAATTTTATGTGTACCTGGTAGCCCCTTTACGGCATCTCTCTTATACCAGGTCCTACGCTTGCCTTACCTCGCCTTACCTTGCCTTGTGCGCTAAACGCTCTCATTTTTCATATTTCTAGTGCAGTAATGCAGTTCAAATTTCGTATTTCAAGTTTGTATGTTCTAGCGTTGCAGTGTGCTGCCTTATTTACTTATTTGTGCTGACGTCACTCAGAGGAGCAGAAGAATGGAGCTGGACACTGGAGAAAGCGGCGGTAAGTACTATATTAACATGCTCACACTACATTATATGCGTGTATATACATATTTCACAACTTCACAACCCCAGACGTACCCTTTCATGACAGCGGATACCCGACTCTTACAGCCAGGAGCGGTGGCCGTGCGATTGCTTCTTTGAACTCAACTTACATGACAACTGAGATGCAGCTCTCACAGCCAAGAGCGGTGCTAGCACCACCCTCTGCTGTTTAACCCCCTAAATGCAGCAATCGATATCTATTGCAACATTTGGGAGGCTAGGAGAGGGAAGGGGCTCCCTGACCCGTCCGATCGGTGTCCCCACAACATCGAGAGGTCCGATCGTTGCCATGGCAACTTGGGGTCTTCATGACTGCATCCGGATTACCCACCTATGGAAAGCCTGTTAGACCATGCTCAGAGCATGGTCTTAGAGGCTTCTGTCTGTGCAGCATTGACAGGTATAAGGGTATGTGCACACGTAGGAAAAGAGGTGCAGAATTTTCTGCACAAAATCCGCATCTCCTGGCAGAATCCGCAGCCGCGGTTTTTGCCTCTGCGGAATTTTAACATGGAGGGGTGCAGAAACGCTGCAGATCCGCACAAACGTGACATGCACTTCTTTGAAATCCGCAGCAATTCCGCACTGATTTTTCTGCACCATCTGCACAGCTTTTTTTTTTTTTTGCCATTGAATAACATTATACTGTACATCACAGTGCGGATCTGCAGCGTTTCTGCGAGGAAAAATCCACTGTGGATCCGCAGCAAATCCGCATCGTGTGCACATAGCCTTAAGCATTGCAATGCATTATTCCAGCGATCAGAGTGATAAAAGTCCCATAGAGGGACTAAGTAATAAAAATAAAAAAAATAAAAATTGTACAAATATTTTTTAGAAATAACAAAATAAAAAAATTATATTGTACCCATATATTCGTAAAAAAACAAAGTACACGTCTTTGGTATTGTTGCTTCCTGAACAACCCTACTTATAAAACTGTTAGACTAGTAAGGGATTCTTCAGTGAACACCGTCAAAAAAAAAAGAGGCAAAAATCAATGTTTTTTCATCATCGTGCTGAGCAAAAAGTGGAATAAAACTATCAAAAAGGCGAATGTAAATAAGAATGATACCTCTGAAAACACTATCTTGTCCAACAAACAGGCCACCATATAGCTCAATCAGCAGAAAAATAAAGTTGTAGCTCTCAGAATAAAGCAATGCAAAAATTATTTTTCTATAAAATTGTTTTTATTTAACAGCGGCAAAACATAAAAAAAGATAAAAGTGGTATCGCTGTAGTTATACTGACCTAAAAATTAAAGCTGCCTTATCAATTTTACCACACGCGGAACAACATAAAAAAATTCCCCCCAAAAATAAATTTCTGAATTGTTGGTTTTTGTTCATTATTATTCCCAAAAATTGGAATAGAAAGCAAATGAAAAATGTCATGTGTCCGAAAATGGTACACAAAAAAACCTGTCAACTTGTCCCGCAAAAAAACAAGCCCTCACATGAGTCTGTTGTCAGAAATCTGGAAAAATTATAGCTCTCAAATATGGATGGTTAGTGATGATTTAACGTGTTTGGATAATGTCTTATCAGAACACGCTCCGGTATCATCTGAGTAACTTCGGTGTGCTCGTATATTATGTTCGAGTCCCTGTGGCTTCATGATTTGCGGCACATGCAGCGATTGCCTATTTGTTAGCCTCAACACATGTGGGGATTTCCAAACAAACAAGCAATCCCTGCATGTCTTTAGGCTGTCTAAGGCTACTTTCACACATCAGGTTTTTGCCGTCAGGCTCAATCCGGTGAATTTTGAAAAAAAACGGATCCATCGCAAACTATGAAAAACTGATGCGACGGATCCTGGTTTTAGCCAGATCCGACTAGCTGATCTGGCTAATTTGAGAGAGAGGAAAAAAAGAAGAAAAAAAGATTGCATGCTTAGTTTAAAAAAAAAAAAAAAAAAAAAAAAAATGGAGTCCGTCCCCAGAATCCATCATTTGACTTATCCAGCGCCATAGGCTTCCATTATAGCAGACGGCGACGGATCCGTCGCTGTCTGTTTTTTTGACGGACACAAAAAAGTTCCTATGTCCGTTTTTTCCGGCCGCCGGAAAACAAATTTTTAACGGATCCGGCAAAAAACGGATGAAACGTGAAGCCATCCGTCGCTAATGCAAGTCTATGAGAAAAAAACGGATCCGGCAGCAACTTTTGCTGGATCCTTTATTTTCAAAACTCGCCGGATTGTGCCTGATGGCAAAAATCTGTTGTGTGCAAAGGACCTTACAGCTGCAAATCATACAGCCACATAATATTCAAGCACTCCCAAGATGCTCGGATAACACCTGAGTGTGCACTGATAAGATATTGTCCGAGCACGTTCGCTCATCACTAATCGTGATGCAGAAACTTGTTTCTGAGGGAAAAAAACAAAAACGTTTTAGTGTGTGACAGCAGTCAAACAGACTAACACAATATAAATCTGGTATCTCCTGTAATTGCACCGACCCGAAGAATAAAGTCGTTTTATCACTTGTACCGCACCAGGAATTGTGTAAAAAAAAAAAAAATTAGACCGATTCTTGTCTCACACTTATCCTTCGCTCTACCCTGAGCGCTTACATCAGGGTTTCCGTGTAAACCTCTGAAATGTGTGATTCAGATGGAACCTCCAGCAAAAGATTCCCTATAACGAGGCAGATGGAGGCACTGTAGACACCATCTGACTTATGATCCAGCAGTGTGAGACCTTTTATTTTTTTGTGCAAAAAAGTGCCGTCAGCCACAGTTTTGTGTACTAACTCTGCTGCCTCATTATAGTGATTGGATCTGTCGGGCATGTCATCCGAATCATGTTATTTGGAGATTTAGATGGAAACCCTGAAATACAGTAAGTGGTCGGCGTACAGCGCTGGATTGATGTACGGTAATCCAAAATGTTCCCAATAAAAGCTTTAACTCAATCCATAAAAAAGTGAGTCCCTGCTCACGTCTGTCATCTGTCAATGGAAATAAAAGGGGCGTCCATGTTACTGGTAGTGTAAAGGCTCTGGAAAAATGCCACTGTTCTCTGTCCCCCCATAAGAAATTCTCCTAATTCTGAACTCCCAAACCCAAATGCACTTCCGGTGTTTTTCCAGTGGGTCATGGCACCCACAAACCAGAACAGTAAAATCTACACTTTAACCCCTTCATGACCCAGCCTATTTTGACCTTAAAGACCTTGCCGTTTTTTGCAATTCTGACCAGTGTCCCTTCATGAGGTAATAACTCAGGAACGCTTCAATGGATCCTAGCGGTTCTGAGATTGTTTTTTCGTGACATATTGGGCTTCATGTTAGTGGTAAATTTAGGTCAATAAATTCTGTGTTTATTTGTGATAAAAACGGAAATTTGGCGAAAATTTTGAAAATTTCGCAATTTTCACATTTTGAATTTTTATTCTGTTAAACCAGAGAGTTATGTGACACAAAATAGTTAATAAATAACATTTCCCACACGTCTACTTTACATCAGCACAATTTTGGAAACAAAATTTTTTTTTGCTAGGAAGTTATAAGGGTTAAAATTTGACCAGCGATTTCTCATTTTTACAACGAAATTTACAAAACCATTTTTTTTAGGGACCACCTCACATTTGAAGTCAGTTTGAGGGGTCTATATGGCTGAAAATACCCAAAAGTGACACCATTCTAAAAACTGCACCCCTCAAGGTGCACAAAACCACATTCAAGAAGTTTATTAACCCTTCAGGTGCTTCACAGCAGCAGAAGCAACATGGAAGGAAAAAATGAACATTTAACTTTTTAGTCACAAAAATGATTTTTCAGCAACAATTTTTTTATTTTCCCAATGGTAAAAGGAGAAACTGAACCACGTAAGTTGTTGTCCAATTTGTCCTGAGTACGCTGATACCTCATATGTGGGGGTAAACCACTGTTTGGGCGCACGGCAGGGCTTGGAAGGGAAGGAGCGCCATTTGACTTTTTGAATGAAAAATTGGCTGCACTCTTTAGCGGACACCATGTCACATTTGGAGAGCCCCCGTGTGCCTAAAAATTGGAGCTCCCCCACAAGTGACCCCATTTTGGAAACTAGACGCCCCAAGGAACTTATCTAGATGCATAGTAAGCCCTTTAAACCCCCAGGTGCTTCACAAATTGATCCGTAAAAATGAAAAAGTACTTTTTTTTTCACAAAAAAATTCTTTTAGCCTCAATTTTTTCATTTTCACATGGACAACAGGATAAAATGGATCCTAAAATTTGTTTGGCAATTTCTCCTGAGTACACCGATACTTCACATGTGGGGGTAAACCACTGTTTGGGCACATGGTAAGGCTCGGAAGGGAAGGAGCGCCATTTGACTTTTTGAATGAAAAATTATCTCCATCGTTAGCGGACACCATGTCGCGTTTGGAGAGACCCTGTGTGCTTAAACATTGGAGCTCCCCCACAAGTGACCCCATTTTGGAAACTGGACCCCCCAAGGAACTTATCTAGATGCCTAGTGAGCACTTTAAACCCTCAGGTGCTTCACAAATTGATCCGTAAAAATGAAAAAGTACTTTTTTTTCACAAAAAATTTATTTTCGCCTCAATTTTTTCATTTTCACATGGGCAATAGGATAAAATGGATCCTAAAATTTGTTGAGCAATTTCTCCCGAGTACGCCGATACCTCATATGTGGGGGTAAACCACTGTTTGGGCACACGGCAGGGCTCGGAAGGGAAGGCGCGCCTTTTAACTTTTTGAATGGAAAATTAGCTCCAATTGTTAGCGGACACCATGTCGCATTTGGAGAGCCCCTGTGTGCCTATGCAATGGAGCTCCCCCACAAGTGACCCCATTTTGGAAACTAGACCCCCCAAGGAACTTATCTAGATGCATACTGAGCACTTTAAACCCCCAGGTGCTTCACAGAAGTTTATAATGCAGAGCCATGAAAATAAAAAATAATTTTTCTTTTCTCAAAAATGATTTTTTAGCCTGGAATTTCCTATTTTGCCAATGGTAATAGGAGAAATTGGACCACAAATGTTGTTGTCCAGTTTGTCCTGAGTATGCAGATACCCCATATGTGGGGGTAAACCACTGTTTGGGCGCACGGCAGGGCTCAGAAGGGAAGGCACGCCATTTGGCTTTTTAAATGGAAAATTATCTCCAATCATTAGCGGACACCATGTCGCGTTTGGAGAGCCCCTGTGTGCCTAAACATTGGAGATCCCCCACAAATTACCCCATTTTGGAAACTAGACCCCCAAAGGAACTAATCTAGATGTGTAGTGAGCACTTTGAACCCTCAAGTGCTTCACAGAAGTTTATAACGCAGAGCCATGAAAATAAAAAAAAAAAATTATTTTCTCAAAAATGAATTTTAGCCCGCAATTTTTTATTTTCCCAAGGGTAACAGGAGAAATTTGACCCCAAAAGTTGTTGTCCAGTTTCTCCTGAGTACGCTGATACCCCATATGTGGGGGTAAACCACTGTTTAGGCACATGCTGGGGCTCGGAAGTGAAGTAGTGACGTTTTGAAATGCAGACTTTGATGGAATGCTCTGTGGGCGTCACGTTGCGTTTGCAGAGCCCCTGATGTGGCTAAACAGTAGAAACCCCCCACAAGTGACCCCATTTTGGAAACTAGACCCCGAAAGGAACTTATCTAGATGTGAGGTGAGCACTTTGAACCCCCAAGTGCTTCACAGAAGTTCATAACACAGAGCAGTGAAAATAATAAATACGTTTTCTTTCCTCAAAAATAATTTTTTATCCCAGAATTTTTTATTTTCCCAAGGGTTACAGGAGAAATTGGACCACAAAAGTTGTTGTCCAGTTTCTCCTGAGTACGCTGATACCCCATGTGTGGGGGTAAACCACTGTTTGGGCACACGTGGGGGCTCAGAAGGGAAGTAGTGACTTTTGAAATGCAGACTTTGATGGAATGGTCTGCGGGCGTCACATTGCGTTTGCAGAGCCCCTGGTGTGCCTAAACAGTAGAAACCCCCCACAAGTGACCCCATTTTGGAAACTAGACCCCCAAAGGAACTTATCTAGATGTGTGGTGAGCACTTTCAACCCCCAAGTGCTTTACAGAAGTTTATAACGCAGAGCCGTGAAAATAATAAATACGTTTTCTTTCCTCAAAAATAATTTTTTAGCCCAGAATTTTTTATTTTCCCAAGGGTTACAGGAGAAATTGGACCACAAAAGTTGTTGTCCAGTTTCTCCTGAGTACGCTGATGCCCCATGTGTGGGGGTAAACCACTGTTTGGGCACACGTGGGGGCTCAGAAGGGAAGTAGTGACTTTTGAAATGCAGACTTTGATTGAATGGTCTGCGGGCGTCACGTTGCGTTTGCAGAGCCCCTGGTGTGCCTAAACAGTAGAAACCCCCCACAAGTGACCCCATTTTGGAAACTAGACCCCCCAAGGAACTTATCTAGATATGTGGTGAGCACTTTGAACCCCCAAGTGCTTCACAGACGTTTACAACGCAGAGCCGTGAAAATAAAAAATCATTTTTCTTTCCTCAAAAATGATGTTTTAGCAAGCAATTTTTTATTTTCTCAAGGGTAACAGGAGAAATTGGACCCCAGTAATTGTTGCGCAGTTTGTCCTGAGTATGCTGGTACCCCATATGTGGGGGTAAACCACTGTTTGGGCACACGTCGGGGTTCGGAAGTGAGGGAGCACCATTTGAATTTTTGAATACAAGATTGGCTGGAATCAATGGTGGCGCCATGTTGCGTTTGGAGACCCCCTGAAGTGCCTAAACAGTGGAAACCCCTCAATTCTACCTCCAACACACCCCTAACCCTTATCCCAACTGTAGCCGTAACCCTAATCACAACCCTAACCCCAACACACCCCTAACCACAACCCTAACCCCAACACACCCCTAACCACAACCCTAATTCCAACCCAACCCTAAGGCTATGTGCCAACGTTGCGGATTCGTATGAGATTTTTCAGCATCATTTTTGAAAAATCCGCGGGTAAAAGGCACTGCGTTTTACCTGTGGATTTACCGTGGATTTCCAGTGTTTTTTGTGCGGATTTCACCTGTGGATTCCTATTGAGGAACAGGTGTAAAACGCTGCGGAATCCGCACAAAGAATTGGCATGCTGCGGAAAATACAACGCAGCGTTCCCGCGCGGTATTTTCTGCACCATGGGCACAGCGGATTTGGTTTTCCATATGTTTACATGGTACTGTAAACCTGATGGAACACTGCTGCGGATCCTCAGCCAAATCCGCACCGTGTGCACATAGCCTAATTCTAAAGGTATGTGCACACGCTGCAGAAAATGCTGCGGATCCGCAGCAGTTTCCCATGAGTTTACAGTTCAATGTGAACCTATGGGAACCAAAAATCGCTGTACACATGCTGCGGAAAAACTGCACGGAAACGCAGCGGTTTACATTCCGCAGCATGTCACTTCTTTCTGCGGATTCCGCAGCGGTTTTACAACTGCTCCAATAGAAAATCGCAGTTGTAAAACCGCAGTGAAATGCGCAGAAAAACCGCGGTAAATCCACGATAAATCGGCAGCGGTTTAGCACTGTGGATTTTTCAAATCCGCTGCGGAAAAATCTGCATAGGACCAGAATACGTGTGCACATACCGAAACCCTACCCCTACCCCTAACCCTACCCCTAACCCTACCCCTAACCCTACCCCTAACCCTACCCCTAACCCTAACCCTAGTTCTTACCCCAACCTTAGTGAAAAAAAAAAAAATTCTTTATTTTTTTTATTGTCCCTATCTATGGGGGTGACAAAGGGGGGGGGTCATTTACTATTTTTTTTATTTTGATCACTGAGATAGGTTATATCTCAGTGATCAAAATTCACTCTGGAACGAATCTGCCGGCCGGCAGATTCGGCGGGCGCACTGCACATGCGCCCGCCATTTTGGAAGATGGCGGCGCCCAGGAAAGAAGACGGACGGACCTCGGGCGGCTAGGTAAGTATAAGGGGGGGGAGATCAGGGCACGGGGGGGGGGCGTCGGAGCACGGGGGGGTGGATCGGAGCATGGGGGGGGTGGATCGGAACACGGGACGGAGGATTGGAGCACGGGGGAGGATTGGAGCACGGGGTGAGGGATCGCTGTGCTGGGGGGTGGATCGGAGCACGGGGGGGGGTCGCTGTGTGCGGGGGGGGGATCGGAGTGCGGGGGGGTTTGATTGGAGCGCGGGGGGTGTGATTGGTGCACGGGGGAAGCGGACAGGAGGACGGGGGAGCGGAGCACAGGACGGAGGGGAGCGGACCACAGATCGGGGGGCTGGGGGGGCGATCGGAGGGGTGGGGTGGGTGCACATAAGTGTTTCCAGCCATGGCCGATGATATTGCAGCATCGGCCATGGCTGGATTGTAATATTTCACCAGTTTTTTAGGTGAAATATTACAAATCGCTCTGATTGGCAGTTTCACTTTCAACAGCCAATCAGAGCGATCGTAGCCACGAGGGGGTGAAGCCACCCCCCCTGGGCTAAACTACCACTCCCCCTGTCCCTGCAGATCGGGTGAAATGGGAGTTAACCCTTTCACCCGGCCTGCAGGGACGCGATCTTTCCATGACGCATATGCTGCGTCATGGGTCGAAATGGCACCGACTTTCATGACGCAGCGTATGCGTCAAAGGTCGGGAAGGGGTTAAAGGGAACCTATCACCCCCCAGGCGTTTTTTAACTAAAAGAGCCATCTTGTGCTGCACTAATGCTGCATTCTGTCAAGGTGGCTCTTTTAGTTCTGGTCCCTGCCATCGCTGCAATAATCGCTGTTATAATGTGCCCCCTCATACCTCAAATTAGATCTGGGGGCAGGTCTTTCCCCCCACACCACCACAGCCGTCACTCAGGGCCTCTGGGCGCCGCCTCCTCTTCCTTCATTAGCGGTCCCGGCGCCTGCGCTGTTATTTTGTTTTTCGGGCGTGCACAGTTGCGCTGCCCTTCGAACTTACATGCCCTTTCCATGTCCCGGCCTGTGAGAGTGGCCTGGCTTCCATACACTTGTATGGGGCTAGGCTGTACCCTCTAGTCGGCCACGTCACTAAACAACTAGATGAAAAAATGAATACCCCCCACATCAAAACCAACTACAGCTAGTATTTTGTATGACCTCAATGATTTTTAAAACCATCTCAGACTTCCAGACATGGAATGAACAAGTTGGCAACATAATGCAAAATCTATCTTTTTTGATTTTTTTTTTCCTCTTTTGTAACCCGAGAGGGATGACCACTTATCTCTTCAGAATTCACCATAGGTGTTCTTCTCTAACAGTATAGAGCTGTACATCTATGTTTTCATGATAAGGTCAATGAAATGTAGCTCCCTTACACCATCCGCCCTATGCAGCCCTACATAAGGAAACTACGATCACCATATTTCATTGTTGGCACCATGCATGACCGTAAGCTCACGTACATGTTCTACACTATCTTCTTCACTTCCACTCATGCGTTGTGCGCCTCTGAAGCCAGGAAGCGTGCAATGACGTTGCCGATTAGAAACGGCACATGCGCGAGATTTGCAGGGTGCTGGTGGTGACGCCGGCACCTGCAAATCATGTTATCACTCCCACAAGGGCGTAATGGCATGCAAAAAGGCTGATTAGTCTGGGGAAATGAATGCCCCATTGACTAAACAAAACCCTAATTAGCATAAAAAACCCATTTTTTTTATAAATACTTTTTTTTTAAACATGGATATTAGTGACAAAAAGTAAAAAGGCATGGATAGGCAGGGAATATAATAATACATATGTGAATGCTGCTGGATAGAGGGCATAGGGGACCTGACTGGTGCCTTTGACGTCTGTGGTCAGCCCGGGCGTCTCTTTGAGATGTTGCAGACTGTTCCATCTTTGTTAAATTTTTGTATCAATTTTGCTGTAATATTGTGACTGATGAGTAAAGTTTTTCTGATCTTGTAGCCTTCACCTTTCTTGTGTAAATAAATATTTTTGTGACATTTCTCGTCCATGTGGTGCCATTTCTGACCCCATGAAATAAGAATGGGTTTTCTTTGCCAAGTAATTGCCTTTTATAGTCCTCTGTCTGCTGGACACCTGTTCAGTGAATAATTAGATTTACTAGTGGTTGAATTCTTGTTAATTACAATTTTGTAGTCTAAACTTTTAGCTTTGCTGCTATAATTTCCATTGGGGTGTTCTCAGTTTTGCAACATGGTCTTAAATGAATTTGTTAGAAAAATTACAATTTTAGGTGTGCAAAATAACAAATCTTGTTTGGAATCAATGGATCACATTTGTGGAAGTAATATGTAGTATGTTATCCCATAGAAATAGTTGATTCTGAAAGTAAACTAGAGGTGATGCTGAGCACTGTATGTTTTACCTTACATATCCACATAGAATTCTGTTAGTTGCACGTCCCTCTCTTATTTATTGTGCCCCGTAATATTTAATATTCTGGAGAGCTGATCTCCAGACTATCATGATGGACTTTAGTTTCCCGTGATTTCTGCTATCCTCTATGAGGGTGAAGCTATTTTACTGTCTTTGGCAATGTATTAGCTGCTTGTAATGAGAAAATGCGGTTCTGCAAGTGATCTGCCCTATTCATTACATTACAGGTAATCATTGAGGAGCAGAAATTTCTTGTCAGACATTGTTATTGATTAAGCTGATTATTCTCTCCTAGACGTGCGGAGTTTAATCTCTGCAGCACTAAGGAGATCTATTCTCACCAGCAATCTAAGGCAGAGACAAATGAATAGCAAAATTGTGCTTGCATTACAGGAGCTGACAAAAGCACTGCAAGAGAAGTCTGATGACGCAGAGTACTACAGCCAAAGAGCTTATGCGCACATTCTTCTTCACAACTACAACGGTAACCGCCATTTTTCGCACTTGTGTTTTGTTGCAATGTTTCTGCTTACATTTGCTCATTCTCGAAGTGTGGCTAAATTATTGCAAGATTCGGAAAATTAGAATTAAATGGCCATTTTTTGGTGGATGAACATTTTATTCCTGATTTATGTAAACGGTGGCTGATGAAATGACCAATAAGCTGATTATTTTTTTTATGCAGACATGACATAATAAAAGGCTGCATTTAATCGATTGGCCTGCAGACATCTGAATCCTGACACCGTGCGCATTGCACGCTTTCAGGATTCTCTGGTGTTGCTGGTGAGAGCGGGCAGTCACATAACCGCTAGTATTTCTCATGCTCTGCCTTGTTCATTAGAAGTGAATTGTATTGTATCGGATTGAGCCTGGAAGTATGCAGATTGTATACTTGCGATCACGTGAGTGTCTGCTCTCAGTCTTAAAGGAAATCTGTCACCACATTTGTGCCCACGATCAGGAATAGCAGCGTTTTGGATGCAGGTCACATGCGCTGTATCCAAAACGCTCCGTTCTACATTTTAAGCACAGTGGATGGATTTATAGATGGCCCATTCCCACTGTGCTTCTATTTACCGCTGCGTAAACTCACCCACGGTGCGGGTTTAAAAGCTGCAGCTTGTCATATCTAGAGCGGAGATGCTAGTCTTCACTACGTAGTTTCACCCATATCCATTGATTAGATGCAGTAAATCCGCATGATTCAGTGAACACATGCGGATTTACCTGCGTGATTACATCTCAGCGTTATGGACGCAGCGAAAATGCACTGCGCGCAAAGCATTGCTATTTCCTGGTCATGGGCATATAGCCTTAATATGGAAATGCAGACTTATAGAATGCTGAAAACAGTCTTACCTTTAAGTCTCATATAGGATGTGTTGTTGCTGAGAAATCCTCTTGTATCACTTTCTATAACCTCTTCCAGGCTCTGGGCCGTATGGTATGTGGAAGATAACTTTGCCTCCAGAGCTTATTTTACCTGAAGTGGCATTACCAGTGTGATATATGATGGCCGCTCTCTGCTCCCCTGATCTCACTGCAGAGCTGTGTGTGATTATACCGGACACATCTGCAGGTTCCTCTCAGCTTCCATCTCACAGGCAGACAGGGTTACAATATTGTTGCAGTAGAGCAGAACTAGAGAGAAGCAAAAATTTGCAGCGCTTTGGACGCAGTGCATTTCCGCTGCATCCAAAGCGCTGCCTTCTATTGACTGCAGGTGAATCTGCATGTGTTCGCTGAACCGTGTGGATTCACCGCGTCCAATACATTGTATGGGTGAAATAGACATGCTGTGGTCTGGAGAGATGCGTCGCATGTCCGTCTCCACAGGTGAGCAGTTGGCGCCTCTGGACGCATAGTGGACATGGAATTTCTTGAAATCCCATCCACTATGCTGTAACATTTGGCCACTGCGGGTTGGACGCTGCACTAGTACACAGTGTCCAGCCCGCAGCGTTTACTGATCGTGTGCACATACCCTATATGTAAATCAAGCTCTGGAGGCACCATCTTCCAGGCACCATCCGCCCCATATACTGGAAGAGGTAATTTATATGAAGTGATAAAAGATAATTTACTCGGACTCCCATGACAGCACGACGAGAGAGGGGATCCGCCCATTAGGAACAGGAAACCTACAGATACAAAAAGGGCGGTACCTCTCCCTTGCCTCAGTTGGTTTCCTGTTCCTGAAGGGACGGGTGCCTACAGAAGGAGCCCCGGCCGGCCGATTACGGTAGCGGGGGGGGTCTCCTACCTCGGCCGGTGCGGAGATTCCTGGAGACGCCACGGTGGTCCTTGCTGGATTGCACGTCGGTGGCGTTCGCAGCAGGGAGCGGAGTCCGAAGGATTTCCTGCCTCCATCAGCGTCGGCGCAGGTAAGTATTTCCCATTGGTGGCGCAGCGGTGCGGCATGGCTGCGGGTGCCGGGCTCAGATGTGTGGGTGAGCTCCGGAGCGCTGCCGATCCATCCCCGGCGTCCTGTACCGCTCTCAGCGTGTGCTGGAGCGTTTCTGGGTGCAGTGACGTTGGGGGGCGGAGTCGGTAGCCGCTTCCGGGTCGCCGGACGTCTGCGCATGCACAGTCGGTCCAAGATGGCGGCGCCATTCGCATCTGGACGCCGGTTCGTCCGCTAGTCCTCCTGCCCTCCCTGCTGTGTCCGGAGCCAATAGGGATAGCGCTGGCCCATCTGCTGACCGGATCCAAGGGGGATTTAAGCGGGTTACAATGTTAGAACCCTGCTTTTGGTTGCAATTCGTCATGGAGAGTGGTGGTGAGCAGCAGCAGCAGCTGTCAGACGAGGTGCGTCAGAAGCCCAAGCAGAAAGATAGAGGCGACCAGCCCAGTCGTAAAAGCTCATCCGAGCAGGGATCCAGAGCTTCGACTAGGAAAGAACCCCCTCGGATTCCGGTACTTGACTTTGGCGCACGGGTAAGTGATCTACGTGAAAGTTCACTCTGTGACGCGGGCCCCTTATACTTTATCTTTTCAGGGGAAGAAGAGTACGGATAAGTCAAAACATAAGGAGTGTGCCCTCTGTGGAGTCCCCTTACCTGACTCTTGTTCGAAAAAGTTATGTGCCCCCTGTATACAACAGACGGTGAGGTCTACAGGAGTGGTTGGGTGGAAGTGACTTTAGGTCAGATAGTGGTTATCACCTATATTGTCCTCCCCTAGGTAGCAGAAGAGTCCGTGAGTACGGCAAACTTAAAAGAAATGATCCGGCTAGAAGTAAGGGAGTCATTACGATCCCTATCCCAAGCGGAAGGCTCGAAGCATAGGACCCCTCTGGACTCTAATTCTTCAGAAGAGGAAAGAGAAGAAAGTACCTATCTCTCTAGTCCTTTCTCCTCTTCATCAGATGAGGAGTCGGGACGATTTTGTCTACCCTTGGATAAGATTGACAGGGTGGTCAAATCAGTTAGAGGCACGATGGGTATAGAGGAACCCAAATCACAACTCTCAAAACAGGAGTTGATGTTTAGTGGATTAGATTGTAAAAAACATAGATCTTTTCCGGTAAACGAGAAGATCCAAGAATTGATCCTCCGAGAATGGAAAAAAACGGAAAAAAAGGGGGCCTTACCGCCAGCTTTAAAACGCAGGTATCCCTTTGATGATCCGGTGGTGGATACGTGGGATAAAGCCCCTAAGTTGGACGCGGCAGTAGCAAAAGCGTCAAAGAAAGCCTCATTACCCTTTGAGGATATGGGGTCCCTCAAAGATCCTCTAGACAGGAAGGCGGATATCTTCCTTAAAGGTACCTGGGAGATGGCGGCAGGATCCCTCAGACCAGCCGTGGCCGCAACATGCACAGCCAGGTCATTAATGGTCTGGCTAGATCAATTAGAGTCTCAGCTTAAAGACGGTGCATCCAGAGATTCTATTCTGAAAGCACTACCAACGATTCAGAATGCTGCGGCGTTCCTATCGGACGCATCTGTGGACTCTGTCAAAATGGCGGCTAGAGCGGCAGGACTATCTAACGCAGCTCGCAGAGCCTTATGGTTAAAGTGCTGGTCAGGTGACATTCAGTCCAGAACCAAACTCTGCACTATTCCGTGCGAGGGACAATATCTCTTTGGTCCAACGCTGGATGAATTGCTGGAAAAGGCAGGCGATGACAAAAAGAAGTTTCCCAGTCTGTACTCAGCATCCTACTGCCGACCCTTCAATCGAAGAAGGTTTTGTCGCGGGAAGAAACGCGGGTCCTCTCCCACTAGAGAAAGTTTCAGATGGGAAGACAGACGCGGTAGAGGTACGGGCTACATGTTTCGCCGTTCCTCGAAGGATCAGAAAAAACCGGACCAATGACTAGCGATCCCTGTGGGGGGTAGACTGTCAGCATTCTCCTCAGCGTGGCTTGACATTACGAACAGTAAATGGGTCAAAGGCATTATTACTAAAGGTCTAAGGCTGGACTTCAATCACTGGTCTCGAGAAAAATTTAAATTAACCCCTTTACGTTCCTCCCCCCTTGAGCAAGCAGCTCTAGAAGCAGAGGTCATGAACTTATGCTCTAAAAACGTATTGTTGGAAATTCCAGAATCAGAAAGAGGAAGGGGATTTTATTCTCCTCTTTTTCTGATCAAAAAGCCAGATAGATCTTTTAGAACGATCATAAATCTAAAATGTCTTAATGAGTTCCTGGTTAATGAATCATTCAAAATGGAAACAATTAATTCGGCAATAAAAATGTTGTTTAATCACTGTTTCATGGTAGTTGTAGATCTTAAAGACGCATACTATCATGTTCCGATACATGAAGACTTCCAGAGGTTCCTGAGAGTAGCTGTGTCAGTGGGGGGTCGCATTCGCCATTTCCAGTTCAGAGCGCTTCCTTTGGCTTATCAGCGGCTCCTAGGGTGTTTACAAAACTAGTGGCCGAGGTCATGGCGCACTTACGAGAGTCCGACATCCTGATCATTCCCTACTTGGATGATTTCCTTATAGTAGGGAGCTCAGCAGACCATTGCCTGTCCCAGCTTAAAACAGCCACATCCAAACTTGAGCGTCTGGGGTGGATCATAAACTATGAGAAATCTCGTTTACAGCCTCAAAAAATACAAAGATTCTTAGGACTGTTATTAAACTCAGAATCCCAACAGTGTTGTCTTCCACCCGACAAATTATTACATATCCAGCAACCGGTGTCTAAGGCAATTGATAAACCGTCCATGACCCTTAGACAGGCTATGTCACTATTGGGCTCTTTAACCTCTTGCATTCCCGCTGTCCGTTGGGCTCAATTCCACACCAGACCGTTACAATCCGAGGTGCTGGTTAATGATAGAATCTTACAGGGGTCTCTGCAGAGTCAGATTACCTTAGGTCCAAAAGCACTCAAATCTCTTAGGTGGTGGCTAGACAGTGAAAACTTATCGGCGGGAGTTCCCTGGGTGTCTCAGGTAACACGTGTTGTAACAACAGATGCTAGCCCTTCGGGTTGGGGAGCACACATGGATGACATGATGGTTCAGGGTCTATGGCCCCCTCCCCTAACATCAGCCTCCTCCAACCAGAAAGAGTTAATGGCAGTAGAACTTTCAGTGAAAAAATTCCTCATATATCTGCAGGGTCATCATGTCAAGATCCTATTGGACAACCAGGTGGCGGTCGCATACATAAATCATCAGGGTGGAACTCATTCCGAGTCACTGATGAAAGTGGCGGATCGTCTGTTCCAGACAGCGGAAGATAATTTCTTAAGGTACCTTCACACATAACGATATCGTTAACGATATCGTTGCTATTTGTGACGTAGCAACGATATCGTTAATGAAATCGTTATGTGTGACAGCGACCAACGATCAGGCCCCTGCTGGGAGATCGTTGGTCGCTGAATAAAGTCCAGAACTTTATTTCGTCGCTGGACTCCTGCTGACATCGCTGGATCGGCGTGTGTGACACCGATCCAGCGATGTCTTCACTGGTAACCAGGGTAAACATCGGGTAACTAAGCGCAGGGCCGCGCTTAGTAACCCGATGTTTACCCTGGTTACCATGCTAAAAGTAAAAAAAAACAAACACTACATACTTACCTACCGCTGTCTGTCCTCCAGCGCTGTGCTCTGCTCTCCTCCTGTACTGTCTGTGAGCCGGAAAGCAGAGCGGTGACGTCACCGCTCTGCTTTCCGGCTCACAGCCAGTACAGGAGGAGAGCAGAGAAGCAGAGCGCAGCGCTGGAGGACAGACGGCTGTAGGTAAGTATCTAGTGTTTGTTTTTTTTTACTTTTAGCATGGTAACCAGGGTAAACATCGGGTTACTAAGCGCGGCCCTGCGCTTAGTTACCCGATGTTTACCCTGGTTACCGGCATGGTTGGTCGCTGGAGAGCGGTCTGTGTGACAGCTCTCCAGCGACCAAACAGCGACGCTGCAGCGATCCGAATCGTTGTCGGTATCGCTGCAGCGTCGCTAAATGTGAAGGGGCCTTTATCCTTAACCGCTCTACACATAAGAGGAAAAGAAAACGTCAAAGCAGACTTTCTAAGCCGCAACACCTTGAGGCAAGGGGAGTGGTCCCTAAACAATTGCGTGTTCGATCAGATTGTCCACAAATGGGGACATCCAGAAGTAGATTTATTTGCCACCAGGGACAACCGAAAGACAGTAAAATTCTGTTCCCTAAATCCCAGGGAGAATCCTCTGGCGGTAGACGCCTTCCTGATCAATTGGGATTTTCAGCTGGCTTATGCATTTCCTCCACTAGGCCTGTTACCCATAAGGCCCCTTCACATTAAGCGACGCTGCAGCGATACCGACAACGATCCGGATCGCTGCAGCGTCGCTGTTTGGTCGCTGGAGAGCTGTCACACAGACCGCTCTCCAGCGACCAACCATGCCGGTAACCAGGGTAAACATCGGGTAACTAAGCGCAGGGCCGCGCTTAGTAACCCGATGTTTACCCTGGTTACCATCCTAAAAGTAAAAAAAAACAACCACTACATACTTACCTACTGCTGTCTGTCCTCCAGCGCTGTGCTCTGCACTCCTCCTGTACTGGCTGTGAGCACAGCGGCCGGAAAGCAGAGCAGTGACGTCACCGCTCTGCTTTCCGGCTGACCGACGCTCACAGCCAGTACAGGAGGAGTGCAGAGCACAGCGCTGGAGGACAGACAGCTGTAGCTAAGTATGTAGTGGTTGTTTTTTTTTTACTTTTAGGATGGTAACCAGGGTAAACATCGGGTTACTAAGCGCGGCCCTGCGCTTAGTTACCTGATGTTTACCCTGGTTACCAGTGAAGACATCGCTGGATCGGTGTCACACACGCCGATCCAGCGATGTCAGCAGGGAGTCCAGCGATGAAATAAAGTTCTGGACTTTATTCAGCGACCAACGATCTCCCAGCAGGGGCCTGATCGTTGGTCGCTGTCACACATAACGATTTCATTAACGATATCGTTGCTACGTCACAAAAAGCAACGATATCGTTAACAATATCGTTATGTGTGAAGGTACCTTTAGTAGTCGGGAAGATAAGAGAAGATCGAGCCAGAGTTATATTGATTGCCCCATTCTGGCCCAGAAGGGCCTGGTTCACTTGGCTCAGGATCATGTCAGTGGAGGATCCCTGGGTACTTCCGGAGATTCCAGATTTGCTCTACCAGGGTCCGATCAGTCATCCGCAAGTAAAGAACCTTCATTTAACGGCATGGATTTTGAAAGAGCGTTACTAAAAGACAAAGGGTTCTCCCCGAGTTTAATTGAAACCCTTATGAAAAGTAGGAAGCAAATAACCACAACAATCTACGCTAGGACCTGGCGGAAGTTTCTGGCCTCTTCTGATTTCAATTTAGAAGAAGGAATACCTATAAAACAAATCTTAAAATTCCTGCAATAAGGCTTAGAGTTAGGTCTATCCACTAGTACTCTAAAGGTACAGGTCTCGGCCCTAGGGGCTCTATTTTCCTGTAACATCGCCAATAATTACTGGATCTCAAGGTTCATTAAAGCATCTAGTAGGTCTAGACCCATACATAAAGATAGATCTATGCCTTGGGATCTCAACCTAGTTCTATCAGCATTGACTAAAGAGCCGTTTGAACCTTTACAGTCAGCTTCAATTAAGGCCTTATCCCTTAAGACAGCATTTCTGGTAGCAATTACATCTGCCCGTAGAGTAGGAGACATACAAGCTCTCTCCAGGGTTTCCCCTTATACAGAGTTTCTACCAGATAGAGTAATCCTCAGACCGGACCCGGCCTATTTACCAAAAGTATCGTCACGGTTTCACAGGTCACAGGAGATAATTTTACCAGCCTTCCTTCCCAATCCTGCTAACCCTAAGGAACAACTACTCCATACATTAGACGTTAGGAGATGCCTGCTAGAATACATCTCTGTTACTGACACATGGAAGAAAGATGATGCGTTATTTTTATCTTTCCAAAATCCTAGAAAGGGACTCAGGGTATCAAAATACATGCTAGCAAAGTGGATTAGGGAGGCTATCTCTTTGGCTTATACTGCAGGTGGGGGTCCGGCTCCGCAGAATCTGAGGGCGCATTCCACCAGGGCCATGGCTACATCCTGGGCGGAAAAATCTGGAGTATCAATCGACCAGATATGTAAGGCGGCCACATGGTCATCCCCGTCCACCTTCTTTAAACACTATAGGTTGGATTTGGGGGCTTCCTCTGATCTCACATTCGGGTTAAGGGTGCTACAGGCCATAGTCCCTCCCTAAGGTACCTTACATCTCTGTAATTCTCTCGTCGTGCTGTCATGGGAGTCCGAGTAAAGCATTAAGCTACTTACTGGTAGCGGCATTTCTCGGAGGCCCATGACAGCACCCTTAGTTCCCTCCCTATTCACGTGGGGGTTGCACTTCCTATAGATGTATATATCTCACATATGATACCCAGTTCCAAATATATGGCTGAAATTTTGTATATAATCTGTATATAGTGTATATTTTTTGTGCCACTAACCGCGGTAGTCCTCTCAAGACTCTGAAATACAACTGAGGCAAGGGAGAGGTACCGCCCTTTTTGTATCTGTAGGTTTCCTGTTCCTAATGGGCGGATCCCCTCTCTCGTCGTGCTGTCATGGGCCTCCGAGAAATGCCGCTACCAGTAAGTAGCTTAACCCTGCTGTTCTGTTGGTCAAAAATGACCGACTTTGAACTTCAATATTCTTTAAAATATTCAAGATGCGGCTCTGAAACCCGTGGCTGACCGACCCATCCTCATTTAAGTCAATCAACCACAAGTTTCAGAACCGCATCTTGAACACCCCAAAAAATACCAAAGTTCAAAATAGGTCTCCCCAGACCGAACAGAACAGCAGGGTTAATGCTTTGTCAGTAACACGGCATCTGATATGAGGCACACAGGGATCATTCTCAGCAGTTTGTATGCCCATATTAATAGTTTAGGTCAAATGTGACAGATTTCCTTTAACATCTGAGAATTCTGACAGCGTGTGGTGTGCATACTGTCAATCTACTTACCGACGATCCGGAATGAACAGCGCTTTGGACGCAGAGTATTTTCGCTGCATACAAAACTCTTGCCTTCTACTGAACGCAGGTAAATCCGTGTGTGTTCACTGAACCATGCAGATTTATAATATTCTTTTGAAATTGACATGCTGCGGTCTTGAAAGACACGCCGCGTGTGTGTGGTCGCGGGTAATCCGCTGATGCACATAGTCACATAGTGGACATGGATTTTCTAGAAATCCCATCCACTATACTATGACATCTAGTCACTTCTGTTTTGACACTTCCTACATATGGAGCTTCAAAACTGCAGCAATTCCTGAGTGTAGGAGCGTACCCTCAAGATTCCCAAGTCTGCTGTCACATAGAGTGGCTGCAGACAATCATCAGAAGACCAGACACCCCTTTTAAAGTCAAAGTGTATGCAAACAAGCTATTGTTCTAACAGCGATCAATCATAGTGCTGCTGATTGTTCTGTATAATTTGGACAAGGATCGCTACTCAATGCTCGGATTGGCCTTTGGCTTTCCTGACCCAAGCAGGACGGCATGTATTTCTATACAGCTGTTCTGCTCCTATCGGGGAGCCAACAGCCAGCCAGATATTTGTGAATCTAGTAGACTTAGGATGCGTGCCCACGATCAGGAAGCGCAGCATTTTGGACGTAGCTCAGCAGCGCTACGTTCTGCACTAGAAGCACATTGGATGGGATTTATATAACTCCCATTCCCATTGTGCTTCTATTAAACACTGCGGAAACTTACCTGCGGTGCGGGTTTATAATCTGCAGCATGTCAGCTATCTGCAGCGGAGACTCTAGTAGTCTCACCCATAGCCATTGATTAGATGCAGTAAATCCGCATGATTGTACACTGTATACATGTAGATTTACCTGCGTGATTAGATAGAGTAACATTGGGGTGAATGCAATCCGATTTTTTTTTGGGGGGGGAGGGGGTTGCACTTGTCAGATTCAATCGCAAGCCCTTATAAGAAATCAAAGGGGGAGCATACATCGTAATTGGTCTTACATGATAAGGGCATATCAGGCCTCCATTGGTTATAAATATCATGGGGATGTTGATATAGTTATGAGCTTCCTCATTGGTACATAAGTTGTTTAAATAATGTATAGATGAAAATAGTATAATCTATGAGGAAATAGAAATGTGTTATATATTGAGCCCCATACAAAACATGCAAGTAGTATAAGGATATATGTGCCACAATGGTGGCTTGGTAATAAATTAGTAGATGTGGATTCATCAAAAGTCAGGGCACAAAATACTCGCAGGAATGGTATATAGAGTACATATTAATTACCGGAATCATTTGCCCTTTGAAGAAGTGATGACAAAACGCAGTTGGGGCTTGTGCACGCGGCAGTATGGTCCATAAATAGTGATTTATTATTATTAAACTATCACTGTGGCACGTTGTGGCATATATATCCTTGTACTTTTTTCATCTTTTGTATGGGTCTGGATAAATGCCAGCACTTCTCCTATACTGTGTTTTCCTGAAAATAGGACAATCTGATGATATTTTTTTGCTCCAATAGATGGGCTAGGGCTTATTTTCAGGAGATGTCTTTTTTCATAAACAATAATGCACATGTATTCTTGAACAGAAGAAAAAAAAATCAACATTTATTCAAATATATTCATGTGCGCACACACATACACGTCCCGCATACACGTCCCGCGCACACATACACGTCCCGCGCACACATACACGTCCCGCGTACACATACACGTCCCGCGCACACATACATGTCCCGCGCACACATACACGTCCCGCGCACACATACACGTCCCACATACACGTCCCGCACACACATACACGTCACACAGACACATACACGTCCCGCACACACATGTATTGTAGGGATTCACTTTTTTGTAGGCATTAGGCCTTAGGTAGCGTTCGTACAGGCAATGCAGTTTTGGTCTAAACACGTGCAGCTTTTATTTCTTTTCACAGTTTGCACAGCACCAAAACAAACTCATAAACATAAATCCCTATCCTTGTCAATGGGTTAACTAAACAGAACCGGCTACTCATAGACGACTAAGCCATTGTCAGCTAAACTGAACAGATCCCGGCTACTTATACACGGCTGAGCTAGTAAAGAACGACACAACAGATCAATATTCATGCCACCTTATGGAAACAGATTATCGGCTCCCATCTCCTCCGGTACCCTATTTGCATTTTCCAGAGTACCTTTTACTCTTAAGTCTCTGAGCTGGGCAGTCCCAAAGTTGGCCTGGTACTCCTCCAGGTCAGGGATATTGGCTTCACAGCATGCTTCCTCGTCCTCATTTCTAGCCAGTACAATGAACAGAAATTCACAGTTTACATCATGTGACATTGATACCATAGCCCATTCCTACTGGCATACTGGACTATTGGATGCTACATGTTTAGCCCATAAGTACCAGAATAAAGGAAAATCTCGACCGATAAAAATAACATGCAACATGCAAGTCCTTAACCACTCCCACTTGGTGGAACATGGAACCACAGTCTGTGCGTATGTCGACCTGGGCCATGGGATAGTTCTTGGTGTCTCCATGGCTATACCTTACCTCCAGCCCCGGAAGTGTGGCCCTTGCCAAGGTCACCAAACTCATTGAGGCCGGAAGCCACATCACTTTGACACTTGTTCAGTCACCTGGCATTCCTGAGGCCCCTTGCCAGGATAGGTGAAGTAGGAGTAGCAACGGGCTAAGCTGCAGTCCATCGGGTCTGAGGTTAAGAGACAAATGACTGATATATAACTCAGAACTCCACACCTCCAACAGATAATGGTACAAGTTGTAACCTTTTGAATTTTACTCTGACCACCTCTAAAGTCTTTGTGCACCCTTCTCACATGGCCTTGGGCCAAATGCTTTCGCGTCTTCCAGAAATTTAACCTTAGATTCCCTTGATTGTTCAGGATGGTCTCCATGTCCAAGAATCTTTCCACAAGGCTCACATGGTCATCTGCATTCTGAGGATCCCCTTGGGCAGCACACCAGATGTGACAGATTGAACATCTGGGAACAGGGAAGTTTGTCCCTTTGGTAGTGCCAGTGGTGCATCCGTTGTGCACGGTCTGGCAGGGTAAAGCCCAACTGTGCCTTTATCTTCCGGTTTAGCTTGTCATTCTTTTTGACATCTTGCAGGGCAAGGTCGTAGTACGCTTTCCACAATTCCCTCGTGAAGAATGGAGCTAGGATCTTTTTTACCATTTCTCAGGGGGCAATTTGTATCTGTCTGACACCCTCTCAAAAGCAGACCGCATCCTACAAAGTCTTCTGTAATATCTCCCGTACTGTTCGCCTCACCTGGATACCGTCACTTTGACTAGCAGGTGATACCATCTCTGTGGCCTGGATGGCTTCTACCAGGAGAGCCATCTGCTGCTGCTGTGACCTGCTGCAACTGCTGCTGAGGCTGATTCTGCTGCTATTGTAACTTATACCGCAACTGCTGCTGAAACTGCTGCTTTAACTTCTGCTGCTGTGATACCACTGGATCAGGAGTTTGTTGTTTTCCTGTTGGGTCTGCTGCTGCCGTTACTGCACCTGGACTCATGGCTTTCAAGCTGTGTTCACAAAGCAGTAGCTGCCTTTACCCAGAACATTCATGTGCACACGCTGCGGATTCCGTTGTGGAATTTTCCGCAGCGGATTTGATTAAATCCGCAGTGCAAAAAGTACTGCAGATTTATCGCGTTTTTTTTGTGCGGTTTCCACTGCGGTTTTAGACACCTGCGGATTTTTAATATGGAGCAGGTGCCAAACCGCTGCGGATTCCGCGCAAAGAATTGACATGCTGCAGAAAATAAACCGCAGCGTTTCCGTGCGTTTTTTTCCGCAGCATGTGCACAGCGGTTTTTGTTTTCCATAGGTTAACATTGTACTGTGCACCACATGGAAAACCGCTGCGGATCCGCAGCAAAAACTGCAACGTATGCACATACCCTCAGTATTTTCACTGCAATTGCCTGTGCTCTCTGGGACTTCACACTTCATTACATCTACCAATTGTAAGCATTACACATTAAGCCTTGGGTAGCAGACAATGCAGTTTTAGTCCAAACGTGCAGTTTTTATTACTTTCCACAGTTTGCACAGCACCAAAACAAACTTATAAACATAAATCCCTAGTCTTGTCCAGTCGCTAACTAAACAGAACAGGCTATTCATACATGGCTGAGCTAACCCCAGCACGTCAAACAAAACAGCTATTGTCCATAGCAACCACTGAAACTTGTGGTTTTCTGTGCAGACTCTCCTCAGAAAGGGATTCTGGCTTGTCTCTCTCTTTTTTTTTTTTTTTTTTTTTTTTAATCAGATAGATTTTTAATAGACAATCAGAATAATACAAATAATTTTCATTACATTTTGTATTGAACTCCAGTAACATTTTACATAGAATACCCCCCCTCCCATTCAACCCTTAGAGACCTAACGTGGGCCACCCAGTTTCCATCGTCCTGTAGATAGTACGGTAAGTATATCACTCTCAAAAGGCCCTGGAGCCCACATACTCAGTCACAACTCCTTAGCTCGAATCAATCCATGGTTGCCACAGCTTGAAGAAAAAGTCCAGCCTGTGTCTCCTGGAGTATATACTTCTCTCCAATGAAAGAATATGGTCCACCTGCGCAAGAAAATCCCTCCACGTCGGAGGCTCCTCCCTAATCCAGAATTTGGCGATCAATTTTCTTGCAATAAATAACAACCTAGCAATAACTATTTTAATCGTGTTATCAATTGCAATCTCTTCCACATATCCCAATATGCATACCAAGGGGTGTCTAGGAACAGTGCAATTATATTCCATCTCAATTCTATTTAAAAGGAAAGTGCTGCTGGTCTTCTCCTTCACATGACCATGATGTCACCAAAGGTCCTTAAGCAGTCTTAAGCTTGGAATAGAAACAGCTAGGGCCCCTAAGAGAGTGCTATGCTCTACCCCAACTAATGCCGGCCCTGACTGTAACTAGGCCTTATTTTTGGAATAAGGCTTATTTCACGCATACTCCAAAAATCCCGTAAAATCATGCTGGGGCTTATTTTTGGGGAAACATGGTAGTTCTCTGTATGATATTTTTAATATCTTTCATCTTTGTAGCTACACTTTATTTAAAGAACTTACCGTATGTACCATTAAGGAAGCTCTTGACTATATTAATATCCACACACATTGCTAATAGAACTATTGATATATCTGCCTTATTATCATGTATGAATAATGATGTATTACTCCCCTTTTGCTTTCTGGTAGTATGACGATTCGCCATATTTTTAATTGGTTTTACTCATGTAAATTACATTACAATGAAGATAGATTATTTGTATGCCATTTTGTTTGTGGTAGTCGTTTTTATAGGTTTATAGATATCAGAAAAAGGGTTTTTCCCAGCTCTGAAATTGATGGCATTCTCCAGATATGCCATAAACGTCTCATAGATGCCGATCACACACCTCACTGGGTTCCTGCTTGTGTTGCCGTAAACAATGGTGCCATTCATTTCTATGTCAGATGGTGCCAACTAGGGTGTGAGCGGTTATAGTAGTGACCGATCCTTCTATTTTTTTTCTATAGATTCAGTTTGAAGCCCCTTTGCCCCAGAGCTAAACTTGTTTCTTCTGATTCCTACCACTATTATTGTCTCTGTACTTAAGCTTTTCTAAGGGCAACGTCTGCTCTGATTATCTCTGAATACCAGAACATTTAATGGGGTAAGAGAAAAGCTGCTTTTACCTCCCTGGATCTTTCTATAGTGAATTTAGTGGAGGCCACCACTACTCCATTGGTATTAGTGATGGTGTTATCTCCAATTGACTGATTACACGAACATGCAGCTGGACATTACTAAATTCAGAACAACCCTAGCAGTGACTGTTGTCACTTGTCAGGTCTGTTTTATCCTATAAGTGGGGATGCTAAGGTATACGAAAAATAATGATAAAACAAAAGTCCCCAAAAATTCTTTAACCTTTGTGGGACACCTCATTTGAAGCACCACTCCAGTGTTTTCTTCTTTGTATTTCAGTGTTGGAGTGGTGCTACTTATTTAAGTTACCTGACCCTAGTATTATATTTGCCAGCTGCTGCCTTCAGCTCTTCCCAGCGTCACTCCAGTTCTATGCCGTCATCTTGTGACCACAATTTCTGACTGACCGTAATTCATTGGTTAATGGAAGTCTGAGAACCCCGTTCTGGCCTAGTTCTGCCTTTCATAGACTTATTTTGAGATGTGACCTCCGGCTCGCCCAGCAAACACTGGAGAGATTCGGCAGGTCACAAACTGCTGTAAACCGAGTGGAGTGGCGCTGGGGACAGCTGACTGGTATGAGACTAGGTGCAGGGAACTGAGATTAGTGGCTCCACTCCATAATAATAAAAAACACTGGAGTGGTGCTTTAAAAATAAAGCAAAAAAATAAATGTCCAAGTAAAAAAAATAATCATAATAAAAATTAGATGGAGACATAAAGTGGCATGGCATATCAAAATAGCAATCTCAGTATAGTGTGAAAAGTAATGTAAGATTTTAATTAATTAAACAAAATGTGTTTCAGTGAGAAAATACAGAGAATTATTTTTCTACACAATGAAAGGGATAATATTACAAAGACAGCAACGGCTATATGGTAAAATAATGACTTTTTCTGCAATGGTCTCTGTAATAACCTGATAAATGTAAGTTATCCAACATTTGACCAGCACATGCCAAAAATTAGAAAAATTGTACTAATGATTAAGGCCCAGAATGCTACAAGGGCGAAGGGTTGAATGTCATTGCATGCGTTTATCTGTCTATGGACTTAGAATTCACTAAACGCTGCTATTCTGCGCTTCTTTTCCCATCATGTGCGAGTCGTGTTCTCGTACTGTGCTCAATGTGGTGGCTGATGCTTTAGGGAATTGTCACTGCATGTATGGCTGGTTACTCTCCGGGTGTAGCAGGGGTTAAATGGCGGTCCACCTGCCGAGCACCTGCGTGTGTTCACGTTCCATTGCAGATGTAGTTTGCGGTCCCAGTGTAATTCAGGAATGTCTATGAATTCTCAATGCTTTGGTTTAATGCAGATGCTGTTTTGGATGCGAAGAGGTCCCTCGAGCTCCAGCCTAACAATGCGAGCGCTTTCCTCAGGAAGGGGTACGTGTCAGGACTAGTTTCCAATTACATTTATTACCGTCTGCAAACCTCTGGCCATGCAGCGTTAAATTGGATATTCATCAGTGCTGCTCTAATATAGATGAAGTTGTCCTATGAAAAGCGCAGGAATACCAATGAGCTAATGAGGAATGTTGACCACTGATCAGACAGCTTCGCTGGTACACAGGACCCCCAACTTTCAGCCTGCAGTAAACCGCGGTATGAACGCTGGGATTGTTCTACTGTAACCCTGATGGCTGTCATGTAAAACTAAGTGAATTACTATTTCCCTTTTTCCATCAGTCCTGAGCTGCATTATTGCCAGTAGTCCCAGTCCTTTGGAAAATGGATGTTCTGATTATGTTCTTTGCTACAGGCACGAGGAGATGTGCGGATCAGAAAAGCGCTGATATATTTAATGAGTGCATTTGATGTGAAGCCCCCCACTTTGCTTAAATCAGAGACATTTTTAAATTCCGCCTCACTCTTCTGCCGGATTACTTTGTTACCACGGCAACTGCAATTTGAAAGTTGTTTCCTCTCTTAGAGGTTTTCCGATTTGCATGATGTCATTGTATTAGCAGAGCATGTAATCTTCTTCAAAGTGCCCTTTCTGTGCCCCGCGTGTTTTTGTAGCAATCTACATAGGGCTTTGGATGTCCTGCTTTATGATAATCTTATCAGACAACTGGGCACGGGTGTTTGCAACAAGAAATCAAAATCTGACAAGTATATTTTATGTTACAATCTACCGAAAAAGAGGATAAAAAAAAGCGAAAAGCATGCTTGTATATATCTCTAATCCAGTACATAGAAATTATGCTTTTTTTATTGCTATGTATAGAAACTCTATATTTATAATATATTCACAGCATTCAGATATAAGAATGTGCGTACTAACCAGATAATGACAAAGCTGCATAAATTTACGGTGCATGATCCTGGCCTTTAACCCCATGCAATCAGACATTTTACCCTGCAACTGTTAAAACAATAGCCCTTTTGGTTTCTGGCAATGTGACACAGCTGGGAACTCTGATGGGAAGACAGAAGTGGTTTATCACTGCTTCTGTCTTCTCCTCTACTGGCTACATAGCACTCAGCGAACGCCATTAAGAATAGAAGCATCGGCAGTGCCTCACGTGATTGCTGGGTCTCTATTGGCATAGCAGAGCTGTAGAGAGGGGAAAAATGGTCCCAGACATTGTTTAATAATCTCTTGGGTGTCCGATTATGCAGAAGATATAAATACATATAAAACATCTGGAATTTTTTTTTTTTTAAAGTAAAAAAAAAATGCCAAGAGTGTGCAAAGCAGTCATCAAAGCAAAAGGTGGCTACTTTGAAGAACCTAGAATATAAGACATAATTTCAGTTGTTTCACACTTTTTTGCTAAGTATATAATTCCTCATGGGTTCATTCATATTTTTGATGCCTCCAGTGTGAATGTACAATTTTCATAGTCATGAAAATATAGAAAAATATTTAAATGAGGTGTGTCCAAACTTTTGCTCTGTGTACTGTATGTGTGTGTATGTATGTGTGTGTGTGTATATATATATATATATATATATATATATATATATATATATATATATATATATATATATATTTGTATATAATCTATATCTATATCTATCACATTTTATTACTGTCATATACCAAATCAACCTACAGTTATCCAGGTGACAGAAATAACCTGGAGAATTCATACAGCAGGTTATTTGGTGTAAAATGTGAACAGCATAAAGTATAATTTAAAAGGAAAATAAACCAAAAATTGCTCTGTTCTATGTTTTTCCTATACTATGCAGTTTTCTGTAAAATTGCATAGTAATTTATATGTACCTCGAAACCGCATTGAAAAATGTGATTTTGTCCTGCATTAAACAAAGCCTCATACAGTCACATAAAAAAATTAAAACTGCAAAAAGAGGCAAAAAAAAAGTAGCCCTGTCACTAATGTCTGTTCAGTCCTGATCACCAAGGAGTTAAACGCAGCAGTATTGCACTATAGTGCGCCAGTCAAGTGCCTACACACAAAATGTGGAAGATGGCTCAAGACACCAAACTTGAAAGATTTATAGATGTATGAGGCTATTGATGTGTGGGCCCAGAGAACTGATGTCAGTCCGTGCAGTTAGCGCATTAAAAGCTCCATTTAAGTGTAGGTGCTTTAAGAATGTTTGTGAGTAATTTATTTATCACAGAACTCACATGTTACTGTTTGACTACTATACTGTATGAAGTGGAAGGGTTTGGCTAAGCTCGTTTAGAAAGGAAGGCTAGTTTGTTGGTTCTTTATTTTTTTTATGAGATACCGTATATACTCGAGTATAAGCCGACCCGAGTATAAGCCGACTACCCTAATTTTGCCACAAAAACTGGGAAAACGTAATGACTCGTATAAGCCTAGGGTGAGAAATGCAGCAGCTACCGGTAAATGTCAAAAGTAAAAATTAGATACCAATAAAAGTAAAATTAATTGAGACATCAGTAGGTTAAGTGTTTTTGAATATCCATATTGAATCAGGAGCCCCATATAATGCTCCATAAAGTTTATGATGGGCCCCATAAGATGCTCCATATTAAAATATGCCCCATATAATCCTGCATAAAGGTTAATAATGGCCCCATAAGATGCTCCATAGACACATTTGCCCAATATAATGCTGCACAAACGTTATGGCCCCATACAGACACTTGCCCCATATAGTGCTGCACAAACGTTATGGCCCCATACAGACACTTGCCCCATATAGTGCTGCACAAACGTTATGGCCCCATATAGTGCTGCACAAACGTTATGGTCCCATACAGTGCTGCACAAACGTTATGGCCCCATATAGTGCTGCACAAACGTTATGGCCCCATACAGTGCTGCACAAATGTTATGGCCCTATACAGTGCTGCACAAACGTTATGGCCCCATATAGTGCTGCATAAACGTTATGGCCCCATATAGTGCTGCATAAACGTTATGGCCCCATACAGACACTTGCCCCATATAGTGCTGCACAAACGTTATGGCCCCACACAGTGCTGCACAAACGTTATGGCCCCATATAGTGCTGCACAAATGTTATGGCCCCATATAGTGCTGCACAAACGTTATGGCCCCACACAGTGCTGCACAAACGTTATGGCCCCATATAGTGCTGCACAAATGTTATGGCCCCATATAGTGCTGCACAAACGTTATGGCCCCATATAGTGCTGCACAAACGTTATGGGCCCCATATAATGCTGCACAAACGTTATTGCCCCTTAGATGCTCCATACAGACACTTGCCCCATTTGCTGTTGCTGCGATAAAAAAATTCACATACTCACCTCTCCGTCGCTTAGGCCCCCGGCACTTTCAATATTCACCTGCTCCTCGTTCTGGCGCCGCTTCATCTTCAGCGTCTCCTGCACTGCCACTGACGTTCAGGCAGAGGGCGCGCACTAACCATGTCACCGCGCCCTCTGACCTGAGCGTCACTGCTGAAGACGGAGCGGCGACGGAACGAGGAGCAGGTGAATATCGCGCAGCGCTCCCCTACCCGTTATACTCACCTGCTCCTGGTGCGGTCCCTGCACATCTGTTCCCTGGCTCCGGCAGCTCCTTCCTGTACTGAGCGGTCACCGTTGCTGCTCATTACAGTAATGAATATGCGGCTCCACCTCTATGGGAGGTGGAGCCGCATATTCATTACTGTAATGAGCGGTACCATGTGACCGCTCACTACAGGAAGAATCTGTCAGCGCCGGGGAAAAGACGTGCAGGGACCGCACCAGGAGCAGGTGAGTATAATTAGACAGCCCCCGCTCCACCTCCCCTGCCGACCCCTGGGTATGACTCGAGTATAAGCCGAGAGGGGGATTTTCAGCTAAAAAAAAAATGGTCTGAAAATCTCAGCTTATACTCGAGTATATACGGTAACTTTTTTTTTTTTTAATAATTAAACATTTTTCAAAAATACAATACAATTAAACCCCAATGACCGTATGCTGCTGTTGCCAGAAGAATGCAAAGATAAACATTGGGGAATATATAAAACCAAATACTATCATAACAGTGAAGGTGCTTATGATAACATATTTATGAACAGAATCACGGAATATTCACTCTGCTTATACTTCAAAACATTCATGCTCTAAACCACGTTAATGTCAGGGGGGCCATATTTGGTCTATCCAGCCAAGGGGTGCCCATATAATTAAAAAAGAAGGTACAGCAGTATGTGAAACCCATTTATTTTTGTGATTTCCAAGTTTAAACCATAATGTCTTGGTCTCCTCACCTGAGAATGGCAGTTAGGATTAATACAGTTTAATTAAATTAGTGATATGTGTAGAGTAAGCATTAGGTGACCAAGGTGAGGAATTGAACAATACCCGACCAACTCAAGGGTTGACTAAAGTGTGAAAGACATCCATGTCCTACAAACTCCATGCCCACCAATGTAAGCTACTCCCTACCAATTCAACTCCCCCCCCCCCCCCCCACAGTTACATTTGTAATTGTGTATTTTTTTCTTAAAATCATGTGAACTTTTTTGTTCAGAATAGTCACTATTTTTTCAGACATAAAAATCTTTTTCCACTAAATAATTTGTTCAGTTTGCCCTTTTTTCCTAAATATATATATATTTTTTTGTTTCACATATGTCTTGCATTGGTGACCTAACACCTTACATTGTTCATGCTTCTGTGGTGGAAGCATAGCTGAAGTTTGGGATCCTGAAAAACGCAGCCTCTTTACTGCCAAAGGAGCAGGTTTTCTCTGCTGGAAAAAATGCAACAAAAACGCAACGTGTGAACATAGCCTAAGGGTACATTCAGATGTCACTGCAAATCGTTCTTTGCACTGCCTGCTAATGTATGGACTGGCCATGGCTCTCCCAACCAGAGATTTACAACTTCATTTATTTCTATGGACTAATTTGCACAGACGTCTAAATGAGCATTAACAGTTTTTATTTCTTGGTATATACCAGCTGGCTTGTCAAGGTAAGGAGGCTTATTCGCCGTGCAATGCTCCTCTGGGAAATTAAATATGCAAATTGCCTCTTCAGAGAAAAAGAGGACTTAAACTCTATAGTGCCACCTGTTGGAAGTAGCGATCCTACAAGTCACAATCAATCCTTTAACGAGTCGTGTAATATAACTTAGGATAAAAGCCAAATCAGTACCTCAATTCGCAGACACGGTGTTTCGGGCTGTTGGCCCTCATCATTGCGAAGTATGAGAACTGATTTGGGTATGGTGAGAGGCTCTGGACTGGGGTCTAAGGGGTAATGTTTCTCCTCATGGAGAGTGACATACCAACTAGCTTGTCAAGGTAAGGAGGCTTATTCGCCGTGCAATGCTCCTCTGGGAAATTAAATAATCAGTTCTCATACTTCTCACTGACGAGGGCCAACAGCCCGAAACACCGTGTGTGCGAATTGAGACACATGCAAAGCAAGGCACACACTGAAGGCTGGCACACAATTGTATATTCATACTATCATAGTTGTATAATGAAACCAGCCTCTATATGGAAAAAGTGTAGGACACACTAATGCTAATAAGCAAAACCACTAAGAAAATGGTGTACGAGTCCAAAATACATATAAAAGTATATATTTATTTGAACAAACAATAGATAATAGACAGAGTCAGCAAGGTAGGAGACGTGAACAAAACCTCATGGAACCTGGGAAGTGGACACTGATCCCCAGATGGTAATAACACAAACACCCCACAAAAAGTTGTGGGATGTTAAGGTAGGCACACATGTAAAATGATCACACACTGTCAAAGGGTTACATGAAAATTATAATGTAATACTAAACAATAATAATAATTAATACACATAGGCAGGTGCAGGTACAGATGATGAGTGTACATACCACAATGAAAATAGGGGATCACGCCAGCTCCAGCCCACCCCAACGCGCGTTTCGGTAAAGTCCTTTTTGTGGGGTGTTTGTGTTACTAATAATATTATTAGTAAATACCTTTAATTAGAAATGTAGTATAACTTATGTCGCTAACCACATGTGCAGGCATTGCAGTAGTTTAGGTATCCATGGATACGAAAACTCATATAGTAACATAGCTTTTAAGGTTGAAAGAAGACTTTAAGTCCATCTATTTCAACCCATAGCCTAACCTAACAAGTTGATCCAGAGGGATGCAAAAAAAAAAAACCCATGCGGCAATCACTAAGCTCGACATTCGGGAAAAAAAATATTTCCCGACTCCACATGCGGCAATCAGACTAGTTCCCTGGATCGACGCCCTATCCACGAATCTAGTATATATAACCTGTAACATTATACTTTTCAAGAAAGGTATCCAGTCCCCTCTTAAATTTTAGTAATGACCCACTCATTACAACATCACACAGCAGAGAGTTCCATAGTCTCACTGCTCTTACAGTAAAGAATCCACGTCTGTTGTTATGCTTAAACCTTCTTTTCTCCAGACGTAGAGGATGCCCCCTTGTCCCTGTCTCAGGTCTATGATTAAAAAGATCATCAGAAAGGTCTTTGTACTGTCCCCTCATATATTTATACATAGTAATAAGATGACCCCTCAGCCTTCGTTTTTCCAAACTAAATAGCCCCAAGTGTAATAACCTATCTTGGTATTGCAGACCCCCCAGTCCTCTAATAACCTTGGTCGCTCTTCTCTGCATTCGCTCTAGTTCAGCTATGTCTTTCTTATACACCGGAGACCAGAACTGTGCACAGTATCCTAAGTGTGGTCGAACTAGTGACTTGTATAGAGGTAAAATTATGTTCTCCTCATGAGCATCTATGCCTCTTTTAATACATCCCATTATATTATTTGTCTTTGTAGCAGCTGCCTGACACTGGCGACTGAACATGAGTTTGTCATCCACCCATACTCCCAGGTCTTTTTCATTGACGGTTTTGCCCAGAGTTTTAGAATTAAGCACATAGTTATACATCTTATTACTTCTACCCAAGTGCATGACCTTACATTTATCCCCATTAAAGGGGTTGCCCACTACTTTCAATTAACCCCCCAATGTACCCCCCCGGGGCCCCTAATGAATTGTGCCATTACCTTGTGTTGACGTTTTCGCCTGTGAGCGGCGCTATTCCTGCTGCTGAGTCAGGGTCACATGACCCCCAGACTGCAGCCGCCGCTCATTTCCGCCGACGTCACGTCAATTTCCAGACTCTAGAAATTGACGTGACGTCAGCAGCAGGCGTGACCAGCCCCCACAGTCAGCAGTCACTCAGCAAGAGTGACTGGGCTGTGGGCGGTGCTGGGGGCTGCCTGCAGGGCTGTGCTGGGGGCGGGGCTGACTGTGTGTGCTCACTGCTGGGATCTGAGGACGGGGCTGACTGTGTGTGCTCAGTGCTGGGATCTGAGGACGGTGTTTTTGCCCGCCGGCGCCGGTGTTTTTGCCCGCCGGTGTTTTTGCCCGCCGGTGCTTGTGCCCGCCGGTGCTTGTTCCCGTCGGCGCTGTGTGTGTGCCGACACTGTGCGTGTGTGTGTGCGCGCCGGCGCTGTGCGTGTGTGTGTGCCGGCGCTGTGTGTGTGTGCGTGTGTGTGTGTGTGCCGACGCTGTGCGTGTGTGTGTGTGCCGACGCTGTGTGTGTGTGTGCGCGCCGGCGCTGTGCGTGTGTGTGTGCCGACGCTGTGTGTGTGTGTGTGTGTGCGCGCCGGCGCTGTGCGTGTGTGCGGGCCGGCGCTGTGCGTGTGTGTGTGTGCCGGCGCTGTGCGTGTGTGTGTGCCGGCGCCGTGCGTGTGTGTGCCGGCGCTGTGTGTGCCGACGCCGTGCGTGTGTGTGCCGGCGCTGTGTGTGTATGTGCCGACGCTGTGCGTGTGTGTGCAGGCATCGTCCGATGGGACTACAAGTCCCATCGGGCTCTGCCTGCTACACTGACAGTGAGTGACACATTAGCCAATAATGGGACAGTAGTAGTCCCATCATCCGGCTAATGTGTTGAATGTAAAAAAAAAAAACAACACAGTACATGCATACAACACACACCATGCGACGACATGCACCATGCGACATTCTGCATGCACCATGCGACGACATGCGACATGCACCATGCGACAACATGCACCATGTGACATGCACCATGCGGCGACATGCGACATGCACCATGTGACGACATGCACCATGTGACGACATGCACCATGTGACATGCACCATGTGACATGCACCATGTGACATGCACCATGCGACGACATGCACCATGTGACATGCACCATGTGACATGCGCCATGCGACGACATGCGCCATGCACCATGCGACAACATGCACCATGCGACAACATGCACCATGTGACATGCACCATGCGACGACATGCACCATGCGACTACATGCTACATGCACCATGCGGCGACATGCACCATGCGGCGACATGCACCATGCGGCGACATGCTACATGCACCATGCGACGACATGCACCATGCTACATGCGCCATGCGACGACATGCACCATGCACCATGCGGCGACATGCTGCATGCACCATGTGACGACATGCACCATGTGGCGCCATGCGACGACATGCACCATGCTACATGCACCATGCGACGACATGCACCATGCGAGACATGCACCATGCGACGACATGCGACATGCACCATGCGACGACATGCACATGCGGCGACATGCTACATGCACCATGCGATGACATGCGACATGCACCATGCCACGACATGCACCATGCGACGACATGCGACATACAGTACATACATACTACAGACATACAGTACATATAACACAGAGTACATACTCACCATCACTTGTCACTTTGTTCCCCGAAGCCATTGTCACCTGTAAAAAATATTAAAATAATAAACAAACAATGTACTCCCTGTCCGCAGAAATCCAATTAAAACGAGTGTCCCACGACGATCTCCCGTGGAGAGCAGGAGCATCAGTTGATGCGACCACTCTCCAAGGGCTCCAGGAACACAATGATGGAAGGTATCCTTCCATCATGTATTCCTCACAAGGTATTCCTACGCCCCTGTGAGAAAATAGTCCCTAGTCTCACTATTGGCATTGCTGGGTGAGACATTTTCCCACGCAGCAATTGCCATAAAGTGAGACCAGTGAACTAGAGTAACCTCAGTGATGCACTGCAGGAGCCATTGTCTCCTGTCAGTGTGTCACTGAAGGTCCTATAGAGCAGTGACATCACCCGATGTCACTGTTCTATAGGGGAGATCGTCGTGGGACACTCGTTATTAATTGGACTGCGTCGGACAGGGAGTATACGGTTTATTATTTTACTTTTTTTGCAGGCGCTGAAGTATGGTAAGTATGGTTAAATGAAGAATATTAAAATACTTTTTTCCAAATGTGTGTGTTTTATTAACCCTTTCTTACTATTGGATTAGTAATGGATAGGCGTCTTATTGACGCCTCTCCGTTATTAACCCGGCTTAATGTCACCTTACAATAGCAAGGTGACATTAACCCTTCATTACCCCATATCCCACCTCTACTCGGGAGTGGGAAGAGAGGGGCTAAGTGCCGGAATTGGCGCATCTTACAGATGCGCCATTTCTAGGATGGCTGCGGACTGGTATTTGTAGCCGGGGGGGGGGGGGGGGCAATATCCATGGCCCCTCTCTAGGCTATGAATATAAGCCCGCAGCTGTCTGCATAGCCTTTCTGGCTATAAAATATAGGGGGACCCCACATCATTTTCTTGGGGGGTCCCCCTATTTTAATAGCCAGTAAAGGCTACGCAGACAGCTGCGGGCTGATATTCATAGCAGGCTACAAATATTGGCCCCCGGCCGTCGGCTTTCCCCCTCTGGCGCAGAGAATTGCGCGGTAGCCCACGCCGTTTTTTTTTTAAAAAATTCAACGCTCATTAAGGCCTCTTTCACTCTTGCGTCGGTACAGGTCCGTCGCTATGCGTCGGGCCGACGTACCGACGCACGTTGTGAAATTTGTGTACGAAGTGGGCAGCGGATGCAGTTTTTCAACGCATCCGCTGCCCATTCTGAAGTGCGGGGAGGAGGGGGCGGAGTTTCTGCCGCGCATGCGCGGTAGAAAATAGCGGGCGCAACGGCCAAAAAAAGTTCACTTGAACGTTTTTTCGTGCCGACAGTATTCCAAAACACGACTGATCCGTAGCACGACGGACACGACTTGTGGCCATCTGTCGCTAATACAAGTCTATGGGTGAAACGCATCCTGCGAGCACATTTGCAGGATCCGTTTTTTTCCACCGGGACATTTTTTTTTCCGCCGGATCCGTTTTTTTACGCCGGATGTTTTTTTTTTTTTCCACCAGATCTGTTTTTTCCACCGGATCCATTTATTTTCGCCGAATCCTTTTTTTTTTTTACGCCAGATCCGTTTTTTTCTCAGAGTTGTATTAGCGCCGGATTACACCTGATGGCCACACGTTTCATCCGTTTTTTTGCAGGATACGTCAAAAAAGCTGTTTCCGCCGGACGGAAAACACATACAGAGAAACTGTTTTTCGGTACGTCGAAAAAATGCACAGCGACGGATCTAGCAAAAAACGGATGAAACGTGTGGCCGTCAGGCGCTAATACAACTCTGAAAAAAAAACGGATACGGCGAAAAAAAAAAAGATCCGGCGAA